>NC_083581.1:16055812-16368312 GCF_027579695.1 Neoarius graeffei | reverse complement strand
AACTCTAAAAATGTCTGAACTCTGCAAATGGATCCACGCTGTTCTTCAGAGTCCTTGCTATGGTGTGCCATGATTAACTGAAGGTCATTTTTATTGGAACATAATATGAAAAGCTACAACTTCTCAGCCAAATGTAATTACTTCCAATGTTGGTCCCACTTCATATTGACCCTCTAATACCTGTCAAGTTATATATAAACTACACAGGTAGTTATAATTTAACCACTGAGGATCTATTCACCATTGCATTTCATTAAAATGCAACAGTGAAAAGTTTTGTTTATATAGTGTCATGCAAATGTATTCATCCCCGTTGGTGCTTGTCCTGTTTTGTTGCATTACAAGCTGGAATTAAAATGGATTTTTTTTTTTTTTTTTTTTTGGGGGGGGGGGGGGTTTAGCACCATTTGATTTACACAACATACCTACCACTTTTAAAGTGTAACACTTCTCCCCCCCAAAAAAGCCCCCACCTCAATACTTTTTCCACCTTGCAAAGATCCACAGCGGAGACAGGATCTTTCCATAGGACCACTTTAAGCCACACACTCCACACAGCTGGGCTTTATGGAACAGTGGCCAGAAAAAAAGCCATTGCATAAAGAAAAAAAAATAAGAAAACACGTTTGGAGTTTGCCCAACAGCATGTGGCAGATTTCCCAAACACATGGAAGAAGATTCTCTGGTCAGATGAGACTAAAATTGAATTTTTGGGCCATCAAGGGAAATGCCATGTGTGGTGAAAAACCAAACACTTCCCATTACCCTGAGAACACCATTCCTACAGTAAAGTATGGTGGTGGCAGCATCATGCTTTGGGCATGTTTTTCATCTGCAGGGACAGGAAAGCTGGCAAAATTGAAGGAAAGCTGGATGGCACAGGGCAATTCTGGAGGAAAACATGTTTGAGTCTGCCAAAGGTTTGAAAATGGGGCGAAGGTTCACATTCCAACAGGACAATGACCCTAAACATATGGTTAAAGCTACACTGGAGTGGTTTAAAGGGAAACATTTAAATGTATTGAAATGGCCTAGTCAAAGCCCAGACTTCAGTCCAGTTGAGAATCTGTGGCATAACTTGAAGATTGCTGGACACCAAAGCAACCCATTTAACTTGAAGGAGTTGGAGCAGCTTTGCCTTGAGGAATGGGCAAAAATCCCAGTGGCTAGATGTGCTAAGCTAAGAGAGACATGCCTCAAGAGGCTTGCAGCTGTAATTGCAGCAAAAGGTGGCTCTACAAAGTACTGACTTTGGGGGTGAATGGAGCACTTGCATGTGACGTCACAGCCGATCCAGATTGTGACAGACGCCATCTTGTCGGTCAAATGCCATATTCTGCCTTCTACTTCTACTTCTGGTTCTACTTCTGCTTTTACTTCTACCTTTTCTTCTGGAAAACCCTACTATATACAATTCTACTACAACGGCTGCGGCTACAAGCTCTCCCTACCTGTGCACGTTTTTTATGTTTTTTGTCTGTATTTTTGCGTGTTGTTCGTCTGTACCGGACTTCAATATCCACTACAACCGTATGGACTTACTGGACATTGGTTTCCAGCAGAAAATGATGGTTTGTAGCGATTTCCATCGCATGCACAACATTCCGGACGAGAAAAAAAAAAAAACATTCCGGACGAGATAGCGAGACCAGCGGGGTCTCCGTGGATTGTTATCGGAAGCAAAGCGAAGGAGGCGGTGCCGGGAGCGGAAGCAAAAGCGAGGCTGCAGAGCCGGCCTGTTGACTAAGCTCAGAAAACAGCCACTCAAATCTCCACTGCCAAGCCTCTATCTCTCCAACGCCAGATCCATGACGGACGATTTGGAATTACCTTATTCTATTCTATAATTGGCTGGTCAGTGCTATACTCAATACTTAAGTGACTTACCCATCCAATGAGGATTCTTGTTTACAAGATGCCACGTCTGAGTCGCTGACAAATCCTGAATTTCTGTAAAGATAACTGTCCAGAGATTTATAGGCACGCAGTGCTTCACCACTGAACAGCGAGGGAAAGTTAATGAGGTAATTATACACATCCGGGTATTCCGCTGACAGTTCAAAATCCGGTCGTGAAAACTCCGTCCGGTAAGCCATAAGGGTCACAAATCTGTAGATCGTTTATTTTAGACATATATCTAGTTATCTGTTCATTAGAAAAATGAGCCGTGTAGTCCATCGGTTGAAATTGATCCATTCTGTACACAAGTGCAGCAGTATTCAGCGGTGTTTTTGACTGACAAGATGGCGGTTGTGTACTTTCCGGTCACGTGACTGCAAGATCTCTATACCTATGCACACTCCAGATATCTGTTTTTTCATCTTAATTATTGTTTGTGTCACTATATATATGAATTTATTATTTTGATGAAATTTAGCATTTACATTAACCAAATTATAAATCAAATATAGCAGTTTGTTGTTTGCTTGTTTAGTGCAAACCAATTTTGACAGGCAGGCTTGATCTCCAAATTAGAAAAAAATTTAGAAAAACTCTTTTGAATCTTCCCAGAAGTGGTTGGCCTACTAAAACTCCTCCAAAAGTACATTAATGACTCCAGGATGTCACAAGAGAACCCTCTGGAACATAGAAGCTGCAGACCTCATTCAACTCAGCATTCCACAGTAAGAAAAAGACTAGTTAAAAATGGCATCCATGGGAGAGCTGTGAGGTGAAAACCACTGCTAACCAAGAAAGACATAAAGGGTTGTCTTACATTGGCCAAAACAAAACACCTTGCTAACTCCAAGTCTTTTGGGATAATGTTCTGTGGATGGACGAGTTTTTAAGGTGGGGTTTACATTAGACCATATCAGCGGATCATCAGATTAATGTTTTTAAAATGATTAGCGTGCACACAGCAATGCCAACACACGATTCGCGTGCACACAGCAACGCCAATACACGGATATGCTCGGCTCCGCAGGCATCCTGCGCTCCAAATCACTCCGCCCTGAACAGCGAGTGCCCTCTGGAGGGTGCGCACTCCGGCCCTGCGCAGCTCACAGAGTGCGCGAGTGAAGTGCACGAGCAGTGATTCAGGACTGAGCCGCTGTGTGTGTGATCTCAGTGCATATTGGGCATGCGCGTCACTTACCACTTGCAAGTGGAAGAATGGCAAGCCTAAAGACAATCATAACTGCACAATGGGCAGTATTTGCATCAGTATTTGCAGTATTTTCATACTTTTATACTCTTTAATGAAAGGTGATACAAGGCGGAAGTCCGCGCCGTTTTTCAGCAGTCGCGTCACATGACCAACGCCAGCGAATCAGGAAGGTGGATGTCACAGTGACATTGTCCAATGACGACGCCAGCTAGAGCTCAGCACAGCGTATCCGCGTATCCACGTATTCTCAATGTTTACACAGCACCGGACCAGACACGATCTGGATTGAATATGTGGACCCTGGCGGATTCCCGTTTCCCGGCGTTTCCAGGCGTTTTAATGTAAACGGACAGTGCATCCGTGAAGAAAACGAGACAGATACGGTCTAATGTAAACTTGGCCTAAGTGTAACTTTTTGGAAGACATGGGACCCATTACATCTGGTGTAAAGCTAACACAGCATTCCAGTCATGCATGATGGTGGTAGTGTGATGGTGTGGATATGTTTGCTGTTTCAGGCCCTGAGAAACTTGCCATAATTGACAGAACCATGAATTCTGCTCTCTACCAGAGAATCCTGAAGGAGAATATCCTGGTGTGTGATCTGAAGCACACATGCAATTGAGGTATGCAGCAAGACAAGGATCTGAAGCACAACAGCATGTCCACCTCTGAATGGCTTCAAAGAAGTGGCCTTGTCAAAGTCTTGATTTGGACGCCATTGTGGTGCTGTGGCATACTTGAAAGCCCTCCAGTGTGGCTGAATTAAAGCAATGCTGCAAAGAAGAGTGGACCAAAATTCTGATCTCCTGATTTAGAAGTAGTACAACAATCCATCAATAACAGCACAGACATACTGAGACACAAGACACCTGCCCCAGGAAAGAATTTATTATTATTATTATTATATTTTATTCCCTCATGTCCACTGTGGTTTCGTATGTAGCCTACTTAGGACCCTTGAAATTACCCCCACATTCACCTCCTTTTTTTTCTGCAAAATTTACACAATTGTTGAAGAGTTGAAACCTTGTCTGCTCATCTCATTATCTCTAGCCGCTTTATCCTTCTACAGGGTCGCAGGCAAGCTGGAGCCTATCCCAGCTGACTACGGGCAAAAGGCGGGGTACACCCTGGACAAGTCGCCAGGTCATCACAGGGCTGACACATAGACACAGACAACCATTCACACTCACATTCACACCTACGGTCAATTTAGAGTCACCAGTTAACCTAACCTGCATGTCTTTGGACTGTGGGGGAAACCGGAGCACCCGGAGGAAACCCACGCTGACACGGGGAGAGCATGCAAACTCCACACAGAAAGGCCCTAGCTGGCCCCGGGGCTTGAACCCAGGACCTTCTTGCTGTGAGGCGACAGCGCTAACCACTACACCACCGTGCCGCCCCACCTTGCCTGCTGAGTAATACAAAATCTAAGACTCCCTTCAGCCATGTTTAAGAAGAATTTAATGAGCTCCTTTTGGGTCGAGAGCTACGCCGGTGAAGCTCAGCAGGTGTAGAATGAGCAGGTCATGTACCGGTATTTATATAAATATCTTTGCAAGTTTTTATCATAAAGCATAATAAACATATTAATAGAAACTTTATACTTTACACTTTCCTATGTGCCCACTGCCAAATAATATTATATATGAGTGATTCCACGCTTATGGGTACTGAAATGGGGACATGAACTTATTTTTAAAAATTCACCTAAAACCATTTCTTTTTTTACCATCAGGTCACAAAACATGTACTGTAATCTTTAATGAATGATATGTTAAAAGATAACTTTAATTTTCTGAGATGTAATAAAAACATATTTATATGCCAAAGTCAAGCCTATGAGTTCCAAAATTATGTCTGTTACATTACTTCTGTTACGATTGTCCATCTCACGTCTGTTACAAATTAATTACAATCTAGCTATATACCATGTTAATCTTATTGAAAGAATGTGTATGTTTATTCTACTACACATGTTTATTAATTATATTTGCTAAAACATCACCTTCCTATGTTTCAAAAAGCCAACCAGTCTTTTTACATTTTTGTATCAGACAATGTCATTCTATTGGTGTCAAACATTATTAAAAAAAAGCTGATGTAGATTGCTACATTAAAAAAACCCTCACTGTTATATTCTAATATATCATTACTTTATCTATACATAATAAAATACAGTTATAAAATAATTCTACATTGTTAAAATTGAGAATCTATATGTCCACAACACTTCTGTTATGTTCTGACTTTGGCATATAAATATGTTTTTATTACATCTCAGAAAATTAAAGTTATCTTTTAACATATCATTCATTATAGATTACAGTACATGTTTTGTGACCTGATGGTAAAAAAAGAAATGGTTTTAGGTGAATTTTTAAAAATAAGTTCATGTCCCCATTTCAGTACCCATAAGCGTGGAATCACTCATATATATTTTTTAATTACCTAAATTAAATGAAGCATAAAACTTGTCAACTTACTCAGGCACACTAGTGTCGGAGTGCTGAGTGCCCACTTATGCATTCATAAAAGATTATTCACATGGTAACAGCATGACAATCACTTTCACTCTTTCGGTTTCGATTGGTTTCTCTTTTGCGGTGGGAATGCCCACTGTAAACACGATAAAATCTGTCAGCCATAGTTTAGGCTACCTGTTTGGAGGTAAAACTTTTTGCGAGATGGCATACGGATTTGCAAGATGGCGCTTTGGATGATATGATTCAGGACAGCGATTCAGTTTCAGGACAATGATTCAATTCATGATTCAGTTCATAATTCAGGACAATGATTCAATTTCAGCAGTTCATCGGTTCTTAAGAACTGCGACACTGATGAGCAGTGTTATTTTGAACTTTGACTTGATCCAGCTGAAGATCAATTTGAGTAAGTGTAAATATTTCTTCTATTTCTTATGAGCATATCAGTTGATATGTGTGCACTGTAGTGCATCCACAGGAAAAAATATGTCAGAGCAATTTTTTGCTAGAGTTAAGTATTTTCCTCAAAAATAATACATTTTGCTCTATTTTGAGTTTAGAGATTAAAATTTGGAGTTGGAGTGGGAGCAAAATTACAGAGTAATTGTGTAACAGAGAAACAGAGTTGATTGTGACTCTGAACTGAGTAAATTAGTACAAGAGTTAATTTCAAGACACACTGAATAAAGTAAAAAAAAAAAAGACAAATGAAGATGTTGTAAAAAGCAATTTGAGAATGGTGTTGGAGTGTGTGACAAAAACTCCAAAACATTACCTTACCCATTGTGGTGAACTGTTTTGATCACTTGATCTGATGGGATTAAGAGATGGTAGTGGGCGGGGTATTCACTCTTCTCATTGAATGGAATGGGATTTTTTACACTTCTCATTGAATACCCCTCTCACTGCCAACTCTTTATCCTAAAACAATAGAAAATACATTTTTGATGGCCAATGAATTGTTCCAATCCATGGAGCAGATGTAAAGTGCTAGTCTTACAAAAATGACAGCACCCCGGGAAATTATACCTTATAAAACTAGACATATTAAATAGTTTACAGTCTAAATTGCATGTTAATATGAGACTGGGAACATGTTTGATTTAGCTGGTAATTTTTGGCTCTTTGAGTCCACCATGACACAAATGCATTCCTGGTAAGTTATTGTTAATTCAAAGGAAGTGATATCATATTCACAACACTTGAAAGTTCATAGCATTTCTGGCTTCATCTGCTTTGCAAAGTGTGTCACATTTTTAATGATTTAAAAAAAAAAAAAAAAAATTAAAACCAAAGCATGCCTCATAAGAAGTGTGTTGTTCAAGATTGTTCAAGTGTAAAAAAGTGGAATTTTGATCCACATATAGCCCAGAGCCAGCAGGACACTTACGGAATGAATGGGTTTGATTTGTACAGACAAAGAATGGTAACTTCAAGCCAACAGGATGGTTTGGTGTCTGCGCCATACAGTTTGAAAAAGATAAATTTGTGAGGCAAATTCACATAGAAGGATTTGAGTGACGTCTGGTATGCTGAGCAATTCATAAGCTCTGGAAACAAAAGTCACAAGCACCATCCCAAAGATCTCACTACACAATAAGTGTCAAGTTTGTGTTAGGCACTTTCACTTTGCGGTTGTGTGTAGTGAGCATGCAGCAGCCAGGAATTTGTTAGGGCTAACCTCCAAAACTAAGTTGCTCATGAAACTACAACCTTTTCTGGTTCTAACAGTACCAATTAGGACCATGTAGACCCTTTCTATTTTGTGCTACAACATTAGGTAAAGGTGGGGGGTCAGAACACAATTACGGTTATTGATTTTTACTAAAATCACTGTATCCCTGCAACCGGAAAATATTTTTACAACTCCATGCGCTCACTCAAGTACTTTTGCAACTCTCACTCCAGACTTTCCAAGACAGTCACTGTCATCAAGTACACCACTTTCCTCTAATTTACAGCATGATAACTGCCTAACTCTGAAATCAGATAAGAAAGATAAGATAAGAAAGCTCTGCTGTCCAACTAGGTGAATACATTTAAAACTATGGTTGATTCTCCAATAACTGTTTCAGCAGGTACATATACAGGTTTAATTTCTTTGTTTGTGATATATTTTTATTTCTTTTATTTAATCTGACTTAAAATCCATTGCATTCCAAAGAATGTAATGGAACTCGTGTGCCTAAAACAGCACTCAATATTCCCTACTATAGGCACCTAAAATAAAATTATTAAAATTATCAAATAAAATAAAATAATACAATTATTATTATAAACACTTGTGCCTTGTAGCTTTCATTGGCTTCTTCAAAAGAATTAGTATCAAGAATGCATGCCATTGCAGAGAATATTACAGTCAGTGTGGCCACAAAAGAAGGCTGTGGCGCATATGACGTCACACATGCAGCACTGGTGACTGATAAATTGCTGCGATCTAACAATGGTGGGCAAGCTTTTAGTGATTTTTGGAACAGAATTCATATGGAAAAAAAATAATTTTCAAACCAATATTTTATTTATCGGTGAACTTTACAACCTATTTGAGCATATCATATATAGAAAACCTGGGATTTTAGGATGTCATTTTCATGGGACTAGCACTTTAAGTTACTGTGCTTGATACATTCCTAAGACTGAACAGAATCATTTCAAGTGACCAAAATGGTTTGTCACAATGAGTAAGATATTTTTTCCACACATTCCAACACAGTGCTAAAACTGCTTTTTCCAACATCTTAATTTCTCTGTTGGAATTTGTTGAAATTGACAACAAATCAGAACATGCCAAAATCATCAGTGCCAGAAAATACCCTCAGACCTCAGAGGTTTAATGGAAAAACAAACCTCATTTGAAATATCTAGTTACTGACAAATGGCAAGCATTATTTAAAAAAAGAAAGAAAACAACAACAGCAACATTCCTCATGAGAATTTATTCAAAATTCATTAACTTGAAGGATATATCAAAAACTGCATGAAGGAAAAGTGAAAAACAGATTCTCAAGAATTCCCATTATTTATTACAGCGTTGTCAACAATTGTAAGAATCTTGTACTGCAAGAAGTACAAAGCAATCATAAAGGAAAATGCAGATTTTTATCAAAGCCTTGATAGAACTGAAACACTGGCTTGCTCTAGTATCCTATATTCACATCATGAGCTAGTGGCTGCCTCTGGAGGTTTGACACATTTTTATACAAATCTAATATTGATTTATGAATTAGCCTAGGGAGCACATTTCTTCCATTTTCCCTCACTTAGTGCTAAAAAAAACACTTCTAATATCCAAATGCATGAACGGAGTTTCAAAAGAGAGAGAGAGAGAGAGAGAGAGAGCATGAACAGTGCTCAGCCAGCTAAGAAAAGCTAGAAAAAAAGAGAAAGACTAGTAAATATATACTGAACACTGGTGATTATACATGATTCAGAACTTTGCCATCATCTACTTCCTGGGTAATGACTCCTGAAACACAGCAGGTGCCACGACATTACACGTCAGATATCAATGACACAGTGAGACACTCACTGCCTGTGGGAAAAATAAAAAATAAAAAAATAAATAAAATAAAATATAGCCATTAGCAGTGATAAAGGGCCCTCACACTCAAGGCCAAGCCTCTGTCCCTGAGTAGCAGTGGCCAGGACTGATGTGTGTACCAAATTTCATGAATTTGAGTTTTTTAGCAATGGAGTCATTACTGTCCAGGTTCAAATGGTGGCACTATGCCAGAGGGTCTTTCTTTCTTTCTTTCTTTCTTTCTTTCTTTCTTTCTTTCTTTACCTTTATTTAACCAGGAATAATCCCATTGAGCCCTGTGATGACCTGGCGACTTGCCCAGGGTGTACCCTGCCTTTCGCCCGTAGTCAGCTGGGATAGGCTCCAGCTTGCCTGCGACCCTGTAGAAGGATAAAGCGGCTAGAGATAATGACATGAGAGAATCCCATTGAGATTCAGAATCTCTTTTGCAAGGGGATCCTGGCCAAGAGAGCAGCACAGTAGGTTCACATAAAGTACACAATTGAAAAACCAACAAAAGAAACAAAAACTGTTAAAACAAATTGGCAAATCACATCATCACATTATAATCACCAGCTGCGTTCAGTAAGAGGACATGTGCATTCAGTAGTCAAATAGTCCTTGATCCTAGCTTTAAAATCTTCCATACTTGGGAGGTAATCCAATTTAAGATGACTCTGTAATTCATACCAGGACGAGGGTGCAAATGCTTTAAAGGCACTTTCACCAAAGACAGTCCGCGTATGGTGTACATTATCAATCTATCGAGCCAGAGACGACTGCTTTTGGTGATGACTTTAAGGGTCAAATGAGAACATAAATAAGGAGGCAAGTCACACAGGATGGCCTTACAAAGAAAACTGTACCAGTGTTCCCATCTACGACTGTGCAGAGAATGCCAACCAACACTCTCATATAGGCTGCAGTGATGAGTACGAAAACCTGAATCTGTTACAAACCTTAATGCTGCATGATACACTGAATCCAGGATTTTCAGAGAGGAGAGATTTGCATGCATGTATAAGATGTCACCGTAGTCAAGTATCGATAAAAAAGTTGCCTGTATCAGTCTTTTTCTCACACTAAAGGAGAAACAACTTTTGTTTCTATAGTAGAAACCCAGTTTAACCCTGAGTTTCTTCATAAGACACTCAATATGGTACTTAAAAGACAGATTTCCATCCAAGTAAAATCCCAAGTATTTGTAGACTGAGAATCGTGCAATCACTTTCTCATTTTGTGTAACAATCTGACAAACATCATCTGTGTTCCCTGATTTTGAAAAGCACATCATTTTAGTTTTATCAGAATTGAGCACAAGTCTTAATTGAGTAAGATTTTTCTGAATAATATTAAAAGCAGATTGCAGCTTTTCTGTGGCACTTGCTAATGATGAAGCAGAACAATACAAAATGGTGTAATCTGCATAAAAGTGAAATTTGGCGTCAGTTATGTTTTGACACAAGACATTTATATAAATATTAAATAAAATGGGACCCAGTATGGACCCCTGGGGGACACCATTTTGAGTCAACAAAGGATTGGAGGACACACCATCAACCTGAACACTTTGTGTTCTGCCACTCAAATAGTTGCCAAACCATTTGACAGCTTTTGAAAACATTCCAATATCCCACAATCTCTGGCACAAGATTGAGTGGTCAACCATGTCAAAAGCCTTTGACAGATCTAAAAACAATGCAGCACAGTATTCTTTAGAATCATGTCAAATTGGGCATGTGGATAACATCAGAACCATCATATACTATAACCTTTGAAATTTTAGCCATTTCAGGCAATGCCTGGTGAATTTATGACAAGATGTTGAAATGGTTTGCCATTTCAACATCTTGCAAGATAGCACAAATCCCTTTGCAGTTTAAAATCAGCAACATCTTGACATGATGTTTACCAAATATGGCATGAATCCAACAAACCGCCGAGGAAGAGTATGTCAAAATGTTATAGGTGTTTTGGCAATGAAGTCATGACTGTCCATGTCCAAATGATGGCGCTATACCAGAAGGTGTCTTTGGGCATGTGGTTATCTTCAGAACCATGATATCCTATAACCTGTGAAGTTTCAGCTGTATCAGGCAATGCATGGTGAATTTATGACTCACTTCCTGTTTATGTGGCATTACATATAAATGTATTGGTTTGCTGTTTCAACATCTTGCAGGATATCACAAATCCCTTTGCAATTTAATATAAGTAAAATCTTGATATGATGTATACCAAATATGGCATGAATACAAAAGAATGCCTAGGAGGAGTGCGTTAAAACATTACACGTGTCAAAATGCACAAAACCAAAAATATCTCACTTCCTACTGAGTATGGCTGAGGCAATGTACATGCAAGTTTGTTCATCCACGGGCAGTCCAGACACCTCCAAAATTTGACATGGAGAGGTGAAACTATATACTGGGCAGGAGTCTCCATTACATATGGGGGTGCTATGGAGCCCCCAGACACACCTGGGCTCAAGCCCCTATGGCTCAGTTTCAGTCCGCATGACTGACGTACCAAATTTCATGAGTTTTTGAATATGTACAAGGTGTCAAATCTGTATTTTTGAACTAGGTGGTGTTGTAGAGTTAATGAAGCCCATCTAGATTAATTTCCCACATCACCTCAAATTGTATCATAGCACAAATGCATATACAAAATTTCATGAGTTTTTAGCCATTGTAAGCCCCTCAAAACAGTGCAGAAAATTTTCAAAATCTTACATTCCATCCAACATGGCTGACTTCCTTTTGGGCAGAGTCAAATACAACTAAGTCAACTTTGTCCTGTATCACAAGAGTATCGATCACACCAAATCTCGTGCCGATCCAAGCAACTTCATCTCAACTATAGCTTATTCTCAGGGGCAGTATAGAGCTGCAGGACCATGCCCAGTCTCTTGCTCAATGTAAATTTAAGACTTTATGCATATTTGATCAGTGTGTCAAAATTTGTGAGTTTTTGAGCATCGTAAGTGCCTCAAAAATGAGTCTTTCTGCAGAGAAAAAAATAAAAATAATAAATATAGCTGCTAGCAGTGATAGAGGGCCCTTGCACTTGAGGCCAAGCCTCTATCCCTGAGGAGCAGTGGCCAGGACTGATGTGTGTACCAAATTTCATGAGTCAGAGTTTTTTGGCAATGGAATCATAACAGTCCAGGTCCAAATGGTGGCACTACACAAGAGGCTCACTTTGGGCATGGGGATATCATCAGAACCTTGATGTCCTATAACCTGTGACATATTAGTTATATCAGGAAATGCGTGGTGAATTTATGTCACACTTCCTGTTTGCATGGCAAAACATACAAATTTATTGGTTCGTCTTTTCAACATCATGCAAGATATCACAAATCTTGTCACAAGTCAATTGGTTAAAACAAATGTTCATTTCAGTTTAGTTCATCTTGGGGCACTCCACACACCAATTTTGACATGGATAGGTGAAATTATATACTGGGCAGAAGTCTCAATGACATGTGGGGGCACTATGAAGTCCCCTGGACACACCCGGGGTCAAGCCTCTATCCCTGAGTAGCGGTGTCCAGGACTGATATAAGTACCAAATTTCATGAGTCAAAGTTTTTAGGCAATGGAATCATTACTGTCCAGGTCCAATGGGTGGCGCTATACGAGAGGGTTACATTAGGTTTGTGGATATGAGCAAAACCATCATATCCTATAACCTGTGAATTTTTAGCCTTATCTGGCAATTCATGGTGAATTTATGACATGCTTCCTGTTTGTGTGGCATAACATAAATTTATTGCTTTGCCATCAACATCTTGCAAGATAGTGCAAATCCCTTCACAACTTGAAATCAGCAACATATTGCCATGATGTATACCAAATGGCATGAATCCAACAAACTGCCTTGAAAGAGTACATCAAAATGTAACACATTTTGGCAATGGAGTCATTACTGTCCATGTCCAAATGGTGGCAGTATACCAGAGGGTGTCTTTGGGCATGTGGATAATCTTCAGAACCATGATATCCTATAACCTGTGAAGTTTGAGCCGTGTAAGGCAATGCATGGTGAATTTATGACTCACTTCCTGGTTGTGTGGCATAACATATAAATTTATTGGTTTGCCATTTCAACATCTTGCTACATATTACAAATCCATTCACAATTTAACATCAGCAACATCTTGCCAAATATGGCATGGATCCAATAAACCACCTAGGAGGAGTTTGTTAAAATATAACACATGTCAAAAGGCACAAAACCAAAAATATCTCACTTCCTGTTGAGTATGACTGATGCTATGTACAGGCAATTTTGTTTGTATAGGAGCACTCCACACACCAACCAAATTTGACACGGATAAGTGAAAGTGTATACCGGACAGGACTCTCAATGTGACATCCAAAGCTATGAATTTGAATCTAACCTTTTAAGGGGTGCTATGGTGTCTTCTACCCTCACTCAAATAACCTAAGAATCATAAACTTTTGCCCTATTTTCACAAATGCATGGAATTTCTTCAGTTTTTGAATATTTCCAAGGTGTCAAATCTGTAATTATAGAAAAAAATAATAATAAGAGAAAACATACCAAAAAAAAAGGCCCAATCCCATAGCAATTTAAAATCAGCAACATCTTGATATGATGTATACCAAATATGGCATGAATCCAACAAACCGCCTAGGAAGAGTACATCAAAATGTAACATTTGGTTTGGCAAGGGAGACATTACTTTCCATGTCCAAATGGTGGTGCTATACCAGAGGGTGTCTTTGGGCATGGGGTTATCTTCCGAACCATAATATCCTATAACCTGTGAAGTTTGAGCAGTATCAGGCAATGCATGGTGAATGTATGACTCACTTCCTGTTTGTGTGGCATAACGTATAAATTTATTGGTTCACCGTTTCAACATCTTGCAAGATATCGAAAATCCCTTTGCAATTTAACATCATCAACATCTTGCCATGATATGATACCAAATATGGCATGGATCCAAAAAAACTGCTTAGGAGGAGTTCGTTAAAACATAACACATGTCAAAACACACAAAACCAAACATATCTCACTTCCTGTTGAGTATAGGCAATTTTGTTCATCTCGGCGAACTCCACACACCGACCAAATATGACATGGATAGGTGAAACTATATACTTGGCAGGAGTCTCCATTACATATGGGGGTGCTATGGAGTCCCCCAGACACACCTGGGCTCAAGCCCCTATGGCTAAGTTTTGGTGAGCATGACTGACATTTCTACCAAATTTCATGAGTTTTTGAATATGTACAAGGTGTCAAATCTGTATGTTTGAACTAGGTGGTGCTGTGGAGTTAATGAAGCCCAGCTAGATTAATTTCCCATATCCACTCAAATTGTATCATATGTGCAAAATTTCATGAGTTTTTATCCATCATTAGCCCTTCAAAACAGCACGAGAAATTTTCAAAATCCCACATTCCATCCAGCATGGCTGACTTCCTTTTGGGTGGAGTCAAATACAATTAAGTGAACTTTGTCCTGTGTCACAAGCATATCAAGCTCACCAAATCTCGTGCCGATCCAAGCAACTTCATCTCAACCATAGCTTGTTCTCGGGGGCACTATAGAGCTCTGGGATCAAGGCCAGTCCATTGCTCAGTGTAAATTTGTGATTTTATGCAGATTTGATCCATGTGCCAAAATTCATGAGTTTTTGACCATTGCAAGTGTCTCAAAAATTATTTTTTCTGCAGAGAAAAAATTTATAAGAATAATAACTCAAATATAGCCACAAGTGGTGATGAGGGGCCCTCACACCTCCGGGTCAACAATATGGGGCGATGAGGGGCCCTTGCACCCATCACATTTGCTCATGAAAGAATGCACATGCATCTGAGATGTGAAACAAAAGCTTGGGTATGTAATGTATGCGCTAACGGTGATGAATTTTTCAGCAATGGAGTCATTACTGTCCTGTCCATGTCCAAATGGTGGTGCTACACCAGAGGGTCACTTTATGCATGTGCGTATCATCAGAACCATTTTTCCTGTAACCTGTGAAGTTTGAGCCATATCAGGCAATGCATGGTGAATTTATGACACACTGCCTGTTTGCATGCCGTAACATGCAAACAGCGTGCCCTTGAAATTTTTTTTACCATTTCAAGGGCTTTCTAGTTGTCCCAAATCCATTCACAATTCAAAGTCAGCAAGATCTTGACATCACGTATACAAAATATGGCATGAATCCAACAAAACGCCTAGGAGGATTACGTCAAAATGTAACACGTGTCAACACGCACTAACTGGGGGGGGCAGCATGGTGGTGTAGTGGTTAGCACTGTCACCTCACAGCAAGAAGGTTCTGGGTCCAAGCCCAGTGGCCAGTGAGGGCCTTTTTGTGTGGAGTTTGCATGTTCTCCCCATGTTTGCGTGGGTTTCCTCTGGGTGCTCTGGTTTCCCCCAAAGGCATGCAGGTTAGGTTAATTGGTGGCTCTAAATTGACTGTAGGTGTGAATAGTTGTTTGTCTCTATGTCAGCCCTGCAATAACCTGGCGACTTATCCAGGGTGTATCCCACCTCTTGCCCATAGTCAGCTGGGATAGGCTCCAGCTTGCCTGTGACCCTGTTGGACAGGGTAAGTGGCTACAGATAATGTATGTGTGTGTGTGTGTGTGTGTGTGTGTGTGTGTGTGTATATATATATATATATATATATATATATATATATATATATTAAAAACTTACTTCCTGTTGACTATGGCTAATGCAATGTATATTGAAATTTTATTCATCTTGGAGCACACCACACACCTCCAAAATTTGACCCAGATAGGTGAAACTACATACCGGGCAGAAGTCTCATTGACATGTGGGGGTGCTATGGAGTCCCCTGGACACCCCTGAAGCCACAACTCTATCCCTGAGTAGCAATGGCCTTTACTGATGTGAGTACCAAATTTCATGAGTCAGAGTTTTTTAGCAATGGAGTCATTACTGTTCAGTTCCATATGGTGGCGCTAAACTAGAGGGTCAAATTGGGAATGTGGATGGCATCAAAACCATTATGTCCTGTAATCTGTGATGTTTTAGCTGTATCAGGCAATGCATGGTGAATTTATGACACACTGTTTGCATGGCATAACATACAAATTCATTGGGTCGCCATTTCAACATCATGCAAGATATCACAAATCCTGTCACAAGTCAATCGGCTAAAACAATGTACATTTCAGTTTTGTTCATCTTGGGGCACCCCACACACCTACCAATTTTGACATGGATTGGTGAAACTATACAGGGCAGAAGTCTCAATGACATGTGGGGGCACTATGGAGTCCCCTGGACACACTCGGGGTCAAGGCTCTATCCATGAGTGCCGGTGGGAAGGACTGATATGTGTACCAAATTTCATGATTTTGATTTTTTTGGCAATGGAGTCAATTAACGTCCATGTGCAAATGGTGGCACTATACCAAAGGGTTACTTTGGGGATGTGGATATCTTCAGAACTATGATAGCCTATAACCTGTGAAGTTTCAGCTGTATCAGGTAAAGCATGGTGAATTTATGACACACTTCCTGTTTGCGTGGCGTATCTTATAAATTTTGCCATTTCAACATCTTGCAAGTTATCGCAAATCCCTTTGCAATTTATCATCAGCAACATCTTGACATGATGTCTTCCAAATATGGCATGAATACAACATACCCCCCAGGAGGATTATGTTAAAATGTAACACTCGTCAAAATGCGCAAAACCAAAAATAACTCACTTCCTGTTGAGTATGGCTGATGCAATGCAAAGTGCCATTTTGTTCATCTAAGGGCACTCCACACACCTACCAAATTTGACACCGATAGGTGAAACAATATACCAGGGAGGTGTCTCAATGAAATATGGGGGTGCTATTGAGTTCCCCAGGAGACACCTGGTGTCTCCTATCGCTGAGTAGCAGTGCACATGACTGATGTGTGTACCAAATTTCATGAGTTTTTGCCCATGGGAACCACCTCTAAAATGGCAAAGTGTTGAATAATAAAAATAATAATAATAATAATAATAATAATAATAAATATAGCCACAAGTGGCAATGAAGGGCCCTTGCACCTCCAGGTCCACGACCTTTCACATTTGCTCATCAACCAATGCACACGCATATGAGATGTGAAACAAAAGCCTGGGTAAATGATGTATGCGCAACCGGTGATGAATTTTTCAGCAATGGAGTCATTACTTTCCATGTGCAAATGGTGGCACTATACCAGAGGGTCATTTTGGGCATGTGCCTATCATCAAAACCATTATATCCTATAAGCTGTGAAGTTTGAGAATATCAGGCAATGCATGGCGAATTTCTGACACACTTCCTGTTTGGTGGTGAAATGTATAAATGTAAATGTTTTGCCATTTCAACATATTGCAAGATATCGCAAATTTGTTCATCTAGGGGCTCCCCACACACCTACCAATTTCAACACAGATAGGTGAAACAATATACTGGCCAGGAGTCTCAATGCCATGTGGGGGCACTATGGAGTCCCACGGACACACCTGGCAGCATGCCTCTATCCGTGAGTAGTGGTGGCCAGGACTGATGTGTACCAAATTTCATGAGTTTGAGTTTTTTGGCAAAATACTCATTATTGTACATGTCCAAATGGTGGCGCTATACCAGAGGGTCACTTTGGGCATGTGCAGATCATCAGAACCATTATATCCTATAACTTGTGAAGTTTGATCTGTATCAGGCAATGCATGGTGAATTTATAACACACTTCCTCTTTGCATGGCGTAATGTATAAATTTATTGGTTCGCCATTTCAACATCTGGTGAGATATTGCAAATCCCTTTGCGATATAAAATCAGCAACGTGTTGCCATAACATTTACCACATATGACATGATTCCAACAAACCCTCTAGGAGGAGTATGTTAAGATGTAACACATGTCAAAACGCACAAAACCAAAAATCTCTCACTTCCTGTTGAGTTTGGCTGATGCAATGTATAATGCAATTTTGTTTGTTTTGGAGCACCCCACACACCTAGGAAATTTGACATGGATAGGTGAAGCTATATATCGGGGAGGAGTCTTTTTTGGCAGTAGAGTCATTACTGTCCTGGTCCAAATGATGGTGCTATACCAGAGGGTCAGTATGAACATTTGGATGTCATCAGAACCATTATGGCTTATAATGTGTGAAGTTTTAGCCATATCAGGCACTGCATGGTACATTTATGACACACTTCCTGTTTGCATGGCAAAACATACATTTTTTGGTTCGCCATTTCAACATTATGCAAGATATCCCAAATCCTGCCACAAGTCAATTGGCTAAAACAATGTACAGTTCAGTTTTGTTCATCTTGGGGCACCCCACACACCTACCAATTTTGACAGTATATACCAGGCAGAAGTCTCAATGACATGTGGGGCACTACAGATGCCCCTGGACACACCTGGGGCCAAGCCTCTATCCATGAGTGCCAGTGGCTAGGACTGATATGTATACCAAATTTCATGAGTTTGAGTTTTTTAGCAATGGAGTCATTACTGTCCAGTTCCAAATCGTGGTGCTATACCACAGGGTCAAATTGGGCATGTGGATATCATCAAAACCATTATATCCTATAACCTGTGCAGTTTTAGCCATATCTGGCAATGCATTGCGAATTTATTCAAAAATCCTGTTTGCATGGAGTAACGTATAAATTTATGATGCACTGAGTATGACTGATGCAATGTATCCTTCAATTTTGTTCATCTCCACACACCTACCAAATTTGACATGGATAGGTGAAACTATTTAACAGGGAGGTGTCTCAATGACATATGGCGGCACTATGGAGTCCCCCGGAGACACCTGGGGTCAAGCCCCTATCGTTGAGTAGCAGTGCGCATGACTGACGTGTACCAAATTTCATGTGTTTTTGCCCATGGGAACCACCTCCAAATTGGCAGTGTTGAAGAAAAAAAATTATTATTGTAAGAGGAAGAAGAAGAAGATTCCATATGAATACAATAGGGCCTTGCACCTCTGGTGCTCAGGCCCTAATAATAATAATAATAATAATAATAATAATAATAACAACAACATGCCAAAAACAATAGGGCTTTGCACCTATGGCACCTCAGTGCTTGGGCCCTTATTAAAAAAACTAATAATAATAATAATAATAAAAAAATACTCCAATAAGTGTTTCGATATATAAATGCTCACAGTTGGAACCTCATCATAAACCCATGTTGGGTAACCATATCAACAACCAGGTCTCACCCAAAAGTTGTACAAATTCTCATCAGTAAAAGCAAAGTGTTGTTGTCAATGAAGTTGAAAAGCTACAGTTACTGGCCATGTCTCCTGTGTTAAATTTGACTGTTCATAAATTCTCACACAAGCTGTCTCATGTGAATTTAGGAGTGTAATAGTTGTAGTGCCATAGTTGTAGGTAATCAACAGAATAGTACCTGAAAGATCCTGGTGGTAGCTTATCATTTACTGCTTACTTATATAGGAGGCAAGAAAGAGCAGAAAAATACAAGATGTATTGTATTTAATACAGTGGTGCTTGAAAGTTTGTGAACCCTTTAGAATTTTCTATATTTCTGCATAAATATGACCTCATATCATCATCAGATTTTCACACAAGTCCTAAAAGTAGATAAAGAGAACCCAGTTAAACAAATGAGACAAAAATATTATACTTGGTCATTTATTTATTGAGGAAAATATGCTAATATTACATATCTGTGAGTGGCAAAAGTATGTGAACCTCTAGGATTAGCAGTTAATTTGAAGGTGAAATTCGAGTCAGGTGTTTTCAATCAATGGGATGACAATCAGGTGTGAGTGGGCACCCTGTTTTATTTAAAGAACAGGAATCTATCAAAGTCTGATCTTCACAACACATGTTTGTGGAAGTGTATCATGGCACAAACAAAGGAGATTTCTGAGGACCTCAGAAAAAGAGTTGTTGATGCTCATCAGGCTGGAAAAGTTTACAAAACCATCTCTAAAGAGTTTAGACTCTACCAATCCACAGTCAGACAGATTGTGTACAAATGGAGGAAATTCAAAACCATTGTTACCCTCCCCAGGAGTGGTCAACCAACAAAGATAACTCCAAGAGCAAGGCGTGTAATAGGCAGTGAGCTCACAAAGGACCCCAGGGTAACTTCTAAGCAACTGAAGGCCTCTCTCACATTAGCTAATGTTAATGTTCATGAATCCACCATCAGGAGAACACTGAACAACAATGGTGTGCATGGCAGGGTTGCAAGAAAAAAGCCACTGCTCTCCAAAAAGAACATTGCTGCTCATCTGCAGTTTGCTAAAGATCACATGGACAAGCCAGAAGGCTATTGGAAAAATGTTTTGTGGATGGATGAAACCAAAATAGAACTTTTTGGTTTAAATGAGAAGCGTTATGTTTGGAGAAAGGAAAACACTGCATTCCAGCACAAGTACCTTATCCCATCTGTGAAACATGGTGGTGGTAATATCATGGTTTGGTCCTGTTTTGCTGCATCTGGGCAAGGACGGCTTGCCATCATTGATGGAACAATGAATTCTGAATTATACCAGTGAATTCTAAAGGAAAATGTCAGGACATCCGTCCATGAACTGAATCTCAAGAGAAGGTGGGTCATGCAGCAAGACAATGACCCTAAGCACACAAGTCATTCTACCAAAGAATGGTTAAAGAAGAATAAAGTTAATGTTTTAAAATGGCCAAGTCAAAGTCCTGGCCTTAATCCAATCGAAATGTTGTGGAAGGACCTGAAGCGAGCAGTTCATGTGAGGAAACCCACCAACATCCCAGAGTTGAAGCTGTTCTGTATGGAGGAATAGGCTAAAATTCCTCCAAGCCAGTGTGCAGGACTGATCAACAGTTAGTTGCAAACGTTTAGTTGCAGTTATTGCTGCACAAGGGGGTCACACCGGATACTGAAAGCAAAGGTTCACATACTTTTGCCACTCACAGATATGTAATATTAGATCATTTTCCTCAATAAATAAATGACCAAGTATAATATTGTTGTCTCGTTTGTTTAACTGGTTTCTCTTTATCTACTTTTAGCACTTGTGTGAAAATCTGATGATGTTTTAGGTCATATTTATGCAGAAATATAGGGTTCACAAACTTTCATGCAGGGTTCCCTAAAGGGTTCACAAACTTTCAAGCACCACTGTATATCTATACAACTTGTATATAATACAAGTTATCACCTAAAATTTCAACTAGTACTATTTGAACAAATGTATTCTCCAAATGAAAGTAAGCTAGAATGTGGCAAATAATAATAATTTATATATTGACATTTTCATTGTGATTTAAAAATACCTTATGCTTTATGTAAAAAATAAGATATTTCTGATAAAGCACATGTAAGAGAAGATGTAGCCTTTGTTTGTCACACGTACACTGAAGCACACAGTGAAATTCCTCCTCTGCATTTAACCCATTGGAAGCAGTAAACACACACGTGCACACAAGTGAGCAATGTGGGGGAAACCAGAGCAAACCCACACAGACAGAACATACAAACTCCACAAAGAAAGGCCCCTGTCAGCTGCTGGGCTTGAACCCAGAACCTTCTTGCTGTGAGGTGACCGTGCACCTCACAGCACTTCATCACCGTACCACCCCTCTGTGAGACCTCCATGAGAAATTTACAAGAATTTTGAAACTTTATTTAACAAAATAATTACAAATACAAGGTAAAGAAGTGGCTTAAAAACAAAGTAAAAAACAAAATTTGAGTGACAATTTTTGGTAAGACTCCCTAATCACTATAATTTATATGCCTTTGAGTCAAGGACACAGGTGGTTGGTCCAAAAAAAGAGACTAAAAGTATATATCAATTCCTTTTCTATATCCTCATGTAAAATACTGTATCTTCGTATATTATTATTATTATTATTATTATTATTATTATTATTATTATTATATGAGGATATAGAAAAAGAATCCTGTTATCTCATGCCTTTGTTCTAACTTCAGGGTGGAGTCAGATGCAAGCAGACCCACAGCACAATGTCCTTGTTATGATTAAAGAATGAGGCACAAAATAAAATGTTCAGGAGTGACTGAGCAGTGAGATTAAATTTATGTGCACAATGTACAGTAGTTTCATTATTCATTCATTCATGCATTCATCTTCAAGAAGCACTTTATCTTGGTCAAGGTTTTGGTGGATCTGGAGCCCATTCCAGGTACACTGAGCTCAAGAATATGATGCCAGTCCATGTGTTCACACAGTCATTCACACCTAAAGCAGCTAGACCACCGACCAACATGTTTTTGGGATGTGAAGCCAGAGAATCTGGAGGAAACCCATGTGGCCACAGTAAGAACATGTGAAACTTCACACAGACAGTAAACAGTGCTCAGGATCAAACTGGGGACCTGGAGATGTGAAGCAGCAATGTTACCCATGATATCACCATACCCATCTCCAATATAATCAATCTTATGGGACATGATGTATTTTAATAATTTGTATTTGACATGTATTAGCTACATGAGATAACAAACTAGGACTTGGCTAGCATGCTAAACTGTTAACATATATGACATAATTATGAATAATTATATATCTTAAGGAAATAATTTAAGATCTTCTAAAATCCTGTTAGCTCATATTAGCTAATAACTAGCAAGTTAAACTATAGATCAATGGACAAGAAAGCATTAGTTGGGATTAAAAAAATAACCAAAATGAAGCAGATGAAAAAAGTATTTAGAAAGCATTTTGATTTAACTTAGGTTTGGCTTATTTTAACAACGTTAATATGATGCAAATGTATTTTAATAATTTGTATTTGACATGTGTTAGCTAGCCCTGTGATGACCTGGCGACTTGCCCAGGGTGTACCCCGCCTTTCGCCCGTAGTCAGCTGGGATAGGCTCCAGCTTGCCTGCGACCCTGTAGAAGGATAAAGCGGCTAGAGATGATGAGATGAGATGAGATGTTATCTGTTTATTAAAAGGATGTCCACATCTGCATCCATCTCCCTGTCTGCTTATATGTACAAAAACTAAAGGTTGGTGTAACAACTTTATCAGAGTGGGCAATGAGGACCTGGAGACAGACACTGTAATTCAAAGTATGCTTTTTATTTTGACTACACTTTTCAGGGATTTTAATGTGCACATACAAACACACATGTGGGAGGATACAGCTCTCTCTCTCTCTCAGTACTGGCTGTCTGAAAGACACATGCTAATAGAGATCTTGCAGTCACGTGACCGGAAAGTACACAACCGCCATCTTGTCGGTCAAAAACACCGCTGAATACTGCTGCACTCGTGTACAGAATGGATCAATTTCAACCGACGGACTACACAGCTCATTATTCTAATGAACACATAACTAGATATATGTCTAAAATAAACGATCTACAGATTTGTGACCCTTATGGCTTACCGGACGGAGTTTTCACGACCGGATTTTGAACTGTCAGCGGAATACCCGGACGTGTATAATTACCTCATTAACTTTCCCTCGCTGTTCAGTGGTGAAGCACTGCGTGCTTATAAATCTCTGGACAGTTATCTCTACAGAAATTCAGGATTTGTCAGCGACTCAGATGTGGCATCTTGTAAACAAGAATCCTCATTGGATGGGTAAGTCACTTAAGTATTGAGTATAGCACTGACCAGCCGATTATAGAATAGAATAAGGTAATTCCAGCTGTAATTCCAAATCGTCCGTCTTGTTTACATGGATCTGGCGTTGGAGAGGTAGAGGCTTGGCAGTGGAGATTTGAGTGGCTGTTTTCTGAGCTTAGTCAACAGGCCGGCTCTGCAGCCTCACTTTTGCTTCCGCTCCCGGCGCCGCCTCCTTCGCTTTGCTTCTGATACCAATCCACGGAGACCCCGCTGGTCTCGCTATCTCGTCCGGAATGTTTTTTTTTTCTCGTCCGGAATGTTGTGCATGCGATGGAAATCGCTACAAACCGTCATTTTCTGCTGGAAACCAATGTCCAGTAAGTCCATACGGTTGTAGTGGATATTGAAGTCCGGTACAGATGAACAACACACAAAAATACACACAAAAAACATAAAAAACTTGCACAGGTAGGGAGAGCTTGTAGCCGCAGCCATTGTAGTAGAATTGTATATAGTAGGGTTTTCCAGAAGAAAAGGTAGAAGTAAAAGCAGAAGTAGAACCAGAAGTAGAAGGCGGAATATGGCGTTTGACCGACAAGATGGCGTCTGTCACAATCTGGATCGGCTGTGACGTCACATGCAAGTGCTCCATAGACAGCCAGTAATTAGACACAGGTGTACCTTGTCACATGTTACCTGCTGGTTCAACCTGACTCCTTGCCATTCACAGCTAATGCTCGACCACACCCTTGCTGCCACAGTTAATAAAGATTTAACTCCTATGTATCACATCACACAAGCTAAGCATTTAACGTGGAAATATCTTTTTAAAACATTTTCAAGAAAAAAGTCTACTTAATGATTCTACACACTTTTTGCAATGGGTCAAAAAATATCAGCTTAGAACCTCAAAATAAAATACTTTATTTTCAGCTGCATATTTATATCTAGCTCACAAGCACCAGAGGAAGTATGAACTTCAATATGACTAACATTCCTCACAATAGAGCTGTTATCAATCAACACCGTCATCTTGTTTTAGACAAAGTAACTCACTTCCTGCTGATACTCCTGAGCCTCACCATCATCACCAACTTCAATCAGTGCAAAATTATTCCCAAAACCAAAGCTAGGTGCAGGCAGAGGGGGTTAGCCTGTAAAGAGTTTCTATCATTAATCCAACCATCACTATCTACAATTAAAGGCTCTCTCATAGCTCCCAAAGCTGGAGTAGGGCTTACGTTAATACCTTCACATCTACTTCTGTGTAGACAACATCGGTCCCTGCAGTGAGACTGCACTTTAAACAGTGCTATAAAAAGCATCACACTCACTGAACTCTGGAGTTTTACTTGCAATCTGTCTGCGTAGCTGCTTTCTTTAAATCTTTATTAAAACTTAATTAAAATTTTGTAGAAATTTTAATAATTTAAATTCTAACAAGTCCTGTATAATATGATGAATTGTATAAAATGGTAGGGATGTAACCGCATGTTTATGCCTCATTTGGAATGAACAGATACAAATACAGATAAGCATACGAGGCACAAATGATTTTTAGGGTTTGTTTTTGGTCATTTGTTGTTGTTGTTGTTGTTGTTGTTTTTGTTCTTATTAGAAAATCACTTTCATGTGAGCAAGCTGTCAGATATGAAGAACACTAAATTAACATGAATGTGCATTTACAGTTTCCATTCATTCATCCTTATTTACAGGGATAGTCAGGGATGCAGTGGTTTAAATTAATCTATAGTTTGTTTGACCGCAAGTTGGCCTAGTGGTTAGAGTGTCTGCCTTGAGATTGCGAGTTCTACTCGGGGTTGGGTCTTACCAAAGACCATCATAAAAATGGTACCTACTGCCGTCAGGCAAGGTACACTGCAATACAGATGTGAGTGGGGAGTTAAACTCTTGTGGTTACCAGAGGACCAGCCCCCCCACTGTAACCCTAGCTATGTAATAGGTGAGAGGCTGAGGGCTACAGAAATGGAGATTGGTGCCGCCTAATGTGCCATACGGTGCGGGAAGGACTTTATAGTTTGTTTAGATTTTGGGAAACAGAACCAGCTAATTTAAATTGGAATATGTCATAGGAAAGTACAAATACAATATAATGCAAATACAAATAGTTGGGGCACTAAACTGACAACATCATCGCATTACAATCCGAATATGTGAGTTAACCAACATAACCAACATTCATTCAGGGCTAGGGTTAAATACTGACATCATGCATCATTTTGCCCTCAACAATATTCTGCAAAAAGACATTATAACAATCTCCACTACGACTATCAAGTAAAGAGGCTGACTTGAAAACATCCCATTCAGTGTAATTATGATAAAAAAACAGCATACAAGTGGTTTTTTTTCAATAATATCCAAAGTTATGCTCTTTATATTTGGTCTAGAACAACAGTATATACAACCCCATATCATGTACCATAATTATATTATGTACCATAGATGATGTGATCCCCAAATGGTTTGCAATTTTACATTGAGGAACATTATTCTTAAATTATTGCATTGTTTGCTCTGTTCACAGACTGGTGAACCCTTCCCCACCTTTACTTCTGAGAGATTCAGGTGCTCTGGGATGCTCTTTTTATACCCAATCATCTCACTGATCTGTTGCCAATTAACCAAAGTAGTTTTATTTATTAGTGATGCAGTGCGAAGCACAGCAAACTATTGTTCTTGTACGTGTTTCTTCTTATTAGTGATGCAGTGCTATGCATTGCAAACTATTGACTCCCATATATGGGAGTCAATAGTTTGCAGTGCAAAGCACTGTAAACTCTTGTTCTTCTACGTGTTTCTTCTTATTTGTAGCTAACGCTGTAATATTAGTATTTTTGTGTATTATTTGTTTCATATTTAATATTAAATTTTTGTTTTTGCTCATACTTGTTTGCATACTTAATCTGAAAATTATTCAATTAATCACGTCATGTGAGCACATCATTTGGTCATGTGATGCTATGGGGAGAAGCGTGAGTTTCATTCTTCACATGTTCAGTGTGCTCAAGCGGTATGATGAAGATGTATGAGAGACTGTGCAATATGGAGACAAAGACTGCTAGCCACTCCTAACCTTCGGATTGAAGGCGTACACGGTATGTTTATTGACATATTTGTGTCATATTTCCTGAAGGCATTAATATTATGGCTATTAAGTGAAACATTTCATGATGGTTTTACTGATGTGTATTTGCCACCGTGTATTTCTTTCAGTTTTCATGGTGGTTTCAGCGTTTGCTCGTTATAATAAAACACTTGAATCATCAGTTGGAGCATGGCACTTTTATCTAACCTGAAGAAAAAAGTTGGGAGTCAACTATAGTGAAAACGTGGGAGCCTACAGCGAGGCCGGCGAAGACGTGCAGCGAGGCCAGTGAAACGGTACACGTGCGCAGCGCAGCGCAGCGAGGCCAGAGAGGGAACCCCGCGCCGAGCAGGACACGTGAATGCAAGCTCTGACTCATCGCAACCACAGGCCATGGCAAGATGGAAGAGACCGTCAGTGTTGCAGCTTGAAGACCTTGCACAACACCACCCACAACTACTTTGCTGCTCTGGTCATCGTTCAAGGTGACTGTTTCGTTGGCTCCGCTTGAAGAACAGCAAGGTCAGACTCGCACTATAACAGCGAGTGAGGACAGTGCTGCCGCTGCAGCAGGTCACCGCAAGAGAGCAACAGCGCGTCGTCTTCCGACAGTGTTGTGAGTGGATGCAAGCCGTCAGGTTTAACATTGCATTTCTTTTATAAGAAATGAACACTTCTTATATCGCAAATAGATTGTAAATTCGTGTGAAATGGCCATTATGTACAGAATATTTGTGACCTGTGTTTAGTAAGCATTGGAGATTGTTGTATCAATCATATTGTGGTGTGGATTCACTGTACGCTTAGGTTTAATATGTGTGTAATTTCTATTTGAAATTAATATTGTAACTTTCTTGTAGCTTAAGTTCTGTGTTCAAGATTTTGACTACTTTTTATAGTGTTGTTTTAAAGTAGTTAAGAAAATGGATCAAAGCAAGGGAGATACTCTTGTACTTGAGGGAGTAATTCAGGCTCTGGAAGAAGAACAAAGAGAATTACAAACTAAGTTAGAGACTGTAACAGATGCAACATTGACAGAACAAATGAAAGAACGCATAGCTGAAATTGATAAAATTCTGCAAGCACATAGTGTAGAGAGCCAGGAACCAGATTTTCAACCTGAACAATTGAGGCGCTCAGAAAGAGAACGAGTACCAACAGAAAAGTGGCTTGACTATGTCAAGCAAGAGAGTGCAAAAAAGGAAAGAAAGTTTATGTTAATGTATGTAAACTTCAAAGCTGAGATTCAGTACATTAGGAGCAAACTTAAAGAAGAATGTGACGAGATACAACTAGACAGTATGGTGACTTTTTTGGAAGAATATGAGTCGCACTTAAAGCAAGAATATGAGAGCTTACGTGCAATGACTATGCCTTCTCAAGACATAAGAAGGAGAATGGATAGCTGTACCTCTGTAACTAAAGAAGTAATTACACTGCTAAATATGTGTTGCTCAGAAGTGGGCAAAGAGTCTGATGCTGCTGCAGTTAAGGAATTGCTCTTACAATTACTTCAGAGGGAAGATGCTAGATCAATTTATGGGTCCACTGTATCAAGGGCAGGTGTGGATAGTCTACCAGGTAGTCAGGTGTCAATACAGAAAGCTGAAGTAGCAGTACGCTTGGCATCAAAATGGGCTGAAATTAACAGAGAAAGTGAAATAGCTGCACAAAGAAAAGAGGTGCTTGCCCAGCAAGACAAATTAAGAATGCTGGAAAACCAAAGGGATCTGGAAGCTATGCAGGCTGAATATGATGTGTATGCCGAGGAGGAAATAAAACTTAATGCTGAAATAGGAGAAAATAAAGAAATAACTCTGCCTCCAAGTCAGCCCCAAACTCAGCATACCAAAGCTCCACATGCTCAGATTCCCCATGGCATATCAGTCCCTCCTCGTTCAGAAAGACAATTGGAGCAAAAATTGAATGAAGCATCACTAGTGCAAGCCTTTAAAGAATCTCTGATGGTGACCAGACTTCCTGCACCTAAGCCATCCTTGTTTACTGGTGATCCACTAAAATTCACTGAATGGCACACCAGCTTTAAAGCACTTCTCGAAACGAGCTGCAGAGACCCAGCACATAGACTGTTTTATCTGAGAAAATACATAAGTGGGGATGCACTATCTGTGTTGGACAGAACATTTTACAGAAGCGATGAAGAAGCATATACACAGGCTTGGGATGCACTTAACAAGCGCTATGGCCATTCTTTCATAGTGCAAAGAGCCTTTCGAGGTAAACTTAGTAGCTGGCCCAAGATAGGACCAAAAGACCCACTAAAATTAAGAGAGTTCAGTGACTTCCTGGTCTCATGTAAAAATGCCATGCCTCACATACAAGGTCTGAAAGCGTTGGATGATTGTGAGGAGAATCAAAAATTGCTTCAAAAACTTCCTGACTGGGCAACAGCTCAATGGAATCGGCATGTCGCCAAGACATTGGATGACAACAAGCCATATCCAAGTTTTGAAGAATTCTCAGACTTTATAGCAGAGGAGGCCCACATCACATGCAATCCTGTTTCCTCTCTTTATGCTCTGAAACATACAGAGGAGAAAACAAGTACAGACACAAAAGGCATCAAAGCCAGAACTCTAGTGACATCAACAAAGGCTGCTCAAGGGAAAAGTCAAGCTTCTAAGGATTCAGGTGAATCAGCAGGCTCTGCAGTTAATCCATCTGCTACTTAACCAAAGAAGCCAATAAAATGCATATGCTGTCAGCAGGCGGCACGGTGGTGTAGTGGTTAGCGTTGTCGCCTCACAGCAAGAAGGTCCTGGGTTCGAGCCCCGGGGCCGGCGAGGGCCTTTCTGTGTGGAGTTTGCATGTTCTCCCCGTGTCCGCGTGGGTTTCCTCCGGGTGCTCCAGTTTCCCCCACAGTCCAAAGACATGCAGGTTAGGTTAACTGGTGACTCTAAATTGACCGTAGGTGTGAATGTGAATGGTTGTCTGTGTCTATGTGTCAGCCCTGTGATGACCTGGCGACTTGTCCAGGGTGTACCCCGCCTTTCGCCCATAGTCAGCTGGGATAGGCTCCAGCTTGCCTGCGACCCTGTAGAAGGATAAAGCGGCTAGAGATAATGAGATGAGATGAGATGCTGTCAGCAAAATCACTTCATTTACAAATGTGAACAATTTGCTGCTTTTCCCCTTGATGAAAAGAAAACATTCGTCAAGAACAACAATATGTGCTTCGCTTGCCTGAGAGTTGGTCATGTTGCAAAGGATTGTTGGAAAAGGGCTACTTGTAATATTTGTAGAAAGAGCCATCCAACTCCGCTTCATGACGAACGTGCTCAAGAAGAAAAGCCTGAAGCAAGTCAACAGAAAGACAATTCCTCTACTACCTTGTGCAGTGTGAACATGGATAATGCAGACAGCACCTCAATGATTGTCCCTGTGTGGCTCTCTAGTGCTGTCAAGAACAGCCCTGAGATCTTGGTGTATGCACTGTTGGATACACAAAGTAGCAATACATTCAGTAATCAAGATGTGTGTGGAAAAACTTCAAGCCCACACCGAACCAGTCAAGCTCAAGTTGTCAACAATGACTGACAGGTCAATCGTGAATTTTCACAGAGCCACTGGGTTAAAGGTGAGAGGATACGGTTCAGAAGAATGCATTGAGCTACCACCATCATACACTAAAGAATACATCCCATTGGAGAAGACCAGTATTCCAACTCGGGAAATGGCCAAAGGATGGGCACACTTGCTTAGCATAGCTGAAGAGATGCCAGACTTGCTTGACTGTCCGGCTGGACTCCTGATAGGTTATGACTGCACAAAAGTTCTAAAACCAAAAGAGGTAATATCAGGAAATGAGCATTAGCCATATGCAGTAAAAATGGACTTGGGGTGGAGCATAGTTGGTGCCAAAATGCCTACCACTGGTAGAGGGCCAAAGGCAGGATTCTGTTATCACCTCTCTGTGAAAGAAATTCCACCTATTACACCTGCATGTGCAATTAAGGCATTAGAGGCAGACTTTCAGGATACAGACCCTACAGACGGGACAATTTCTCAAGAAGATATCAATTTCTTGCAAATTCTAAATGAGAAAATTCATCATAATGAAAATGGACATTTGGAGATGCCACTTCCATTTAGAGAGTGCCCCCAGCTGCCTAACAACAAACATCTAGCCACAGTCAGGATGAAACATCTAAATTGGAAGATGGAGAAAAATCCCAAATATAAGGAGGACTATGTTAAATTCATGGTCAATGTTTTCAATGATGGTGATGCAGAGGAAGTGTGTGCAACACCAAGGGACGGAAACACATGGTACATCCCACACCATGGGGTGTATCACCCAAGAAAGCCTGAAAAGATAAGGGTTGTTTTCGGTTGTTCCGCCAAATACGAAGGCACCTCGTTGAATGACCACCTACTCACAGGGCCTGATTTAACAAATTCATTGACTGGAGTGCTGTGCAGATTTCGCCAGTATCCCATTGCAATCAACTGTGACATTGAGAAAATGTTCCACCATTTCCATGTTACTCCAGATGATCGGGATTTCATGAGGTTTCTCTGATGGGAGAATGGGAATACCAAGAGTGAGCCCAAAGAATACCGCATGAGGGTGCACATATTTGGAGCAGCAGCATCACCAGGACGCACCAATTATGGCATGAAATACCTCGCCACTAAGTATGAGAATGAGTACCCCCTAGTAGCAAGTTTCATCTGGAGAAATTTTTATGTGGATGACGGACTTGTCAGTCTGGATTCTGTTGAAAGAGCCAAACGACTAGTCCATGAAGCAAGAGAAGTCTGTAGTAAGGGACAACTGTGTCTGCACAAGTTTGTGTCTAATAACAGAGCTGTCTTGGAGACAATTCCAGAGAGTGAGCATGCTAGTGCAGTGACAGATGTGGACCTAAACTATAGAGAGCTGCCAGTTCAGAGTGTGCTAGGTGTGAAGTGGAACATAGAGATGGATGTCTTCTTATTTAATGTGGTCCAACAGGAAAGAGCAGCCACTCGACGAGGCATCTTATCCACAGTCGCTAGCATATATGATCCACTAGGATTTACTGCTCCCTATATCTTGACTGGGAAAGGAGTGTTGCAAGAAATGTGCAAACGAGGTGTAGGATGGGATGAGCCCGTCCCACCAGAACTAAGGCCAAAGTGGGAGACATGGCTCCAAGACCTGGACAATCTTCAATCCATTCAAATACCACGGTACTTTGTTCCCAATGATCTTGGCATGATCCAGAAAATTGAGCTGCATCATTTCTCAGATGCCAGTAATTATGGCTATGGGCAGTGCTCTTATATCAGAATTGTAGCTGCTGAACAAGTACATTGCACATTGTAGGGTGCTATTGGTCTTAAGTGATCAGTCTCATTAAATCAGTCTCATTAAATAATACCATTAATTTTGATGCTTAATAATAAATTACCAAACAGCTAAATTATGGTATATTCCAAGTTGTTATGATCACTACCAATGCAGCAATAATGTATAACTTACCGTATCACATAAATGCTACAGCCAATAGCACACTGAAGGTAATTTGGAGGTCTTTTAGATTGTGTGACTTCAAGTATATTAGGAGCAACAAATAAACACACAGTTTCAATAATAATTGAATTTATTATAACAAAGATAAAATGAGTAATAGCAGTTGAAATACATTCAAATGGTTGTCAGTGATATCTGTAGATGTGTGTATATGAGAGCGTGTGTGTGTGTGTGTGTGTGTGTGTGTGTGGCCTCGTGGCCTAAAACAAAAGAGTTAGCCTTGGTGGCTAGCTAAGGTGTGTTTGTGGCCTCATGGCCTAAAACAAAAGGGTTAGCCTTGGTTGCTAGCTAAGGTGTGTTTGTGTGTGTGTGTGGCCTCATGGCCTAAAACAAAAGGGTTAGCCTTGGTTGCTAGCTAAGGTGTGTTTGTGTGTGACCATGTGGTGGAGACAAAAAGATTAGCCCTGTTGCTAATGAGACAAAAGCATTAGCCGTGGTAACTAACTCCACTACCTTATAACACTACTAAATCCACTGAAATCTTGATGAGGTCAAAATATGTGTAATAATGAAATTAAAGTGTTAGAAAGGAATAGAGAAAAAGAGCATGCAACGCTTATCTTTTAAACAACTGAGAGAACATAGAACAATGTAGAACACAAAATCAGTGTGCACAATTAAACAGTTCCTGAGTTTAAATTCACACTACTTCATAAAGCTAATTCCTAAGACTAGTTTGCCCAAAATGCCAGCCTTACTTTCCAGTATCTTGCTTCCAGTGCAAGATTATAGAGCCCAGATAGCAAAAGGGCGTTGATTCGACGGGGAATCATCAGCATGTTCTTCGACCATACGCCGTCGAATCATCGTGGATCACCGGCGTTGATTCAACACTGCTTTGTTCATACGAGTTTGCGTTGAAACGACGTTGAAAAGTGGATGGTGGCCGACAGAGAATAGACCCCCTTTCACCCTTTATTCAACTACAGATTTCAGTCGATTTATAGTTTAATTTTCGGCAATGATTCATCCAACTTTACTTCCTGTTTTATGTACAACAGGAAGGCTACAAATTAAGCAAAACAGGCTAAATTAAATTAGCTAACAATAAAGCATCGGAGCTCTTCCCTAGGATGAACACACACATGCATACTTCAACCATGAAAGTGAAACTTAATTTATATCAATGTGCATAGGCTACGTCCTGTTTTATGTACAACAGGATATAAAAATGCATGCGACAATGCATCTCTCCTAATTTTTGTCAAGCTATCTAATGAGGCATAACTTTTAACATTTATAAGGAACAGAACACACTTGAACAATTTCTTAGAAACATTTTATGATTTATTTATAATTTATAATTGTGGCCTATATTCCTCCTGCGGCGCAGACACCTGTACATGGAAACAGAAAAACATAACCAAAATTAATTTGATGCAGCATTGATAAAGAAAGTCAGCAGTAGGCTATGGGTTTCTAAATGCCACCCTACCTCACGTCTCCTCATCCCTCCCTCTCTCTCTGGCGCATACTTAAGCCACTTCTTGATTGCGTCACTAAAAGTAGCGTGTGTGCTCCCTGGCAGCTGCTTTTGTAGAGCATCTGAAAGAAAAAGAACAAAACATTGAGACTTTGCATGGTGATAATTGTTAAAGTTTGAGTTGTTAAGACTATGCACGTCACACTCTAGTGGTAGGTGGCAAGTAATGGTACTAGTACAGAAAATATATGTAAAAGTCAGAAACCATAGATGTGAATCTTGTGACAATTTAAATGGGATTAAAAAAATAATAATAATAATTTCCCCATTGACACAAAGCGGAAATAGAAATGCCACTACCGGACCGTTCGTCACTCAGTCAGCCTCCCTGGACTTGCCTGCACACCTGCTTTTTCTGAGTAAGGCGCCTGGTGAGTTTCTTAATCCTTTTTAATCCTTTGCATCTTTCACAATATGTTTGTCGTTGTCGTTATAATCGTAATGTTACAGTTAGTGAAGGAGTTATCAAAGAACGTTTAGAAGTAGTGTGCAAGTACTTGCGACAGCTTACTATTTTACCCTCTTTTACAGCTTTGTGCACATGCATAACCTACCAAACAGGACATCATGGATCTTGGTGTCCTTAAACGCAGTTTTTTCCCCCTTTCCAGCCCAGTTAAATTGGCTGGCCAAGCTGTTGACCAGGAGGCTACACAGCATCCGCCTCACTGTGACCCCTACGTCGGTTCCTCCACAAAGGGCTAAGGTAGACACCTGATAGAATAAAATGTAGCATGAAGACAATAATGAGAAAGTATTCAGTGTTTATCATTGTTTCATTGATTCACAATGATATTAAGTATTTGTGTTTCTTTTTGCAGGTGTTGCAGATGACTGGAAAGGAAAGGTAAGACTCAATAAGTACCATTATCTGCTTATGTTTGGCATCTTCCTTCACCAGGGCCTCTGCTGCCAAAAACTCCTCCATGGTGGAGAGTGGGAGCTTGATTAGGGGCGATGTCTGGGGTGTGTCTTGTCTCCCCATCTCTCTCCTTAGGGCCCTGACCTCTTGCGCCAGCCTTCCTACTTCCCCCTTCAGCTCCCTGTTTTCCTCCCTCAGCTGGGCAAGGAGAGCGATGACTGTGCTGATGCCCATGTCTGTTAAGTAACACCAAACATTAGGACTTTTATTTCATATTGCTGGTCATTTTTGAACAGTGATTACAGTTGATGACTCACCACGCAGCAACTGATTGTTCCCCTGTTGCGATGGCAGAGGTGTGGCTGAAATATCAGAGAGTACAATTTAGTTCACTTCAAGGTGCGCCTTAATTTAATTTCTGTTCTAAATTCACAATTTTCATGTTGATTGATTGATTTCCTCTTTGACTTACCATGGAAGCGGTGACGTGGCTGGGGTGAATCTGAAATTGTATAGTCAGTTGATCAAAATGCATCTACATAGATATTTGTTTGTCGTTTTGTTGTTTTTTTGTCGTTTTTGGCATAAATAAAGGCAATGCATAGTTACCATGGGTTAGTGGCTGGCTGTGAAGGAAATGGCCTGGCGGGGTTTCTGAAGACGGTGAATCTGAAAAATAGTAAGCAGTCAGTTTTCCTCCCTCAGCTGGCCAAGGAGAGCAATGATGGTGCTGATGCCCATGTCTGTTAAGTAACACCAAACATTAGGACTTTTATTTCACATTGCTGGTCATTTATGACCAGTGATTACAGTTGTGGACTCACCACGCAGCAACTGATTGTTCCCCTGTTGCGATGGCAGAGGTGTGGCTGAAATATCAGAGAGTACAATTTAGTTCACTTCAAGGTGCGCCTTAATTTAATTTCTGTTCTAAATTCACAATTTTCATGTTGATTGATTGATTTCCTCTTTGACTTACCATGGAAGCGGTGACGTGGCTGGGGTGAATCTGAAAAATTGTATAGTCAGTTGATCAAAACGCATCTACATAGATATTTGTTTGTTGTTTTGTTTTGTTTTTTTAGTCGTTTATGGCATAAATCAAGGCAATGCATAGTTACCATGGGTTAGTGGCTGGCTGTGAAGGAAAGGGCCTGGCGGGGTTTCTAACGACGGTGAATCTGAAAAATAGTAAGCAGTCAGTTGATCAAAACATATCTTCACTTACTCATTGGTATTTTAATTTCTGGCATAAATAAAGGAAATGCATAGTTACCATGAGTTAATGGCTGGCTGTGAAGAAACAGGCCTGGCTGGGTGTCTGAAGATGGAAATGAAAGCATTATTATTTCAGACAACTTCTAGGTCTTTAGTAGAACAACAACAACAAGTGGTACAGATAGTCACCTTCATTAAGGGAGGGGAATTGCCACTCGCTGTCCAGCTGAGTGGCATCAATAGACAGTGGCCTCCTCCCCCTACGGCTTGGTCCTGCCTCCTCCTCGCTGTCCTCCTCCAAATACCTTTTGTTTGGTCTTTAAAATAAACCCAGGACCTTACTGACACAGCTCAAAACACAAACGAAACCGTAATTGAACTTATAACTGCAAGTTGTGATTTAAAAAAGAAAACACTTTTACCGTCTTTTCCTTGGCCCCATCTCACCATCATCCGATTGCAGGTCTGCTGTAAGGCAGCCTTCCTCAAGTGATCGGGTCAGGTAACGTCTTGCTTTGGCAAAGATGCCTGAAAGGGAAGGCAGTCTTAATGAAATTGGCTTAATGCAGTATTGAAGTATTGTCATTGGTTTAATGAAGTAGCTATGCAGCTCACCACAGGTTGCCAGCACCCTTATTTTTTGATGGAATCGCCATCCTTGTCCCGGGGGGTTGCAGTTCATGGTGGCCTTCACAGCTTTGTTTCCGCCAAAGGGTGGTCAGTAGCATCCCACTTCTCCATCAACATCTACCACCCAGCTGGACGACACAACTGCTGCACTCCGGTCTTGGAATTCCACAACTTTCCAAATCTGTGCCATCTATAATAAAAAAAATAAAAAAAGTACTCCATGGAAAGGATAGTTAGTGCCTGCCATCCAGCTGGAGTACTCCAACTGTCCAGATTCCTTCTAATGCATAAGTAAAGATGTGTTTCTTTGTGTGTGTGTGTGTGTGTGTGTGTGTGCGTGCGTGCGTGTGTGTGTGTGTTTGTGTGTTTTTTTTTCTTCCCATATAGGTTTAAGAATGGTGACGAAGAGGGATTGCCACAAAGGTCTCTCCATCTGGGAACAACACACATTTGCCCTGGACAACCTCAAGCCGGTCAACGTTAAGGCAGCTGTCTATGCCAAATACTCTGTAGCAGCCAATGCTTGTGGAGGGGCAAGGATAGTGGAAATATGACTCCCTCCTCTTGAATTTCATGTAAACCACAAAGACAGAGTCACCATGTTTAATTATGTTTTTCACCATTACGATTTCATTTTTAATCACTAGGCAATCATCGCCCTGCTTTGAAGAAAAACAGAAATCATTGAAATGCACTTTTTTAAATTGCTGGCCAGAACTTAAGTGTTGGGGTAATGGGCCCTCCTGGTGTGGGTGTAACAACTGTGGTTGTGTAGGTGGTGGTGGAAATAAACAAACTGGCTCCTCTGAAAGGTGTTTGACAACCTGTTGTAAAGGTTGAGATGACTTGCGTAGCATTTTTTTTAGTTTACCCAAATAATTCTCGTAAGGAAAGGATGAGATGTTGTCTAGGGAACCATACTGGCGGTACTCATGTGTCAGATGTATTGTTTGATGTACGCTAAACACAATCTCGTCTTTACCATACACCTCTCCAAAATGCTTTACAAAAGCCATTAACAATTTTTCGGAAAAACAAACCATCCTTTCAGAAATGTTTGGTATGAGTAGCAAAAACATGGCCACAGAAAACAACATGAAGTTTTCATAGAGATCTTGTGGAAGAATGTCCCTCAGAACTAATGGACCACTGTAAATCATAAATTGGCGCAGCTCTGCCGCTTTCCACCTATCAGTTTCGGCGAGTTCATGGGGTTTCCGTGCAAATTCAGCTGGAGTATAGGGACGAAGCTGTATTAACTTTTCGGAGATGGCTTTAATGGCTCTTGTAGGCTGCCTTGTAGAGTTTTTCCCCCTCATCCAAAAATGTATCAACTTTTTCATAACGCCAAGGCAACATAAATGCATATAATCTATTGAGAAGGCAGACACCATTTTCACCAGACCCATCAGAGGACTTCTGTTGATGTGGTGGTCCTCATCTACCATATTTTCAAACTCCTCGTCTGACCTTAGCCTAACATCAGTCTCAGGATACGTCATTTTTTTCTGCCAAATACCAGTCTGATGGCATTTATTGCATCCGGAGTACCCATTATGGCATTTAATTTGTTTTACAAATGCTCGAGCAGGAGCATCACAAATGAAGGATGAAATGGCCACCCTCAGCTTTCTACCTCCAAATGTTACCCCATTGTAAAGCAGATCAGAGAGGTCTTTAACAAACTGCGTCAGATAATCAAACACATTGGAGGGTTTTCCAGGGCCACAAAAGATGCCAACTAAAAATGGTGTTCTGGTGTAATCGCAATCAATCAGTGCCAAAATAGGCCAAAACTGAAGCCTGGTGCTTTTGAAAATAGGGAGACCATCGATGTTAAATTGAACTCTTATTGTTTGAATAACATCTGGTAAATGGATGGTGCTTAATTTGGACAAAATTCCCTTTGCCAAGCCAAAATGGAAGTATTCCCCATTACCTACGGTCTGTAATGGTACTGCAGGCTTAGTGCCCAATAAGGTCCTAGCATCCTTGGGCAGTTCAGGGTGGCTTGTTCTCAAAATGGTCAACAGAGCAGTAATGGCAATCAAAGGCACAGAGAATGATGCAGCCCAGTGTTTTAATTTTTGGTGAAGCCCTGACTCTTCAAAAGAGTCACCATCAATATGACTGTCACTGTCACCCTCTGAAGACATGCTACTGCTGTCAGACTCTGCATCACTGCACCCTCCCAACTCAACAGAATCCCCACCATCCTCATCTAAACCCATTGATGATGCAGGCCTGGGTGATGCAATTGAAGGAGAGACTTGAGCAGCAGGATTACCCAGAGCTGACTCAAAATTGGACAGAATCTGCCTTTCTGACATTTCAGTAGCTGTCACAACATGTCTTCTTTTTGACCAATAAGAAGCCATGTTCTCTCCCCTAAAGAAATAAATGTCTGCAGTACCTTTTGAGGGAATGACGGGGTAGTGGTCTTCAGGTTCCATTGAGGTAAACATGGGGGGAACAAAGACAACAACATTTACATCATTACATTTGAAATAACCTTACACACACACACACACACACACACACACACACACACACACAGTTCAAACAATTGTTTTATAGAAAGTTCTGTTTTAATACCAACAATGTTTTAACAATGTCTGGAGTCATGTTCTAATGGCTGCGACCCATACTGCCCTACAAAGCCAAAAGACCTTAATATCACTTAAGGTCAACATGAGTTATTGCCATTTTTGGAACAGAGGACATCAGTTGTATCATGTGATGAATTATTTCGAGTAATTTCTGTTTTTTTCTGGTAACAATAAGACGTCGTTTTTACCGTAACTTCCAAAAGCAAAGGGAAAACCAAGGCAGAAGCCTGTAATGAGTCTGATGAGTTAAGGTCTTTTGGCTTTGTAGGGCAGTATAGGCCTACAGCGTTACAAAGCCCAGCCCCCTCAAGCCGGGTATAGCTACCGGTTATAACCACGGCCTATATACTCGATTGAAATGCTTTGTTTTCACTCCATCAAGACCACTACTTTGACTAGTTTTCGACTAAACAATGCATCTGCATGTTTATTGTATTAGTTGAGGGAATATAAGCAATTTTGTTCGTGGTACCTCAAACAAAGTGGTCACTACAGAAGCGTTGGTAACTGGATAATCTTTAAAGTTCATGGCCGCGAGGTGCGACCCATGGCTACACAAAAGAACAGGTCAGCTCAAAACGACATGCGACCTAGGCCTACAAGCTCGATTTAAATGCTAAGTTTTCACACCAATGCTAAGTTTTCACTCCAGCAAGAAAACTACTTCGACTCGTTTTTCGATTGAATAATGCATCTGCATGTTTATTGTTTCAAATGGACACACACACACGCGCGTGCACACACACGCACACACACACACAGTTCAAACAATTGTTTTATAGAAAGTTCTGTTTTAACACCAACAATGTTTTAACAATGTCTGGAGTCCTGTTCTAATGGCTGTGACCCATAGCGTTACAAAGCCCAACCCCCTCAAGCCGGGTATAGAGCTACCGGTTATAACCACGGCCTATATTGATTGAAATGCTTTGTTTTCACTCCATCAAGACAACTACTTTGACTAGTTTTCGACTAAACAATGCATCTGCATCTTTACTGTATTAGTTGAGGGAATATAAGCAATTTCGTTCGTGGTACCTCAAACAAAGTGGTCACTACAGAAGCGTTGGTAGCCTGGATAATCTTTAAAGTTCATGGCCGCGAGGCGCGACCCATGGCTACACAAAACAGGTCAGCTCAAAATGACATGCGACCTAGGCCTACATGCTCGATTTAAACGCTAAGTTTTCACTCCAACGCTAAGTTTTCACTCCAACAAGACAAGTACTTCGACTCATTTTTCGATTGAATAATGCATCTGCATTGTTGTTGTTTCAAATGGATACTAGTTGAGGGAAATTTCTCCAACGCGTGATATGACTGAAGTTCATCATAACTTCTTAAACTGCTTGAAATTGTATTTGAAATTCCCTTTATTAATAGTGACTGAATAATGGTACGTACCAGATGTCCAGGGATGAATGAAAATGTAGCGTGGTCCAGTGTTTTTCTCAATGTTGTTTCAATGGTCCAAGCGTAACAGCAGGCCGATCCACAAGAGAGTCGCGATCCAACCGAATGGTGGGAGTTTCACATGCACCCAGGTATATAACGAAAATGACGTCATCCAGTAAACAGCAGTGTTAATCGCACTGCATTATGGGACATTATGAATTAAATAATTATAATTATAAATTATAAATTATAATTATAAATTAGAATTAATTTATGATCATCTTGAAAATGTTAAGTTATTTGCAAAAAAACTTTCAAAGATAGGTCAAATCCATTGCTGAGTTAAGAAAGTAAACTGGTTTTTGTTCTTTTTTTATCATTTACTTATCATTATCACTTATACTTATATCATTTACTCGTATCTATGTGTAAGCAGGATAAGACAAACAGTGGCAATTTATATTCTGAACAATTAGTTGCTCATCCTACCAATGTTGAAAACTGGCCGGCAAAAGTGACGATGGTTCAACATCGTATATTCGACCTTCTCTGATGGTCGACAGATCAACCTTTACCCACGGTGATTCAACAGTGATAAATCGACCTTCTCCGACAGCGGAGAAATCGACGTTTCACGGCGCCGTTTCAGCGTTGATTTTCTGACTTACGACGGAAACCGACCATTCTGACCAAGAATCGGCGCCGTTTCAACGTCCCTCTGCTATCTGGGGGGTGTTCCGAGATTTTTGGAGTCCACAGGAGCATGTGAGTCAATTCCGTGGAAGCGCAGAGAATTCTTGGTCCGACGCTTTGTCGTTCGTGAAGAAAAGTCTCTGATCAAACAATGTGCACAGCGATTTAGTGAGAAGGAATCCAGTCGCTTCTAACTTTTAATTAAACTGCTTTGGGCGGCAGTCATAACATTACTTATAATAGACAAACAAACTGGTTGTAACTTGAAATGAGTGAAATAGCACGATTTAAGTAGTTTTACCATGGCCAATGGTAAACAAAAATCGCGCTGAATCTTTTCTTGCCAGGCAGAAGTTGTGATTTCGGATGGTCTGGATAGAGTCTCTTTATGTCTGTTACCGCGTGGTCCCAGCCCCAAAAGAGGAAGAGAGTAGCGTGCCTTAGTTACTTATGGAATCATGGAGGAAGTGACATAGGTGATCCCACCCAGGCGTGACATAGGTCATCGTGGAAGTAGGTTGATGGGATCTGTAGTTCTTAGATGGACTGTGTTACCTACAACATTAATAATGGCGAAAGCTAGGGTAGCACCCACGAGGACTGTCAGTATTCCATGTCTTGAGCTCACTGCAGCCACAGTCTCTGCAGCTGTAAGCAAGATTCTCAGGGAGGAGCTTGAGCTAAATATAGATCAGGAGTACTTCTGGACTGATTCGAAGGTGGTACTGGGATACATCAAGAACGAAGCCCGACATTTTCATGTTTTTGTAGTGAATCGAATCCAGAAAATCAGAGATGCTATTGACCCTAATCAATGGTTTTACATTGAAACAAGTCAGAATCCGGCAGATCATGCCTCTAGAGGGCTTAAGGTGGCAGATCTGATGGCATCAAATTGGTTCAAAGGACCCAAATTCTTATGGGAACAGGAAATTGTAACCAACCAAACATCCTCAGAGCTACTTATAGGCGACCCAGAGGTCAAAGTCCTGAAAACTGATGTTGTGAAAGAATATGACCTCCTGAATCAGTTGTCAAGATTTTCTGACTGGGTTACATGTCTCAATGTCATTGCACGCATTCAGAGGCTGGCTCGCAGGAACAGCTCTGGGCCCATTACTGTAGAGGAGCGAAAGAAATCTGCTCTCGTGCTGATCAAGGCAGCCCAAAGAGAAGCATTTGGGGAAGAGCTTAAATGGCTTAGCCAAACATCACCACAAAAACTCAGGAAAACTCATAAGATGTATGAACTGGACCCATTTCTTGAGGATGGAGTGCTTAGGGTTGGTGGCAGGTTGAGAAGGTCGTCAGCTTCTCTGGAGTTCAAACATCCCGTGATACTCCCAAAAGAAGGCATTGTTACACAACTGATACTTGACCACTGCCATAAAAGAACACAGCACCAAGGTCGAGGACAAACACTGAATGAACTCAGAGCCAATGGATATTGGGTAATGGGTGCCAGTAAAGTTGTGGCCAAGTACATCAAGAGTTGCATTACATGTCGAAGGGTGCGTGGCCGAACTCAAAAACAGTGCATGGCTGACTTGCCTATTGATCGAATTGAGCCATCTCCTCCATTTTCATGCACAGGCATTGACTGTTTTGGCCCCTTCTACACAAAACAAGGTAGAAAAGAATACAAAAGGTATGGGCTGTTGTTAATGTGCCTAAGCTCCAGGGCCATCCATATTGAGATGCTGGAAGATCTCACAACTGATGCATTTCTGAATGCATTGAGATGCTTCATAGTAATAAGAGGAACAGTCAGACAAATTCAATCTGACCAAGGTACGAATTTCATAGGAGCAAAGAATGAGTTGGGAAAGTGCTTAATGGAACTGGATGAGGAAAGGATTTCAACCTATCTAGCGAGAAAGGAATGTGACTTCCTTATGAATATTCCTGAGGCCAGTCATATGGGAGGCATTTGGGAATGTCAGATACGGACAACCAGGAGCGTGATGAGTTCTGTCCTTGCTCAAGCTAAAGGAAGACTGGATGACTCCTCATTAAGAACATTCTTCTACGAGGCCACGTCCACAGTGAACAGTCGCCCGCTCACAACAAACACAATCTGTGATCCCAAAAGTGCTGAACCCTTGACACCCAATCAGTTACTAACTTTGAAGCCTACTATGCCCCTTCCACCTCCTGGAAAATTTGTTCAAGAAGATTTATATGCCAGAAAAAGGTGGCGCAGAGTACAGTATCTCTCTGAACAATTCTGGAGCAGGTGGCGACGAGAATAGTTGACCAGCATCAGCCTTAGACAGCAGTGGCATGTGACAAGAAGGAATGTACAGGTTGGAGATGTAGTGATTGTTAAGGATGAAAATACTCCTAGAAATGAGTGGCCACTAGCTAAGGTTGTTGAAGCAAATGAAGATGATGATGGTCTTGTTCGAAAGGTCAAAATTCAAGTAGGTCAGAGAAATTTAGGACCACAAGGTAAATGCTTAACACAACCTTCATATCTTGAGCGCCCAGTTCACAAATTAGTGGTGGTAGTTGGACATAATTCAAAATAGAATAACATTGAAATAAAATGGAACAATTCAGTTAACTAATTTAACAAACTACTGATAAAAATTGAGTGTAAAAGTTGGGTTTGAAGTTGATAGAAAATTACAAGTTTTATTCACATTTTGTCTAAATATGGTGAACATAAACCTTTGTAATTTTGGTGGCAGTGTAGCTAACGCTGTAATATTAGTATTTTTGTGTATTATTTGTTTCATATTTAATATTCAATGTTTGTTTTTGCTCATACTTATTTGCATACTTAAACTGAAAATTGTTCAATTAATCACGTCATGTGAGCACGTCATTTGGTCATGTGATGCTATGGGGAGAAGCGTGAGTTTCGTTTCTTCACATGTTCAGTGTGCTCGAGCGGTATGATGAAGATGTATGAGAGACTGTGCAATATGGAGACAAAGACTGCTAGCCACTCCTAATCTTTGGGTTGAAGGCATACACGGTATGCGTATTGACATATTTGTGTCATATTTCCTGACGGAATTAATATTACAGGTATTAAGTGAAACATTTCATGATGGTTTTACTGATGTGTATTTGCCACCGTGTATTTCTTTCAGTTTTCACGGTGGTTTCAGCATTTGCTTGTTGTAATAAAACACTTGAATCATCAGTCGGAGCATGGCACTTTTATCTAACCTGAAGAAAAAAGTTGGGAGTCAGCTATATTATTAGTGATGCAGTGCTTGCAAAGCACAGCATCACTATATTGTTCTTCTGCATGTTTCTTCTTAAACTTATTCATCTTCCGTACAAATTTCGATTTCGAATAACTCAATAACCATACGTCGCACACAGACAAGCAATATATAAAAACGTGCGGATCGATCGGACTCGCTATGCTATTACTTTGTTTGTTATTCTACGATTTTTTCGTGACGTAGTCGCGAAAAAATCATCCAAAATTTCCCATTCATTTCTATGGAATTAATTGGAAAACATAGCACTTTTTCAAACCTCCGCTGCTCTGGCATGCTTTCACCTAGAGACATGATTCAAACTTTAAAACATAGAGAAGCTTCTCCTGTGTGGATCTGGCATTCAACTTTTTTTGCTAGGTTCTATACTTTTGGATCAATCCCAGCTCAAACAACATGTGCCAACCTGGAGAAAATCAGGCTTTATAATGGGTGTCTATTGCATTACACACCAGTGGGACTCAGGAATTTAGAGTGTAGGCAGCCTGAAAAAAAGGCTCAAACTTTCTCCTTTAAACTGTTTTCAGCCACAATTTTCACTCTACACACATAATTTTCTCAAAAGTAGTAGCCTCACTTGTCCTGATTCACACAATGTTTCCACCTGAATGATAGGATTTACAGTTTTTGAATGAGAAGCCTGAAAGTAAGGAGAGGACAGGCGCGCTTCCCCATAGACTCCCATTATAAACGTGGCAGCGCTTGTACTGCAAAATCAGAAAAGTCACTCGTTTTTAACTCGCTCTAGCGTCCTCATTTTTTTACACTACAGACAAAAAATTACATCAACGTGTTCAGGAGAGCCTTGTGGCACTCAATGTGAAAGACTTTTGTGAATATCTCCTTCCATTTTCATGTAAATCCCCGTTGCTTGGAGGGTGCACTCTGAGCAAATACTGCCCTTTCCGTGTGCCTTTCTGTGTCTCTAAGTGCAGTGCTCGGGTGGGGGAGGGGATGCTCTCTCTCTCTCACACACACACACACACACACACACACACACAGGAGGGAGGGGCTGCTTCCTCTCAGACAGAGACATGCCTGAAGCCTCATGGCAAGTCACACATTCACACAGTACAGCTCAGCTCCTGCAACTGTGACTGCTACATGCACTGCATCACTCTCACAATTTCCCACAAGGGAATTGTTGTCTCTAGTTAGGATGCAGTGCTGCAGCACAGCAACCTATGGGCTCCCCTAGGGGAGCCCATAGGTTGCAGTGCAAAGCACTGCAACTATTGTTCTTCTACGTGTTTCCTCTTCTTCTTCTTCTTATATTTATTATTCCTACGCAAATTTTGATTTCGAATAACTCAATAACCGTACGTCGCACACAGACAAACAATACATCAAAACGTGCGGCTCGATCGGACTCACTATGCTATTACTTTTCTCTACAGAATAAGATTTTTTCGCGACGTAGTCGCGAAAAAATCGCCCCAAAAACCCCCATTCATTTCTATGGAATTAATTGAAAAAAAAGCACTTTTTCAACGTTTTTCAAACGTCCGCTGCTCTGGCATGCTTTCACCTAGAGACGTGATTCAAACCCTAAAACGTAGGAAAACTTCTCCTCTGTGGATCTGGCATTCAACTTTTCTGCTAGGTTCTACACTTTCGGATCAGGCCCGGCTCAAACGCCATGTGGGTTCCGGGAGAAAATCCGGCTTTTGAATGGGTGTCTCTTGCGTTACACACCAGTGAGGCTCGTTAAGCTCAGAGTGTAGACAGTTTGAAAAAAAAGCTCAAACTTTCTCGCTTAAACTGTGTTTTCAGCCACAAATTTCACTCTACAGACATGATTTTCTCAAAAGTAGTAGGAAAACTTGTCCTGATTCACACAATGTGTCTACCTAAACGATAGGATTTACAGTTTTTGAATGACAAGCCTCAAACTGAGAGGAGGGCAGCCGACAGGCCTCACCTTAGCCGCCCACTTTATTAGGAACACTTCTGTTCGTACATACAACCTACAAACACTCTTCTTAGAGTTTAGAGTTTATTTTATTTTTAAAAGGGACAGTGCACAAATTAAACATTATCCTTGTGGTAAGGACAGATGTCTGTCCCAGGTTATAGCAGTACATGCTAATTTCCGCCTGTAGTCACTTTGGTTATACTCTTGAATAGCTCTTATTCATGACGGCTGCTGTCTCAAGCACACACATAATCATTGCATTGAAACATCATTGTGGGTCACACATTCACGGCCAGCAAACATGCGTGACTGAATTGCTTCGTGCACTGCATCCTCTCACAATTTCCCCCGGGGAATTGTCCGGTCTAGTTAAACGTATTCATCTTCCGTACAAATTTCGATTTCGAATAACCCAATAACCGTACATCGCACACAGACAAACAATACATCAAAATGTGCAGCTCAATCAGACTCGCTATGATATTACTTTGTTCATCATTCTACGATTTTTTCGCGACATAGTTGCGAAAAAAAATCACGCAAAATTTCCCATTCATTTCAATGGGAGAAGGTGAAAAAAAATTGCACATTTTCAACGTTTTTCAAACATCTGCTGCTCTGGCATGCTTTCACCTAGAGACATGATTCAAACTTTAAAACGGTGACAAAATTCTCCTGTGTGGATGTGGCATTCAATTTCTTTGCTAGGTTGTATACTTTTTGATCAGTCACAGATCAATCACCATGATCAATTCTGGAGAAATTCAGACTTTATAATGCGTGTCTATGGACTCGGGCTAGAGTGTGTGGAGTAGACCTAGAGTGTACATGGCTTAAAAAAAAGCTCTAAATTTCTCATTAAAACTGTGTTTTCAGCCACAAATTTCACTCGACACATATAATTTGTGTCAGATAATGGAATCCAGGGACACATGTCTGCCCAGGGGCATTTTGAGTTATTGACAGATTCAGAAAGTACAGTTTCTAAGCTTTCCAATGATGCCTTCCATGTGGAGATCTGACAATATTTGAAGAATGTGTGGCCTTTTGAAAGTGTATACCTCTTAAAACAGAAAAGGGAGAAAATCGCCCTCAAAGTTTTCCATCTCAGCTACTCTGGGTGTAGGGCGGGCACATAATGGTGCTCATTTGCATGACATTAAGGAAAGCCCTACCCCCTACTAGCTAGCACGATGCTACTTTCATGTAAACAAAGATCACCACGTCAATTTTCCTTCCATGCAAAGTATGCCCAAAACAATTATGAAGTACAAAAATAAGTCCAAAAGTATACTTTAATGTTTTGTGGTTAAAAAATTACTCACACCTTAAGAAAGAAAGATAGCACGATGATGACACAACTAACATAATGCTAGTTTCATGTAAAGCCTCAGTCACAACCGGCCATACGTGCTCCTATGGCCAGTCTACATGCAAAAAATGCAACAAATGCACAGAGGGCACGTGTGAAATGCACGAGAAATGCACAACACGTGAAACGCACCAAACCACAACACTCTCCATTACATGCAAAAATAACCACACAGCCTTAGATTAATAAACTTACCCCATCAGAAAGAGAAACGTCGCCTTGCACACACCAATGCCTCCGATGGAATGTAGTCCTAGAACACTTCCTTTTGGTTGCATTTGTTTTGCTAGAAATGGTTATCTCCGATGTAAATACCATGTGTCTGTTTGCTTCGCGGTGTTTCAGCTCCTCTGCGCTCTGTTTAGCTTGCTCATTCCATAGTGAAATTACATGCCTGTATGCAGCTTAAGTAGCCACGAGCTCAGCTCGTATCATACAGCTGATTTGCAAAAAAAAAAGACTTAAATCATCATGTGAATGGCCCATATGGTAATTTACCCACACACCCCAGCAGGCTACAGTCCTGACAAAAACGAGACAATTTGCAACAAAAAATGTATGCTTTTCCAACAAAACAATCTATTATCTGAAATACTGATTGCATTCTTCAAGATCTCAACTTGCACATGATGGAAAAAAATGAAAATCACAAATTTCGAAAAAAAAATGCTTCTTTTGCGATTATCTCGGATTCGTTTCGGCCGACATGCGTCCCTGGATTCGGTGAGGTGTCACATTTTCTCAAAAGTTGGAGTCACACTTGTTTTGATTCACACAATGTGTCTACCTAAATGATACAGTTTACAGTTTTTGCATGAGAAGCCTCAAAGTGACAGGTTGACAGCCCAACTGCCCAATTGACTCCCATTATAATCCTGACAGTGATTTTACTACAAAATCAGAAATGTCAGTTGTTTTCAACTCGCTCTATTGTCCACATTTTTTACACTAAGGACAAAAAAAATTACATCAATGTGTTCATGAGAGCCTTGTTGCGCTCAATGTGAAATAATTTTGTGAATACCTCCTTTCGTTTTCATGTAAATCATCATTGTTCGGAGAAGAAAATCTGAGAAAAGCTCTCTCTACTTGTAATATTAGAATAGAATAGAATGCCTTTATTATCACTATACACATGTACAATGAGATTAGGGCTAGGGCTTAGCGGTCACATGCATGGACAGCACTTTATGGAAATTCGGAACAAGAATCCACATATGTGGACATACTTTTTCTCTAAAAGTACATCTTATCAAAAGATGATGCTTAGTTTTTATTCTAATCAGGTTCTAATAAGCCCAAATAGCAAAGAGAAATTAAAAAATGCATGTAAAAAAAAGCTTGGGCCTTAGGAGGTTAAAGCATCTCCAATAACAGTGCAAACATCGTGTAGAGAGAGAGGAAGGTGGGAGGAAAAAAAAGGGGGGGTAAGGTGCACAGTCTGAGGTGTATGTGTTGTGTTACACATTATGGAGTGAGGTATTGCACATATAAAGTATTGCACAGAGACAGTCACATTATAAATCATTGCACAAGAGAGTCACATTATAAGATAAAATATTACACATTATGAAGTATTGCAAGGTAAGGTAAGGTGCACAGACTTGGTGTATGTGCTGTGTGTAAGGTGCACAGTCCTGAGGTGTATGTGTTGTGTGTAAGGTGCACAGTCCTGAGGTGAATGTGTTGCATTTCACATTATGGAGTGAGGTATTGCACATTATAAAAGTATTGCATAGAGAGTCACCTTATAAAGTATTGCACATTATAAATTAATAGTAAAATAGTAAAATAAATAGACTATAAAGTCAGAGCATATCCGAGTTCAGGGCGGTTATGGCTTTTGGAAAGAAGCTGTTTTTTAATCGATTTGTCTTTGTCCTGATGCACCTGTAGTGCCTCCCTGAGGGCAATAGGTCGAACAGATCAAAGCCAGGGTGGAAGCTGTCCTTGATAATATTCTTAGCTCTGCTAAGGCAGCGGGAGGTGTAAATGTCCATCAGGGAGGGGAGAGGGCAGCCAATGATCTTCTGTGCTGCCTTAACTACCCTCTGGAGCCTCTCCCTGTCTACAGCAGTGCAGCTGCCATACCATACTGTAATACAGTACGTCAGCAGGCTCTCGATGGATGAGCAGTAGAAGGTCAGCAGCAGGTTGGAGCTTAAGTTGTACTTCCTGAGGACTCTCAGGAAGTGTAGCCGCTGCTGAGCCTTCTTAATGACTGCTGTAATGTTTGCTGACCAGGAGATGTCGGCGGAGATGAGGACACCGAGAAACCGGAAGGTGTGGACCCTCTCCACATACACGTTGTTGATGTAGAAGGGGGCTAGGTCAGTGCTGTGCTTCCTAAAGTCAACAATGAGCTCTTTTGTTTTCTTGGTGTTCAGAGCGAGGTTATTTTCTGAACACCAGGCTGCCAACTTCAGGACCTCCTCTCTGTAGGCTGCCTCATCTCCCTTTGAGATGAGTCTGACCACTGTGGTGTAGTCAGCAAACTTGACGATAAGGTTGTTGTTGTTGTGGGTCGGCCTACAGTCGTGGATGTAGAGGCAGTACAGGAGGGGGCTCAACACACAGCCCTGTGAAGAGCCGGTGCTCAACGTGTGGGTGGAGGAGAAGTGGGGGCCAAGTCTCACAGTCTGGGGCCAGTTAGTAAGAAAGTCCTTTAACCAGGCACATGTGAGAGGGGGGAGGCCAAGAGTGTCCAGTTTTCTAATAAGGATGTCCGGGATTATTGTATTAAAAGCTGAACTGTAATCCACAAAGAGTATGCGGACGTAGCTCTGCAGCTGCTCCAGGTGATTTAGCGCAGAGTGGAGAGCTACGGCAATGGCGTCCTCTGTGGATCTGTTTGTGTGATATGCGAACTGGTAGGGGTCGAAGTCTGGGGGGAGGTGGTCCTTGATGTGCAGAAGAACTAGTCTCTCGAAGCACTTCATGATTACCGGGGTGAGGGCCACAGGACAGTAATCATTCAGGCTGGTGACGGGAGACTTCTTCGGCACTGGGATTATTGTCGCAGATTTTAGGCAGGGCGGGATGACTGTCTGAGCCAGGGAGAGGTTAAAAATCCTGGTGAAGGTAGGGGCGAGCTGGTGGGCACACGCTCTGAGCACCTTACCAGGTACACCATCTGGGCCGGCAGCTTTCTTTGGGTTCACTGCCAGGAGCACCCGTCTGACATCGTGCTCCTGTACAGTGAAAGGAGTGGTGTAGGAACTGTGTGGTGGTGGGGGCAGGGCAGGAGCAGATGAGTGCTGCTGAGATGTTTCAAAGCGAGCAAAGAAGCGATTTAGCTCCTCTGCTAGCAGCGCACTCCAGTCTCCTGTTGGCACATCACAGTCTCTGAAGTTTGTGATATCCTGAATGCCCTGCCACACCTCCCGTGTGTTGTTGCTGGACAGGTGGGACTCTATGCGCAGCCTGTGGTCCACCTTGGCTTTATTTATTCCTCTTTTCAGATCAGCTTGAGCAGCTCTGTACAGAGCTTTATCACCTGACCTGAAGGCAGCATCGCAAGCCCTGAGGAGTGAGCGGACCTGGCTGGTCATCCAGGGTTTCTGGTTTGGGAAGACCCGAATGTTTTTATCCACTGTCACATTCCTGATGCAGAACTTGATATAGTCCAGCACCGTTCCTGTGAATGTCTCCAGCTCCTGGTGTTCAAATAAGTCCCAATCTGTCTGTTTAAAGCAGTCCTGTAGTTTGGAGAGTGTGTTGTCAGGCCAGGTTGTGATAGTCCTTGTGGTGGGCCTGGCTCTGCGTCTGAGGGGGGTGTAGGCTGGGGAGAGCAGGAGGGAAAGATGGTCTGACTGGCCGAGGTGGGGGAGGGGTATGGCTCTGTATGCATGCTTGATGTTGGAGTAAACATGATCCAGAGTGTTCTCCCCTCTAGTAAAACACTTAACATGTTGGTAAAACTTCGGCAGTACAGTCTTCAAATTGGCCTTATTAAAGTCTCCTGCGATTATGTGAACACCGTCAGGGTGGGCCCACTGCTGTTTGTTAATGGTGTTCAGCAGGAGAGAGAGCGCTGTGTTTACACAGGCATCAGGTGGAATATACACAGCTGTGACAATCACTACAGTTAGCTCTCTCGGTAGAAAAAAAGGCCGGCATCTTACAGACATGTACTCAAGGTCTGGGGAACAGTCTTTATCTATAATTGTTCTGTTGTTACACCAATTATCATGCACGTAAATACAGAGCCCTCCCCCTCTGCTCTTACCGGAGTTCTCATTCCTATCCCAGCGGAGCAGAGTGCGGCCTGCTAGCTGCAAGCTAGCATTGGGTATTTCCGGATGAAGCCAGGTTTCTGTGATAATTAAAACACAGCAGTTCCGAACATAGCGATTTCCAGCGAGTTGTAATTCCAGATCATCCGTTTTATGCACCAGGGATCTGGCATTGGAGAGATACAGGCTCGGTAGAGGTGGCTTGTGTGGTTGTTTTCTTAGCCTTAGCAAAGCACCGGACCTGTGGCCCCGCTTCTGCTTCCTCTCCCTCCTCCATCCACACCACCTCCTAGACCCAACAACAATCCACAGAGAGCCCGGCGGTCTCGCTATGTCATCTGGGATGTTATGCGTGAAGAGAAAGTAACTCGAAACAGATGCCTGATGTTGGTCACTGATGGCTAAAAGTGTCTGGCAGGTGTACTGTAGGTGTACTGTATCAAAAACACACACATGATCATAGCATGGTAGCATCATAGCAAGTCACACATTCACACAGTACAGGACAACTCCTGCAATAGCGACTGCTACGGCCACTGCATCACTCTCGCGATTTCCCACAGGTGAATTGTCTAGTTAATTTATTTAGGGGGGCATTACACAATTTTTTCAGTCTTTTGCTGCCCCTGTCCCAACTTTTCTGAAACATGTTGCTGACATCAAATTCAAAATAAGCATATATTTTCCAACAGACAATAAAATTTCTCAGTTTCAACATTTCATGTATTGTCTTTGTACTATTTTCAGTGAAATAAAGAGTTTCCAAGATTTGCAAAGTGTCAGTCTTTTTTTTTTTTAATGTTTTACACAGTCTCCCATATTTATGGAATTGTGTTTATATATATATATATATATATATATATATATATATATATATATATATATATAAATTTTTCCAAGCATTTTCATATTCTTTCCTTGATTGCTTAGAATGATGATGGCTTAGAAATGAGATTGTGCCTCAGTCTCAGAAAAATCCTATTCGTATAACATAATATACTTGTCATGGGCTGAGCCATGATGCTGACATAGCGCGCAGTGCAGGCAGCCATTTGCCGGCATTTTTAAATCATTGCTGTCCTGTCCTGTCGCTATTCTCATTGCCACCACCATATGTACTGTTTAAGATCTCTTTCATATTGTCATTAATCACCATTTGCCATAGATTAATTACGCAGGGCCAAACTTAGTTTTTAGGGTGCAGGGAAAGGCCTACCGGCACTTCAAGATGGCTATTGTTTGTGCATCTGACTCTTTCAAAATATTCACTTAAAACATATTGTCATTTTCATTCTTCATCTGTATCATCTTTGTCTAGTATCAAAACGTAAAATAATTCACACAGGCTGTTAAAAACTTCATTTATTGGTTAAAACTTTTGTTATTACTACTCCGTTAGCAATTCACTCACCGGCATTCAAAACGTACTTCCATGTCTCGTTTGGGGAAACAGATGGACTGTTCCATTGGAGGGGAATAGAGGGGTTTCCTGGGTTCTTTGTGGGGCAGCCCATTGTGATGGGGGTGTTTTAAGGGTAATGACTTAAAAGCCATTTTGAGGGTTCAATAAGGTATTTTTGTGCATGTCAGTTATTGTATGCATTTGTGTGTTGTGTTTTCTTATTTGATTTATTATTTGGTAATAATTATGTTGTTGTTTAGTTAATTGATTATTTTCGACAGTGGGGCTATCCAGTGGGTGGGGCTACAGTTAGCAATGCTCTATATTAGGCCCAAGAGCCTCAGTAGGTCAGTGTTCGTGGTGAAGTGACCGTGTCTTGTTAACTGAAATTGTTCTTGATAGTGGTTCAGGGTCTGAGGGCTTAGCATGGCTATTTATGCTTGTTTATTTTCGCTTTGTCACTGTAAATATTTTCACATTTGTAAGAGAAGAGAAAAAGAAAGAAAAAATAAACGAAGCCTTTTTGTTGAAAACTATTTGGTCTCCTCTGTCTTCTCCGCTGCTGTGGCTATCCTGCCACAATAGTCATATTCAGACATACTCCTAACATATTCAGAGTTGGGTTAATAATAAAATTGTGCACATCGGCATTCAGACCTCTTCAGGTATAACTGTAGACTTGAGCAGTAAACAGACAGTTAAACAGGAGATGTGCATACATAAAGCATAGGCATGCCTCAGTTATACACATTTCTGACCTTGAGCTTAAACTCATTTTTTGCGCATAGGGAGTAGTGCCACTGCCAGGAAAGTTGTTGGAACATTAATTAATTTTAAACTCAAAATGAAACCATCATGCAAAAAACAGAAGCATAATGAATGCATGAAATTAGTACACTGACAAATGATGATTTCATAATCTCAATTCTGGTTGTTGTCATGTTAAAAGTGTCCAATTTACCACTAATTTGCTACAAAAGTAATAAAGAAAGAAAAGAAGTTTGTTGTTCTGACTGATTCTGTCACTTCGACACGTTCATTTCTGCTTATTTGCTAGAGGTCTGAATACTTCCGAAACTGCTGATCTCCTGAGATTTTCACACATGATGTCATCCAAGAACAGGAATCTGAGGTTACAATGGGCCCAGATTAACAAAAACTGGGCAGATAAAGACTGGATAAACATTGCCCAGTCTGATGAATCTCAATTTCTGTTGTGACATGCAAATGCTTGATTCAGAATTTGGTATCAACATTATTCAACATGGACCCAACATACCTTGTGTTCACAGTTCAGTTTGGTGGTGGTTCAGGTGTAATGGCAGAGTGAATGTTTTCTGAGAACACATTGGGTTCCTTAATACCAATCAAGCATTGTATGAATGCCACAGTATAACTGAGTGTTGTTCCTGACCACGTGCATCTCTTTATGGCTACAAATTACCATTTTCTAACAGCAATTTTGATCATGTTACTTTCACAATAAACAAGTCATCTCAAACTAGTTCCTTGAACATGCCAATGAGTTCAGTTCAGTCAGTTCAGTTTTATTTGTCATAGAGTCAACATTACAACGAATTGCATTGGATGAGAGAAGAAACAGAAACAAGTCTCTCAGCATTGGAGCCCTACAAAAGTTTAAAAGTATAGAAATATAAAAAATAGTTATAAATGTAACATAGAAATATATTTAAAATGGAAAATAGAAATAGTTCAGTCTACTTCAGTGGTCTCTACAGTCTCCAGATTTGAACCCTGTAGAGAATCCTTGGGATGTGTTATTGTGACGTGCTCATGTGCAACTGACAAATCTGCAACAATTTTGTGATGTAATCATGTCAACACAGACCAGAATCTCAAAGGAATGTTTCCCAACACCAAATGGAACCCATGCCATGAATAACTGATCCTCTTCTCAGACCAAAGGGGGCTCCTATTCAGTTTTACTGTGGTGTTCCTAATAAAATGGCCAGTGAATTTAGACTTACTATATATATTAGACAGTTACTATCCATCCATCCATTATCTGTAGCCGCTTGTCCTGTACAGGGTCGCAGGCAAGCTGGAGCCTATCCTAGCTGACTATGGGCGAGAGGTGGGGTAAGTCGCCAAGTCATCGCAGGGCTAGACAGTTACTATTGACGTTTAAATGTGTTCTAGGGATGTGCTTGTCTTAAGAGACAAAAAAAAAGAAAACCTGGTTAACATCTTCATAAGCTGAGTCAGAGAAAGAGAAATACAGAGAAATGTCCTGTGTAACCTTTAAACTGAAGCTTTCAATATATACAAGTTGTGAACTCTGAATACAATTCACAGAAATGTTCAAAACTAAAATTCACACCAACATAGTATATTCTATGGGTTGTCTATCAATCCTAATGCAGTTAATATACAGCAGAATAGCCGTAAGTTTGCTTTAGACTAAGAGCCTCTGCATGCTCCTGAGACAAGGCTTTTGCAGATAGCTTTTTGCAGACAGTTGTAATTTATTGTTGTGTGGGGAGTAATAGGCATGCGCGACGTTATTCACCGCCACAACGCAAGGGGGCGCGAAGTCGCGAAATCGCTAGGAGTAGTTGGTGGGTGTGGTTAGTGGAGTGTTTCCTCCAACAGGTCATTCAACACCAACAACAATGGTGGCTGGACGAGTCCGCACTTTGATCGAGATGCAGCTGAAGGATCTAGAAATCGAAACACTCCTGGTGCAGGAGCTGGCAGAGAGGCGAAGGAAGCGCCGTAGAAGGTGGGCTGTACGCCCTTTGAATGAGGAGTGATGGCCCTCATAAATGACCTCAACTTTAACATTCTTTGTATGATGTTACAGAAAAGACTGTTCTGATGTTCAAATGTGATAACATTTCCGTGGGTTGACTTTTACAAAGTTGTATTTCAGAATAATAAAGACACCTTTTCCAAAAAGATTTGTTTTTATTTTCCAAAGAGCAATGACTAGGAGTAAAAAGGCAAATATAACAATAACAAAATATAACAATGTACAACAATGACAAGGTGTGAAAATACAAAATGCAAATAGAAATTCTGAAGATGTAAATAGATAAAAAAAGGAAAATAGAAATAAAGTGGCAAGGTGTAAAAAGGCAAATAGAACAGTAACAACAAAATATAACAAACTATAACAAACTATAATGTATAACTTAGGTGTAAAAGGGGAAATAACAATATTGCAAATGCAAATACATTCTGAACATGTAAATAGATGAAAATAGAAATAAAGTGGCAAGGTGTAAAAAGGCAAATAGAATAGTAACAACAAAATATAACAAACTATAACAATGTATAACTTAGGTGTAAAAAGGGAAATGACAATATTGAACATGCACATAAATTCTGAACATGTAAGTAGATGAAAATAGAAATAAAGTGGCATGGTGAAAAAAGGCAAATAGAACAGTAAGAAAATATAACAACAAACTATAATGTATAACTTAGGTGTAAAAAGGGAAATAACAATATTGCAAATGCAAATAAATTCTGAACATGTAAATAGATGAAAATAGAAATAAAGTGGCAAGGGGTAAAAAGGCAAATAGAACAGTAACAACAAAATATAACAATGTATAACTAAGGTTTTAAAAGGCAAATGACAATGTTGAAAATGCAAATAAATTCTCATCTCATATCATCTCATTATCTCTAGCCACTTTATCCTTCTACAGGGTCGCAGGCAAGCTGGAGCCTATCCCAGCTGACTACGGGCGAAAGGCGGGGTACACCCTGGACAAGTCGCCAGGTCATCACAGGGCTGACACATAGACACAGACAACCATTCACACTCACATTCACACCTACGGTCAATTTAGAGTCACCAGTTAACCTAACCTGCATGTCTTTGGACCGTGGGGGAAACCGGAGCACCCGGAGGAAACCCACGCGGACACGGGGAGAACATGCAAACTCCGCACAGAAAGGCCCTCGCCGGCCATGGGGCTCGAACCCAGGACCTTCTTGCTGTGAGGCGACAGTGCTAACCACTACACCACCATGCCGCCCCCAAATAAATTCTGAACATGTAAATAGATGAAAATAAAGTGGCATGGTGTAAAAATGGTGAAAAAAATGTAAACACAGATCCTGTCTGCCACCCAGATCCCCGCTCTTTTTGGCCATAATTGCCTTTCGCTGCCGAACAAACTTGTCACGCAGGTTCTTCCACCTCCTCGTGCACTCGATCGAATCCATGCCCAGATTTTGCGATAGCTCCCTCCACGAATTATTGGAGTATGCGCTGTCCTTATAATGACTAGAACTGGAGCTGTATAGATGTACGTACTTCCTCGATCAACCGCTCTTCGTGCTGCTCCATCTTCGCTTGTGTTTTTAAAAATGGCGGTCGTGAAAACAAACCAAACCGAAGTGGAAGTGCGTGTACAGCGGGTAGAGTGGACCAATCAGAGCCCTCTTGTCTGCGACGCTGTCTGTGAGGCTGTCTGCGGTGGTCACAATTTTTGGGAGGTGCGCGCAGAGCATCTGCGAAGGCGGGGGGGCTTCGCAGATGCCATCTGCGAAGCCATCTGCGAGGACTGGGTTGTCAGCATAAATTGGCCTTAAGTGTTAGTGTTAGAAATGTGGCTTGTTGTACTAATAGAAATTTGCCTTTTCTATAAGGTGGGTCACCAACTTCACACAAACTTTGTCAGAATTTTAAAGCAATGTTGTTGGAACTCATAGTAAAGAGGTCAGTATCAGTATTTACTAGCCTTTACTTAGTCCGAAGAAAAATCCTATTTGAACCATGCACATGCATCCTTATGCATCAGTATAACCCAGCATTCACCAAGATCTACCACAGTGTGGAACTGTTTCACTGTAAGCACTTGTAACTTTAGCCACTGGCACCACATTTAGTAGCTAATTATTTTCTTAATGTTTGGAAGTCGCTTGTAAATATTTATCATGGTGGCTAACATATGATCGTGTTTATTTGCTAGTCAAGTTTACCCTTTTTGGCTGTCCTTACAATGTTTTTGAGCTAGAGAGTGACTGTATCAGAGACAAGTAGGCTGACTTACTAGCTAACAATAGCTTCTATTTTCCATTAAACTCAGAAGCTAACAGCTGTTATCCTGCTGCAAAATCCAGTTATCAGCTGCCAAAACACAGGCTGAGCTGATCAAATTGGATGTTCATTCTTGGCTGCAACGAAGTGCTGGTAGAAAGCAGAAAGGAAAATATTCCTGGATAACAGCTTGCAAACAGGGTCTACTAACTTGGCCTTTGTTTTGGCAGCTTTTATCTGGTGAGACCAAGCTGGATTTTTCAGCTGGGTAGCAAGTGCAACAATATTTTCATGCATGTTTGGAGCACTTCTTAAAAATGTACCAAAGGATAATATAGTTATGACTATAACACTAGCTTTGTCTGAATGCAAGTGGCAGTTGACTCTAATGTTCATATCACTTCCTTCATGATGAGGTGGAGCTTGATTTAAGAATAGTATATTGATGACAAGGATGTACAGTTGTGCTTGAAAGTTTGTGAACCCTTTAGAATTTTCTATAATTTTGCATAAATCTGACCTAAAACAACATCAGATTTTCACACAAGTCCTAAAGGTAGATGAAGAGAACCCAGTTAAACAAATGATACAAAAATATTATACTTGGTCACTTATTTATTGAGGGAAATGATCCAATATTACATATCTGTGAGTGGCAAAAGTATGTGAACCTCTAGGATTAGCAGTTAATTTGAAGGTGAAATTAGAGTCAGGTGTTTTCAAATCAACAGGATGACAATCAGGTGTGAGTGGGCACCCTGTTTTATTTAAAGAACAGGGATCTATCAAAGTCTGATCTTCACAACACATGTTTGTGGAAGTGTATCATGGCACAAACAAAGGAGATTTCTGAGGACCTCAGAAAAAGCATTGTTGATGCTCATCAAGCTGGAAAAGGTTACATACCATCTCTAAAGAGTTTGGACTCCACCAATCCACAGTCAGACAGATTGTGTACAAATGGAGGAAATTCAAGACCATTGTTACCCTCCCCAGGAGTGGTTGACCAACAAAGATCACTCCAAGAGCAAGGTGTGTAATAGTCGGCGAGGTCACAAAGGACCCCAGGGTAACTTCTAAGCAACTAAAGGCTTCTCTCACTTTGGCTAATGTTAATGTTAACAAGTCCATCATCAGGAGAACACTGAACAACAATGGTGTGCATGGCAGAGTTGCAAGGAGAAAGCCACTGCTCTCCATAAAGAACATTGCTGCTCATCTGTAGTTTGCTAAAGATCACGTGGACAAGCCAGAAGGCTGTTGGAAAAATGTTTTGTGGATGGATGAGACCAAAATAGAACTTTTTGGTTTAAATGAGAAGCATTATATTTGGAGAAAGGAAAACACTGCTTTCCAGCACAAGAACCTTATCCCATCTGTGAAACATGGTGGTGGTAGTATCATGGTTTGGGCCTGTTTTCCCAGGATGGCTTGCCAGGACGGCTTGCCATCATTAATGGAACAATGAATTCTGAATTATACCAGCAAATTCTAAAGGAAAATGACAGGACATATGTCCATGAACTAAATCTCAAGAGAAGGTAGGTCATGCAGCAAGACAATGACCCTAAGCACACAAGTTGTTCTACCAAAGAATGGTTAAAGAAGAATAAATTTAATGTTTTGGAATGGCCAAGTCAAAGTCCTTACCTTAATCCAATCGAAATGTTGTGGAAGGACTTGAAGTGAGTAGTTCATATGAGGAAACCCACCAACATCCCAGAGTTGAAGCTGTTCTGTATGGAGGAATGGGCTAAAATTCCTCCAGGCCGGTGTGCAGAACTGATCAACAGTTACCAGAAATGTTTAGTTGCATTTATTGCTGCACAAGGGGGTCACACCAGATACTAAAAGCAAATGTTCACATACTTTTGCCACTCACAGATATGTAATATTAGATCATTTTCCTCAATCAATAAATGACCAAGTATAATATTTTTGTCTCATTTGTTTAACTTGGTTCTCTTTATCTACCTTGAGGACTTGTGTGAAAATCTAATTATGTTTTAGATCATATTTATGCAGAAATATAGAAAATTCTAAAGGGTTCACAAACTTTCCTGCACCACTGTACAACTGTGTGTCATCAGCCTAACAATGGAAACTAATACCATGCTTACAAATAATATTACCCAGAGGTAGCATGTATAAAGAAAAATAAACAGTGGGCCTGAGACAGAACCTATTGGAACACCAAACTATACCTCAGTATCCATAGAAAAATCACCATTTGCATCAACAAACTGATAGCAATCAGTTAAATAAGACCTGAGCCAGGATAGGGCCATTCACGTAACTCCCACAACATTTTCTAGTCTATCCAGGAGAATGGAATGATCAGTGGTGTCAAAGGCTACACTAAAGTCAAGCAGTACAAGCAGGGAGACACAGCCCTGATCAGATGCCAACAGTAGGTCATTTACTACTTTAACCAGTGCTGTCTCTGTGCTATGATGAGGTCTAAATCTTAACTGATGCATTTCATGGATCTTATTCCAATGTAGTTTTGAGCATAACTGCTGTGCTACAGTTTTCTCTCAGATCTTGGAGATAAAGGGGAGGTTTGATATTGGCTGATAATTGTACAGCTAACAGGGATCAAGGTCAGGGTTTTTTTTTAATCAGGGGTTTGAAAACTGTTAATTTAAAGGATTTGGGTACATAGCCAATTCTAAGGGAAGAACTGATTATTTTTAAAAGAGGTTCAATTGCTTCTGGTATTATCTGTTTGAGGAGTCATGTAGGCAAGGGATCTAGTACACAAGCTGAAGATTTTGATGTGGAAATTAATGAAATTAGTTTGATTTCTCTAAGAGGAGTAAACATTCTAATTGCTGATCTGATACAGTTATATTGTTAACTTGAGGGTTACTTAAATTATTTGGCCTTCAATTAGTAGTTTGAAATTTTTGTCAGATATTTTCAATTTTGTAATTAAAAAAATTCATGAAGTCATTGCTACTACATATTGCAGGCATGCATGTGTCTATAGTGTTTTTTTTCCAAGTTAATTTTGCTACAGTATTAAATATGGATCTTGGATTATTTTTGTTATCCTCTATTAGGGTGGAGAGATACATTGATTGATTGTAGGAAGGCACTAAGAGCCTTCCTACATTCCAGGGAGCTCTCTTTCCATGCTAATTTGAATACTACCAATTTTGTTTGATGCCATTTACATTCTAATTTTTGGGTGGTGTGTTTTAAGATGTGAGTGTAATCGTTATACCAGGGTGCTAATTTTTTTTCTCTCTAATCATTTTTCTTTTAAGTGGTGCAACATTATCTAAAGCAACTGTCTCACAGCATTGACTCTAAGCATTCAGTTGCCTGATCAAGTTCTGTGGGGTCTGACAGTGATTCAATCAAAGTTGATAACTTGGGGAAATTATTTCTAAAACTTTGTGAAGTACTTGACATGAATGTATTTTTAACATGGTAGCATGATGAGGTGCATACCTCACTGCTCAGACACATTTTGAATAAGATGAGAAAATGATCTGAGGTAGCTTCAGACTGTGGAAGTGTGACTATACTTTCTATATATAATGCAAATGTTAGTATTAGATCATGAGTATGTCCACCATTAGGAGTAAGTACTGTGATGTTCTGATTAACCTCTACGGAATCTAGAATGGACAAAAATGTTGTTTTCAGAAGGTCTTCTGGGTTATCGAAGTGAATATTAAAATCTCCAACAACTAATTCTTTGTCTAAGGAAATAACTAGGTCTGAGATGAAATCTGCAAATTCAGAAAGAAACTCAGAATACCAGGGGCCTGTAAATAATAAGTAACAGAATTGACTGGATTAACTTATTTTTTTGAGGCTACATATGTTTTATTAGTATGAAGAACTTCAAATGTATTTAATTTATAACCAGGTTTTTGTGTTACACCTAGATAATCATTATAACCATGATGCCTCCTTTTCTACCAGTTAGGCGAGACTGGTGTATATAACTGTATTCAACAGGACTAGTTCATTTAAGACTATATATTCATTTGGCTTAATTCATGTTTCTGTTAAACATAGTACAATAAACTCCTGATCAGTAATAAGTTCATTCATAATTCATGCTTTTGATGCAAGAGTTCTAATATGTAATAGTCCTACCTTTAGATCCAAGGTGCTGGCAGTGGCTGTACAGTCAGTATCATCTAATTTTATATTAATTAGATTACTAGAACAAACTCTCTGAGTATTTCTACTTTTTTGTATAGCTCATCAGAAGCATGTTACCTGGCCTAAAGAGAGAAAGAATGGACTGTTGCTAAGTGGACTTGATAGAACACAGTGGATCAACACCAGCAGATGGCATGGCACCCCAAATCATCACAGACTGTGGAAACTTCACACTGGACTTCAAACACCTTGGATTCTGCGCCTCTCCACTCTTCCTCAAGACTCAACAACCTTGAGTTCCAAATGAAATGCAAAATTTACTTTCATCTGAAAAGAGGACTTTGGACCACTGAGCAACAGTCCAGTTATTTCTCTCCTTTGTCCAGGTAAAACACTTCTGAAGTTGTCTCTGGTTCAGGAGTGGCTTGATATTTGGAATGTGAGAGTTATAGTCCCTTTCCTGAAGATGTCTGTGCATGGTGGCTCTTGATGCACTGACGCTAATCTCAGCCCACTCTTTGTAAAACTCTCCCAAGTTCTTGAATTGACTTTTCTTGACAATCCTCTCAAGGCTGCAGTCATCCCTGCTACTTGTGCACCTTTTCCAGCTAGCCTTTTAAGTAATGACCTTCTATGGCTCACCCTCCTTGTGGATACAAAAAAAAGCCTTTAAATATTTTACTTTACAGAATATATGAAAGTTTAATGTTTTGAATTAAATCACAAAAAAACCCTTTTTCTCGATATTCCAATATTTTGAGATGCACTAGTACTTTTTTTGCAGCATAAGAGTTTTGCATGGGATGTAGGAATGCATATGATTTGCAGTGCAGTTCACTGCTTATTGTTCCATGCATGACTCTTGTTCTGGCTGCTTTCAGGCCATCCTTCTTTAGCATTATTCTGAGAGTGCATTTTGAAATCCTTCATGGCACACCTGTTCAGAGATGATTCGTCATGAATCTATGAACTTTCCACCTATATATTATCAAATCAATTGTTTAAAGTCTTTGCAATGCCTCTCTTGCTTTATCCATTTGAGTATAGTTTAATATTGTTGTCCTTGAAAACTTTTGGAAGCTGCTTCACCATGATTGCTACTTGTTGAGTGAGATATTTTCAACAGCCTCTAAATTTTTTTTCTATGTTAGTTTTGTAGTTGAAACATTTCAAACATTTTCTGCTCTACCTGGCCCAACTCTGGCTGGCAGGTAACCCTTACTGTGGTCAGAAAGTAAAAAAAAAAATCTTAGCCATTTGGAATGTGGAACACTCATGGAAGGAGATGAATCAGTGAGGCTTCAGAGAACAACTGCCCTCCTAGCCAGAAAATTAGCACACCACAGAATCAACATTGCTACCATCAATGAGACCTGTCAAGGAAATGAAGGCTTAGTCTATGAATCTTCTGGAAAGGCAAAAAACAAAATAAGGACAGGATCCATGGAGTTCATCTTGCCATCTAAGCAACTGTTCAAAAACACCTCCCTGACCTCCCCACTGGTGTGAGTAAATGACTGGTGAAGCTATGCTTTCTTCTTGGCAAGATTTGACATTCTCCTGTTATCAGCACCTATGCTCCAACTCTGACCAGAATCAATGAGGACAAGGAGAGATTCTATGAGGACCTTGACTGCCTTGTGAAGTCAGACCTTGTGAATGACAAAGTGATCCTTCTCATTGATTTTCCTGCTCAGATTGGCAATCACAAGACCTGTATAATTAGCCCACATGGGGAAAAAAATGAACAGAAATGGGCTGCTCCTGCTCACCTTGTGTGCTGAAAATGATTTTATCATCACACTGACCATTTTCAGAGTGCTCAACAAATACAAAACTACTTGGAGATAGCCTAGATTCAAACAGTGGCATCTTATGAAAGTGACATAGTTCGTTCTTACTGAAGAGCCAAATGAGACATAGTAGCAGTTCACCAGGTGATGACAGATGTGGAAAAGTCATGAAATAAGCTGAATAAAATAAAACACACACACATACGTGTGTTTTATTTTACATATGTGTGTACAATTATTTATATATATATAAAATATATATTTTTTTTTTTGCTGAATTCCCACCCTAAAAACAGGAAAAAAAAAAAGTCACTAGAATACCCACTTGCATCTCACAGGCAGTGTACTGTTCCAAAGGAGACCACAGTTTATTTCACATCAAACAAAGTGAATGGTGATGCAACATGGAATGAGCTGTTCAAAATACTGATCATTAAATTTTGGCAATAATGTGGATGGTATTTTTGGCAACAGTGCAGAAATCGAGATGACTGCAGTCAGTACAATCTCTCTGAAATGATAAAAAATGTATTGTATACCAGCAGGTTACATTACATTCAAAAGCTGAAACATGCAGGCATCCCATTTCCATATAATTTACCAATGAAGCTCACCAGGTGCCGGTGAGCTTCTTGATGAGGTTTACCCACTTGGAAGACTTTTCTGCGACTGCTTTCAGGTGGGGACCAAAGGTAAGGCTATGATCGAGAGTAACACCAAGGAACATGGGCTGTGAATCATATCTCAGGGTTTTGCCTTTATGCCTGATGATCAGGTCTTTCTTAGCCAGTCTGTTTGCAAGGTGAAATATGGAGCACACAGTCTTTGGTTCGCTGAGTTTTAAATATCATCTGTGGAAGTACTTGTGTAAGGTGGCCAGATCTGATTCGAGGGTGTGCTGGATGGCCTCACAGGTCTTGTCTAAGAAGGCAAGAGCACTATGGTCTGCAGAGATGTAGTATTTTGAGTGAATTGGTGGGAAGTCTGCAGTGTAGATATTGAACAAGACTGGAGCCAGGACAGATCCCTGAGGGAGGCCATTTCGAAGCTTCCTTTTCCTACTACGTTCACTGCTAGAGGTTTTGATGAAGAATGAATGGTTCTGGGCCGGTGAGGGCCTTTCTGTGTGGAGTTGGCATGTTCTCCCCGTGTCTGCGCGGATTTCTTCTGGGTGCTCCGGTTTCCCCCACAGTCCAAAGAAATGCAGGTTAGGTTAATTGGTGGGTCTAAATTGACCGTAGGTGTGAATGTGAGTGTGAATGGTTGTTTGTTTCTGTGTCAGTCCTGTGATAACCTGGTGACTTGTCCAGGGTGTACCCCATCTCTCGTCCATAGTCAGCTGGGATAGGCTCCAGCTTGCCTGCGACCCTGTAGAACAGGATAAGTGGCTACAGATAATGGATGGATGGATGGAATGGTTCTGGATAAGGATCATGAGGAATTTGACTGATTTCATGTTCAGTAGTACTCTGAGTAGCATTGCCTCATACACCCATGAAGGCCTGAACAGCAAATTAGTTTGGAAATCCACTAATGACAGCCCCATTGTGTGGAACATCATTGATGTCAATGGATGCCAAATCAGAAATTTCTATAAGCCCCCACCTGCCTTAGTCAACCAACTGCATCTTCCAAGACTTATAGCACCTGTCATCACACATGGAGACTTTAACAGCCATAACCCAATCTGGGGTTCCCTTGATTTTGACCCTAACAGGGAAACGATCTCCCAATGGGCTGACTCACTAGATCTCCATCTACTGGAGGAAGCCAAAGACCACCCCTCATTCTATTTGGACTGCCACAAGAAGTGGACTAATCCCAACCTACGTGTCTGCTGACCTAGCTCCTAACTGTGTCTGCACTGTGCTGGACAAATTCCATCACTCCGGCCACTGGCCAATCATCATCAGCACTAAAGCCAAAATTAAGATCTAAAGCCTCAATAAGAAGTGATGGAACTTCCGCAAAACTAACTGGGAGAAGTTTGAGTCCCTAACAGACTCTTTATCCATAGTCCTCCTGAGCCCGACTGCTGTGAAATCACAGGCTTACTCTGCTTTCACTGAGATGCTTTCCTTGGCAGCTAAAGCCTTGATCCCCAGAGGGATCATGGCCAATACATCCCTTGCTGGGATGAAGAATGTGAAGCAGCACTCAAAGAGGACAACAAGGCTAGTGTCAGCAAGAAACCCGGGAAGCGTGAGGTGTTCCTGGATGCTCTTGATGCTAAGAGATGTACCAGGTGGAAAGAAACAGTGGAGAGTATTGACTTCACTCACTCCAGCTGCAAAGCCTGGTCTACCATCAATCACCTCACTGGAAAAAAAGCACAAAGCCAAAGCCCTGTCCAGTTCCTATGAACTCTATTGCATCTGTACTTGTTGAGAATGGGAAATGGAAAGATCTAAGCCCTGAGGCTAAAGCTCATAGGCACTCAGTAAATGCAGAGATTAAACTGGCCTCTGCAGAGCTCCCTTCCTCCAGTGTTCCATCTGGCCCCATTACCACCCAGCAGCTCCTTGGTGCTATATTTTGCCTAAAAAGTGGCAAAGCTCCCAGTCTTGACTTGGTATACTCAGAGTTCCTTGCCAACATGGGCCTGCGGGCCACTGAGTGGCTCTGCCACTTCCTCTGCGACTGCCTGGATATCCTGACTATTCCTGCTATCTGGCAACAGGCTAAGCTCACCGCTATCCTGAAACCCCAAAAACCAGCAGATGATCCTAAGAGGTACTAACCCATCTCCCTCCTCTATATGACCTTTAAACTTATGGAGTGAATCATCCTAGCGAGGAAAGATGACATTGTTGAAGGTCATTTACCCCATGTGCAAGCTGGTTTCCAGAAAGGTTACTCGACAACAGACCAGATCTGTTGCCTCATACGTGACATTGAAGCTTCCTTTCAGCCTCACTGAAGGTGCTGTCAGAAAGGCAAGGCAAAGCAAGTTTATTTATATAGCGCATTTCATACACAGTGGCAGTTCAATGTGCTTTACAGAGGTAAAGGCAAAACAGTAAACAATAAAAAATAAAATTACATAAAATAAAGTGGGAAGAAGAGAAAAAAATAAAAATAATATGAGAATTAAGCAATAGTAGAAAAAAGTAATAAAATGAAGTAAAAATTCAGTAAAAACAGCAGAACAAAATGGAATAAAATATAAGTAAAATTTAAAACATGCAAAGACTGTAAAAGTTAAGTAAAGTTTAAAACATGTAAAGATAATGACATTTATCAGTTAGCAGAAAGCATCTGAGAACAGCTTGGTCTTTAATCTAGATTTGAAGCTGCCAACAGCAGGAGCATTTTTGATGTCCTCTGGGAGTTGGTTCCATAGCTGTACTGCATAGTAGCTAAAAGCTGCTTCACCACACTTTGTTTTAACAACAGCTTTTACCAGTAAATTTTGCTGCTGCGATCTGGTAGATCTGATTAAAAAGCATATTTTAAATGATGTCCACTGTTAATTCATCCAAGACTTTTTGTAGAAAGGGGTTTTATTATTAATGTATTAATCCTCTTCCTTAACACTGTATAATGTGACATAAGACAGCAACACCTTTTCATGATTATTCACTTTGTTTAATCACTGAATAACCATTATAGTATAATGATTATACTCACTGCCACAAGAAGGACAAAAACAGATAATGTGTACATTCAAACCAGCAAACTACTGTATCAAACCTTTGTGGCTGACCCACAACACTGACTAAGTTTTCAGCACACCTATGTGGCTATATTTCTTTTTAATGCCTTTTTTGCCAGAGTTATGACAGTAATAATGCACACCTATGACAACACAAAGCCCAGGATACACCCAGACTGCAGAGCTGCTGTGAGAGAAAATTGCCATTATATGTTACCAACAGGAGACACCAAATGACATCTCCGTTACCCATTAGTGAGCGAGGGTGTTGGAAGGAAGGAAGGGAGAGGATGGTGTGAGAAAATGTGAGCAGCTGGTCAAGTGGCCCTGAAAGCTTTTGGAAAGTCCCAAATGGAGAGAGTGATGAGCAACATGAGCACATTAAAATGGGCTTTTTATATGCAACGAAGCATGCAGCCTGTGACACAATTACATGCAAAACATTGTTGCTAGTAGTTAGGATACTTCTGTTTCCTTTTTTTAAAACAGAATTTACCCTTCACCTTACTCTTATTAGCATGATTTCTATTCATTCATCACAGTCACATTTTCAGCTTTCTTTTTTAAAAAGCTTACAAATTACAAATCATGTCAAGAAAAGTAAGTAGTTTGATGCTTTTGGGTGTAAGTCAAGGTACAAGAATTAGAGTGAAAATCTAATGTAAAGTTGCAGGAAATACATTTACATTTTTCCTATCCATACTAAAAATAAAACTAATAATAGTGCTGGTTTTTTTAAATAGTGAGTAAAATGCAAAGAGATTAAAGTGCCATTCCACCATTGGATGTATTCTTTGGCATAAAATACAATATGTTTTGACAACATATATAAATGGTATCACTAGATAGAGAAATCTTTTAGCTTCAAAATGATATATCAAACATAATTTTTTGACAACGACAAGTATATTAATTTTGCGACCAAAATCACCTACCCTTTTAATTTCCACGTGTGATGTCATCGGCAGGTTCCCCTTCTTGTGTACCACGTGACGTGTGACGTGGCACCTATTATCAGCAATGGCAGATAGAACGCGATAAAAATAATACCAATAAATTTAGCTAATACCAATAAATCTAGCTAACTGAAAGATTAACTCAAAATTTTTCGCAATTTTTTTGGCCCCCATATACGAGGAGAAATGACTCTCTCACTTTGGGGGTTTCCTGGTTTAAAAATAGACCGACACATGGTACACAAAAAGGGGAACCTGCCGATGACATCACGTTTCACTACCGCGCGGAAATTAAAAGGGTAGGTGACTTTGGTCGCAAAATTAATATACTTGTCGTTGTCAAAAAATTATGTTTGATATATCATTTTGAAGCTAAAAGATTTCTCTGTCTAGTCATGTTGTCATAAAATATATTGTATTTTATGCCAAAGAATACATCCAATGGTGGAATGGCATTTTAAGTTTTACTGCCTAATCCTAGTCCATCCCTGGTTCTAGTCTGGTTTCTAGCCAGCGTTTCATCTCTCTGACTTATGACTCACCTTTCCATTCAATTCACTTTCTCAGTTTTTCATTTATTTAATGCATATAAGCCATACAACTCTAAATTACTCATAGGTGTGAATGTGTGTGAATGGTTGTTCGTCTATGTGTTAGCCCTGCGATAGACTGGCACCCTGCTGATGGTGTACCTTGCATCTTGCCCAATGCTAACTGGGATTGGTTCCAGCTTCCCCTGTGACCCTGATGGATAAGTGGGATAGATAATGGATAGATGGATGGATATAAGCCATAAACTAGTGCTGTGTCTTGTGACACTAACACATGCCTACTTTGTTTGCTGTCTGTGTACAAGTCAGTAATGATGATACTTTTCTGATGAGTAATTACCATAAATACAATCTGAATTCAGTCTGGTGTCTCACTATATAGTGCTCTATATAATAGCATGGCTGTCATGTATACAATTTCTATATAGAACAGCCTCATGCATAAGGAATGAGTATGCTCTCAGACAGGGCTTATCTTTTCCTTCTCAAATTATGAATTTGTGCTTTTAATGCTTATTTCTAGTATGCTTACTTATTTTGAGCATTATTTGATGTTTTATCTCATGCATTTTGTCTTTTTTAATATACATTTATTTCAAGTTTAATTATTGCCACACACTTCAAATAATTGAGATGGTAAAGTATTTACCACTTTATAATGTTTCTATTGCTTTTCACAACACTTAAAATATGTTTAGGGACTGAAGATACCAAGTGATTAAGTGTTTCAGGTGTTTTTTTTGTTTGTTTGTTTTTTCCCATTCTTCCTACAAACAGGTCTTAAGGTGTGCAACAGTATGGGGTCGTCATTGTCACTGTCTCATTTCAAAATTCTCCACACATTCTCTACTGGGGACAGAGGGGACAGGCACCCTCTTGTTCCACAGCCATGCCTTTGTCATGTGTGCAGAATGTAGTTTTGCATTGTCATGTTGAAATATGGCTGGAAAAAAATGTCATCTTGAATGCAGCATATGTTGCTCCAAAATCTCAATTTACTTTTCTGCATTAATGCTGACATCACAGAAGTGGAAGTTACCTTTGCCAAGGTCACTGACACAACCCTATACCATGACAGACCCTGGCGTTTGGACTTGTTGCTATTAATGGTCTTTATGGTTATTTTTGTCTTTGGTCTGGAGCACACAGAGTCCATTTCTTACAAAAAAAGACCTGGAATACTGATTTGTCTGATGACAATACACGTTTCCACTGTGTGATGGTCCATCCCAGATGATTCATCCCAGATGATTCCAAGTCCAGAGAAGGTGATGGCACTTTTGGATACAGTTAGCATGAAGCTTTCATTTTTGCACAGTAAAGTTTTAACTGGCATTTATAGATGTAACTCATTATTGTTACACTTGACAAAGGTTTGCCAAAGTAATCCTGAGCCCATGTGGTTATATCAGCTATAGATGAATGATCGGACTTGATGCAATGCAGTCTGAGAGATCAGAGAACGCGGGTGTTCAGCTTAGCCTTGAGCCCTTGCCCTTTACACATTGAAATTCCTCCTTGAATTGTTTAATTATATTATGCACCATAGAGGGTGCATTTCTTTCTTTGAGGAACATTGTTTTTATACATTTCGATCATTTTCTCATACATTTGTTGATGTACTGGAGAGCCTCTACCCATCTTTGCTCCTCAAAGACTAGGCCTTTCCTGGATTTTGTACCAAATCATGAATACAATCACCTGTTGACATCACCTGTTTCAAATCAGATCATTATTTAATTGTTTTACCTCATTACTAGCCCGAAATTGCCCCCTTCCCAACTTTTTTGGAATGTGTTGCAGGGCTAAAACACAGGAATGGATATCTCATCTCATCTCATTATCTCTAGCTGCTTTATCCTGTTCCACAGGGTCACGGGCAAGCTGGAGCCTATCCCAACTGACTACAGGCGAAAGGCAGGGTACACCCTGGACAAGTCACCAGGTCATCACAGGGCTGATACATAGACACAGACAACCATTCACACTCACGGTCAATTTAGAGTCACCAGTTAACCTAACCTGCATGTCTTTGGGGGAAACCGGAACACCCAGAGGAAACCCATGTGGACAACATGCAAACTCCACACAGAAAGGCCCTCGCCAGCCATGGGGCTCGAACCCGGACCTTCTTGCTGTGAGGTGACAGCGCTAACCACTACACCACCATGCCGCCCCAGGAATGGATGTAAATTAACAAATGAATTGAAGTTCACCAACAAAACATAAAATATCTTGGGTTCATATTGTCTGCAATGAAGTACAAGTCAAAGTACATTTTGAAATCACTGCTCTCTTTTTTATTTGCATTTTCCATACCATCCCACCTTGTTCTGATTTGGGGCTGTGTCTATACCAATTCCCAAATATGTTTCTATTCAAAGTTGTTGATGGATGTTCTATAACAGCTCTGTCAGTAGTGCTGGCTACATTTTTAATGGATTAAAATCCTGTTGGTATTTACACTTTTTTTTAGTAAAATAGTTACTATTGGAAAGCTATGGAATTCTGTGTAAGTGGTTTGCAACCAGCAGAGGTAAAAATAAGGACAGAGGATGTAGGGTTTTGCAGTTTCTTCATAAGAAGCTGCATTTTTTCCTCTTGTTATTATGTAAAGAAGGATGACTGTTTTATAGTCACTTGTACTGTAGATGTTTCACAACATTAAATGTAACTATTAATGGAAAAAAGTAAGATGTGTAATTTTTAATAAATAAATAGTTGTAATCATTGGCAAATTACTGTGGCATTAATCAAATATACAATGCAATTATGCATCACTGTAATTATGGATTCTCTGAGGTGACCAGAATAGTACTATTTTCTGAGGGGCACAGCTTGAAATTGAACTTATGACATCTGTTCATGGTTGTAGCAGTCCATGTAGGTGGGTGGAGCACAGAAGGATGGCAGGACAGAACTGTTTTAACAAAACTCTCTTTTATTTGCACTTTTCAGTTGCAAAACACACACTCAGACACACGCACACACATCAGCCGTCTGGTTGTGGAGAGAGTCCCTCTGCTCTCACTCTCTCTCCTTAAGAAGGGCACGGTAACTGGGAAGAAACACAAACACATCAATTAACAACAGGTGTAGTGATTCTGCCACTTAACTTCCCTGACTCCGCCCTCCTGTCACAGACCGATGCTAGACCACGCCCCCGCTGCCACATACCCCCACCGCCCAACTCAGGCCGGGCAGCCGTCCGGCCCGCAGCCAACTCCCCCCCCCCCCCCCCCTTGACGGGAGAGGAAGTCCGCCACGACCATCTGCGCCCCTGGCCTGTGGATCACCTTGAAGTTAAAGGGTTGGAGTGCCAGATACCAACGGGTGATCCACGCATTGGCATCCTTCATGCGGTGGAGCCACTGGAGGGGCGCGTGGTCCGAACAGAGGGTGAAAGGGCGTCCCAGCAGGTAGTACTGGAGGGCGAGGACCGCCCACTTGATCGCCAGGCACTCCTTCTTGATGGTACTGTAGCACCCCTCACGCACCGACAGCTTGCGGCTAATGTACAAGACAGGGCAATCCTCCCCCTCCACCTGCTGGGACAAAACGGCCCCCAGCCCTCTGTCTGCAACATAAAGGGGAGAGAAAATTCAGGGGAGTGTAAAAGTGGCCCCCCACACAGTGCAGCCTTAACCTTAGAAAAAGCCCACTGGCATTGCTCCGTCCACTGGACCGGATCTGGTGCCCCCTTTTTAGTCAGATCAGTCAGCGGGCTGGTGACATCCGAATAATTAGGTATAAACTTACGATAATAGCCAGCCAGCCAGCCCCAGGAACTGTCTCACCCCCTTTTTGGTCTTGGGCCTTAGGCAGGCCGCAATCGCTGCAGTCTTGTTAATTTGGGGACGCACTTGCCCGTTGCCCAAGTGGAAGCCCAGATACCGTACTTCCACCCGCCCAATCGCACACTTCTTCGGGTTGGCCGTGAGACCCGCCCACCTCAGTGACCTAAGGACGGCCCTCAGGTGTTGTAGGTGCCGCGGCCAGTCATTACTATAAATAATGATATCATCTAAGTACATGGCCGCATAGGTGGCGTGGGGGCGGAGGACCCTGTCCATCAGCTGCTGAAACGTAGCAGGTGCCCCAAACAGCCCAAAAGGAAGTGTGACGAATTGGTGTAAGCCGAACGGTGTGGAAAAGGCCGTTTTTTCACGGGATAATGGAGTCAAGGGGATCTGCCAATAACCCTTTGTTAAATCCAGTGTCGAGTAAAAATGAGCCGTGCCTAGCCGATCGAGCAACTCATCAATACGAGGCATTGGGTACTCATCGAATTTAGACACCGCATTGACTTTTCTATAGTCCACACAGAACCGGACCAACCCGTCGGCCTTGGGTACCAAGACCACGGGGCTGCTCCAGTCACTGTGGGACTCCTCGACAATGCCCATTTCAAGCATGGCCTCGAGTTCTTCCCGAACCACTTTTTTCTTGTGTTCAGGTAACCTGTAAGGGCGGCTACACACTACCACCCCCGGGGGCATCTCAATGTGGTGCTCTATGAGGTTAGTGTGGCCGGGCAGGGGTGAGAACACATCCGAAAACTCAGTCTGCAACTGGGCAACCTTCACGAGTTGGGTCGGGGAGATGTGGTCTCCACAGGGGACCGGAGAGGGACGTGATGCTAATATTCCTTTTTGAACCTCCGGCCCCAGCTCTGCCTTCTCCGGAACCACCGACACCAACGCCACGGGGACCTCCTCGTTCAAGAGTTTGAGTAGGTTGAGGTGGTAAATCTGTAGTGCCCCACCCCTGTCCGTTCGCTTCACCTCATAGTCGACATCCCCGACTCGCCGTGTGACCTCAAAGGGTCCTTGCCACTTGGCGACTAATTTAGAGCTCGATGTGGGCAACAATACGAGTACTTTCTCTCCCGGTGCAAACTCTCTAAGGCGCTTACCCTTGTCATACAGGCGGGTTTGCCGTTCTTGGGCCTGCCACAAATTCTCCTGGGTTAGTTGTGTGAGTGTGTGGAGTTTTGCGCGCAGGTCAATAACGTATTGAATTTCATTTTTGCTTGGTGAAGGTCCCCCCTCCCAATTTTCTCGCAGCACGTCTAATATGCCGCGTGGCTTACGCCCATATAATAATTCAAATGGGGAGAACCCCGTGGAGGCTTGGGGGACCTCTCGCACTGCAAAGAGCAAGGGTTCGAGCCATTTATCCCAGTTACACGTGTCCTCACTTACAAATTTCTTAATTATGTTTTTAAGGGTGCGATTAAACCGTTCCACTAAGCCATCCATTTGTGGGTGATAAACACTGGTGCGGATCAGCTTAATACCTAATAACCCATACAGTTCATTCAGTGTTCGTGACATAAACGAGGTGCCTTGATCAGTCAGAATCTCTTTCGGGATTTCAACTCGGGAGATGACGCGGAAGAGCGCCTCCGCAATACTGCGTGCTGAGATATTGTGAAGAGGCACTGCTTCCGGGTATCGCGTTGCATAGTCCACCAGAACTAATATAAAGTGGTACCCTCGTGTTGACTGATCTAATGGCCCGACGAGATCCATCCCAATTCTTTCGAACGGGGTCTCGATTAACGGTAGAGGGCACAAAGGCACTTTTGGAATGGCCGCTGGATTTACTAACTGGCATTCGCGGCATGCCGTACACCACCTACGGACATCGCCGCGAATCCCCGGCCAATAGAATCGGGCCATTATTCGGGCTAGTGTTTTATCCTGCCCTAAATGTCCAGCCATGGGATTAAAGTGAGCCACCTAGAATACCAATTCCTGGCGGCTCTTCGGAATTAAAAGCTGCGTGACTCGCTCTTTAGTTTGAGTGTCCTGCATCACTCGGTATAATCTATCAAATCAAATCAAGTTTATTTGTATAGCGCTTTTAACAATAAACATTGTCGCAAAGCAACTTTACAGAATTTGAACGACTTAAAACATGAGCTAATTTTATCCCTAATCTATCCCCAATGAGCAAGCCTGTGGCGACGGTGGCAAGGAAAAACTCCCTCAGACGACATGAGGAAGAAACCTCGAGAGGAACCAGACTCAAAAGGGAACCCATCCTCATTTGGGCAACAACAGACAGCCTGACTATAATATTAACAGTTTTAACAGGTATAACCCTCAACTGTCCTCATGGGGCCGTCCTTCACAGGAGCGGTGCGATAAAACTCCGACCAGACACAGGGCACCAGGATGGATCAAGCAGGTCCGAGGGGCAGAAGAGGCCAGCATCTCAATCCCAGGATCAACATGTAACTCAGAGGGACAAATTGGGGGGGGAGAGAGAGAAAGAAAACACAGGTTGTTAGGTATGCCCTAAAAAGGACAAGTATTAAATCTGTGTGGTAGGCTCGCAGAGACGAGAGTCTTTACATCAGGCATAACACACAACAATGGCATGTTAATATGGTAAAATATATCATGACCTGCTCTGGCTGGATGCTTGATTGGGTGATGGGAGCACACTCCTCAGCAATGATGAGATGCAGATGGGACCCTTAGGGCTGGCCAAGACAATTTAGTTACATTTCACCGGGTCTGGGACATGCGACAGAATGTCTGATGGCCGATTCCCTGCAGGCTACAATAGCTAGTCGAGGTCTCCACCCTCTCCACCAAAAGATTTCCTGTTGACTCCATGTAACTCAGAGGGACAGATTTGGGGTGGGGAGGAGGGAAAGAAAACACAGGTGGTTAGGTATGCCCAATGTCACCTGAATAAGTAGGAACAGTATACATATTGCACCGAGTACAAGCAGGGACTCCGGCAACTAACTATGACAGCATAACTAAAAGGAGAGAGCCAGAAGGTAACACAGGCATGAGGGAGCCCCGGGACATAAAGCAGCCAGCCACTACACCGTCAACAAACTCGAGTGAGCAAGCGAGTGGGGACTGACAGCATCCATACATCCCAGTTTGACCGAAACACTCTATGTCTGAGGACCCTCCAGACCTACTCCTTTACCTCATAAGCACCATTAACAAAAGGCTTGACTAAACAGATATGTTTTCAGCCTAGACTTAAATGCTGAGACTGTGTCTGATTCCCGAACATTACTTGGAAGGCTGTTCCATAACTGTGGGGCTTTGTAAGAAAAGGCTCTGCCCCCTGATGTAGCCTTCACTATATGAGGTACCAGCAGATAGCCTGCACCTTTTGATCTAAGTAGGCGTGGCGGGTCATAGAGGAGCAGAAGTTCACTCAGGTACTGTGGTGCGAGACCATTTAGTGCTTTAAAGGTCAATAGTAGTATTTTATAATCAATACGAAATTTGGGAGCCAATGCAGTGTGGATAAGACAGGCATGATGTGGCCATATTTTCTAGTTCTAGTAAGGACTCTTGCTGCGGCATTTTGAACTAACTGGAGCTTGTTTATGCACTTGTTGGAACATCCAGACAGTAAAGCATTACAATAATCCAACCTGGAGGTAACGAAAGCATGGACTAGTTTTTCTGCATCATGCAATGACATTAAATTTCTTATCTTTTCAATATTTCTGAGATGAAAGAAAGCTATCTGGGTGATGTTATCAATGTGAGTTTCGAATGAAAGACTGGGGTCAATAATCACTCCGAGGTCTTTTACTGCTGCACGTGAAGAAACAGAAAGGCCATCCAGAGTTACTGTGTAATCTTACTTCTAGCTGTATGTGGTCCTAGTACAAGTACTTCAGTCTTGTCAGAGTTAAGCAGAAGGAAATTAATATGCATCCAGTGTCTAATGTCCTTAACACATTCCTCAATTCTATTAAGCTGGTGTCTCTCATCAGGTTTTGCAGAGACATACAACTGTGTGTCATCAGCATAACAGTGGAAACTAATACAATGTTTCCGAATAATATCACCCAGAGGTAACATATATAGAGAAAAAAGCAGTGGACCCAAGACAGAACCTTGTGGAACACCAAACTTTACCTCGGTATGTCTAGAAATATCACCATTTATATCAACATACTGATAACGATCAGTTAGATAAGACCTGAGCCAGGAGAGGGCCATTCCCTTAACTCCCACAACATTTTCTAGTTTATCCAGAAGAATGGAATGATCAATGGTATCAAATGCTGCACTAAGGTCAAGCAACACAAGTAGCGAGACACAGCCCTGATCAGATGCCAACAGTAGGTCGTTTACTACTTTAACCAGTGCTGTCTCTGTGCTATGATGAGGTCTAAATCCTGACTGATACATTTCATGGATGTTATTCCTATGTAAATATGAGCATAACTGCTGTGCCACAGCTTTTTCAAGGATCTTGGAGATAAAGGGGGGGTTTGATCACACATCACATCACATCATCTCTAGCCGCTTTATCCTTCTACAGGGTCGCAGGCAAGCTGGAGCCTATCCCAGCTGACTACGGGCGAAAGGCGGGGTACACCCTGGACAAGTCGCCAGCTCATCACAGGGCTGACACATAGACACAGACAACCATTCACACTCACATTCACACCTACGGTCAATTTAGAGTCACCAGTTAACCTAACCTGCATGTCTTTGGACTGTGGGGGAAACCGGAGCACCCGGAGGAAACCCACGTGGACACGGGGAGAACATGCAAACTCCGCACAGAAAGGCCCTCGCCGGCCCCGGGGCTCGAACCCAGGACCTTCTTGCTGTGAGGCGACAGCGCTAACCACTACACCACCGTGCCGCCCGGGAGGTTTGATATTGGACGATAATTGGACAGCTGACAGGGATCAAGGTCAGGTTTTTTAATCAGAGGTTTGATAACTGCTAATTTAAAGGATTTGGGTACATAGCCAATCATCAGAGAAGAATTTATTATTTTTAGAAGCGGTTCAATTACTCCAGGCATTATCTGTTTGAATAGATGTGTCGGTAAGGGATCTAGTACACAAGTTGAGGCTTTTGATGTAGAGATTAATGAAAGTAATTCAGTTTCTTTTAAGGGAGTAAAACATTCTAGCTGATGATCTGATACAGTTATATTGTTAACTACAAGGTCACTTTCATTGTCTAACCTTAAATTAGTAGTTTGAATTTTTTGTCGGATATTCTCAATTTTGTCATTAAAAAAATTCATGAAGTCGTTGCTACTACATACTGCAAGTGTGCATGTGTTGATAGTGGACTTATTCCTGGTTAATTTTGCTACAGTATAAAATAGGAATCTAGGATTATTTTTGTTATCTTCTATTAGGGAGGAGAAATATGTTGATCTCGCACCACTAAGAGCTTTTCTATACTTCAGGAAGCGCTCCTTCCAAGCTAATTTGAACACTACCAATTTTGTTTGACGCCATTTACGTTCCAATTTTCGAGTGGTCTGTTTTAATGTGCGAGTGTCATCATTATACCAGGGTGCTAATTTTTTGTCTCTGACCATTTTCCTTTTTAGAGGAGCTACATTATCTAAAGTATGGTGGAATGTTGACTCTAAGCATTCAGTTGCCTGATCAAGTTCTGCAGGGGCTGACAGTGACCCAATCAAAGTTGACAGCTCTGGGAGATCATTTATAAAGCTCTGTGAAGTAGTTGACGTGAAAGTACGTTTAATACAGTAGCGTGGTGAGGTGCATATATTATTACTCAGACATATTTTGGATGAGATGAGACAATGATCTGAGATAACTTCAGACTGTGGAAGTATGACTATATTGTCTACGTTTAATCTGAATGTTAGTATTAGATCAAGGGTGTGACCACCATTATGGGTTGGTCCTATGACATTCTGCTTAATCCCGACTGAATCTAAGATGGACACAAATGCTGTTTTTAAAGGGTCTTCTGGGTTATCGAAGTGAATATTAAACTCTCCGACAACTAAAGCTTTGTCGAAGGAAATAACCAGATCTGAGATAAAATCTGCAAATTCAGAAAGAAACTCAGAATATGGTCCCGGGGGCCTGTAAATAATAAGCAATGGAATTAACTGGGTAGACTTATTTTTCGAGGCTACATACATTATATGAGTATGAAGAACTTCAAATGTATTAAATAATCTATCCTTCATAATTGCGAAGTAGGGGAAGGACGGGGTGGCATTCGGCTGGAGCGTTTGACCATCGATTACTCTCACTTGGTCAAAAGCATGCCGCAGAGTCTCGTCTCGCGATTGCTCTAATGGGAAACCCACGAGGGATTCCCCAGTAGAGGGAGGAGGAGCCGGCGGCTCCTCACTCTGGCGCGGAGATGACATAGACAGCTCTGTGACAGCTGCTCCCGCCAAAGCGACACCAGGACCTCCCCCTGTCAAATGGCAGGACCCACTCTTGACTAAGTGTGTCATTAAACCCCGAAATCCCGGCCAATCAGTCCCCAAAATTAAAGAGTGGGTAAGGCGAGGATTAACCACCACCTTCACTATACATTTTTCCCCTCTGAAAATAATGTGGACCGACACTAAAGGGTAGTTGTGAACATCCCCGTGCACACACAACACCTTCACCAATTGTGCTCCCCCCAATGCCTCGTCTTGCACCAGGTTTTGGTGGATTGAGGTCTGATTACAGCCAGAATCCACCAACGCCTGATATGTATCCCCTTGGATACTCACCGGTATGCGATATGCTCCGGCCCGATCGAGGGCGGCTCCTGGCGCATTGGGGATCTGAACCACCGTGCCCACCTCCATTATCGAGCACTGCTGTTGGAGGTGGCCCGGTTCCCCGCAGCGCCAGCAAACCGGCCCGGGCTTCCTCTCTGCACTAGTGCTCTGGGGCTCACTCACCTGAGGGGGGGGAGAGACAGACACCAGAAGGGAGACATGGAAGGGCACCGAGGGTGTGGCGGGCCGGCTGAGGTGGCGCCGGCCCCCGTCTCCGCGGTGGGGGAATGGGGCGAGGAGAAGACACAGGAGGAGGGGAGGAAGAGAGAGAGGAGAGAAGAGAAGAGGTCGTCTGCTGTCCTGCCGTCAGGACAGCCGCCAGATGATCCTCCGCCAGCTCGACTGCCTGATCCAGCGACGCCGGGCGGTGGCACTGGACCCACTCTGCGGTTCCCGCTGGTAGACGCACGACAAACTGTTCCAGTACCACCTGGTCAATGAGTCCCTCGGCGTCACAGCTGTCAGCCCTCAACCACTGCCAGCAGGCGTCCCGGAGTTGCTGGCCAAACGCAAACGGCCGGCCGACTTCCTCCAAGTGCAGAGCGCGGAAACGCTGATGTTGTTGCTCCGGGGTGCATCCCACCCGCTGGAGGACAGCCCGGCGAAGGTCCGCGTAGGCCAGCCGGCGGTCGGAGGGGAGCTGTAGCGCGGCCAGCTGCGCCTCTCCCGTTAACAGGGGGAGGAGGCTGTTCCACCGGCCACCCCGAGGTCTCTGCTACCTGCTCAAAGAGCGTGAAGAATGCCTCGGGGTTGTCCTGCGGGCCCATCTTCGTGAGGGTGAGGGGGAAGGGCCCGCAGCAGTGGAGTTGGTGGACCCTGCCGACGCGAGGAGGTGCCAGAACGCCCGACGATCTTCCTGTTGCGCCAGCACCAGGGCCTCAAACCGTTGTTCTTGCTCCTTTCGGAGGGCGAGCAGCGCCTGGTGCTGGCTCTGTTGGGCCGTGGCGAGGGCGTGGATCAGGTCGGCGAAGGTGGAGGACTCCATGGGGCTGTTGTCTTCTGTGCTTGAGTCCTGGGTTTCGGCACCACTGTAGCAGTCCATGTAGGTGGGTGGAGCACAGAAGGACGGCAGGACAGAACTGTTTTAACAAAACTCTCTTTTATTTGCACTTTTCAGTTGCAAAACACACACTCAGACACATGCACACACATCAGCCGTCTGGTTGTGGAGAGAGTCCCTCTGCTCTCACTCTCTCTCCTTAAGAAGGGCGCGGTCACTGGGAAGACACACAAACACATCAATTAACAACAGGTGTAGTGATTCTGCCACTTAACTTCCCCGACTCCACCCTCCTGTCACAGACCGATGCTAGACCATGCCCCCACTGCCACAATCCTATATACCTTGACTGACTCACACCATGTCTTTATTTATTTATTTATTTATTTATTTTCACATCACAAGATACATTGCTTGATCTATGGTGGAACTATTTTATGTCACGTGAGCCATCCTTGGCCAATCCCTGCATGGGAATTTTTTTGATGAGGGATATAAAAGAGAAATAAAACACTATGCAACATACTGTCATAAGGGATAAACATTTCCATCTGTTGGATCCAGTGTTCTAGTCAAGTCACTAAACCTCGAGTCCAAGTCCAATCTCAAGTCATTAAAAAAAATTTTGAGCCAAGTTCAAGTCAAGTCTACTATTGATCTGAGTTGAGTCAGAATCAAGTTCATTATTGATCTGAGTCAAGTCCAAGAACAAGTGTCATGCTTCCGGGCTCACCCTCTGTCTGCCTCAACCCTCAGGACTCCACTTCCCATAATCCCCCTCACAGACCAGTTACTACCGTACCATGTGCACTCCATCAATCAATCCAAAATTCTAATCACAATCACCTGTACCTTTTGTTTGTGTCTGTATTTATACCCCTTTGTTTGTCTCGTCCTTTGCACAGTATTGTCTTCACTTCTCATAAGCCTACTGAGCGTTATTACACTGATTTGCCGCTTTTCCACTACAAACACGGCTGAGCCGTGCCGTGCCGAGTTGAGCTGAGTCGGGCTGAGCGGGGCTGTTGGAGTTGCATTTCGACTACAACCACGCTGAACCGTGCTGGCTGGAAGTGGGTGGACACATTGGGTGGAGTTAGCGAAAGTGGGTGGACGTCAGGTGATGTCGTTAAGCAGCGCAAACAGTGACATCAGTGACAGTGGCGGAACAAGTCAGAGCCGGGCCGGGGGCGGGGCAAATGACCGGGCCCTTTATTAAAGCTTATCATAACATCATTTTAGGCTACAAAATGTCCGCAACTGCGGTGTTTACCAATTTCAACACTACCGGGTGCAACTATGTTATTTAGTACATCAAGTCCTTCAAACGAACATGTAACTCAGAAACAAAAAAACATTAGGATACTGTACATGGCTCATAATAAAACATCAATAGCCTATACTGCGCACATTATTTGAAGGGCATACGAATGAGCGCTCAGAGTGGTGACAGGAAGAGTCAGAAATAAAAGGAGGGCGGTGCAAACCTCACTGAATGCACTGTGTTTACCAATTTCAACACTACGGGGTGCAACTGTTATTTTGTACATTAAGTCCTTCAAACGAACATGTAACTCAGAAACAAAAAAACATTCGGCGACATACTGTACATGGCTCATAATAAAACATCAATAGCCTACTGCGCGCATTATTTGAAGGGCATACGACGAGCCTTGCGCTCCGCGAACTCGTCCACGATGCTCTGTATGTCACTGATTCAGTGAGCTTTTAAGCGGTAGTCTCACAACCCGGATAGTAAACAATAAACATGGAGGACATGGAGTTGTTAGTGTTGCTGGTCTTGGTGCTGTGGCTTGTTGTCACCGACAACGCCAACAGATACTGGCAAGAGCGTATAGATGAGGCGAGGCGCATAAGGCTTCAGAAATTCTCGTAATTCGTAATTATTCTTCTTCCGGGTTTGCGGTGTTTACAGATCCCAGCGCGCTCGCGGGGCGTGTGTGGGCATGTGAGGACACTCCTCCTCACCAATCAGTGCACAGGGGAGTGTCTGCTCACGCCCCCAGCCTCAGTCGGCACGGTTTGGCTCGCTTCAGCCCCACTCCAAAACGGTGCGAGTTTTAGGGGCTAAGCAGGGCTGAAACGAGCTGAGTCGTGCTGGTTTTTGGTAGTCGAAACGCGAGCCGTGTCGGGCTGAAGCGAGCTGAAGCGAGCTGAAGTGAGCTGAAAAAGGGTAGTGGAAAAGGGCCAATTGTTTCTCTGTGTATGACCCTTTTTGCCTTCCATTTTTCCCCCCATTTTGCCTAGCCCTTGTGTTTTGATTGCCCATATCTCTTGACTCCCAGTTTTTTGACTATTGCCTGTTTACTGACTGTGATTTGTCTAGCCCTCGTTATCATTTTGGATTTCCTGGTTTTGACCTGGCTTGGCTTTTGTACTCTGATTTTGTATTACCCTTCTCTCATTAAAACCTTGAGTTCATTTATAATCCGCAAGAGTCTGATTTGTCACAGCCGTGTTACAGAATACTGCGCCATCATGCAGATGGCGGATTGCATGGAGCTACAGGTAGCAATTAGCAGCCAAAGTCAGATGCTTGGACATCATCACCAATGTTTTGACTCCATGACTCAGTCCATCCATACTCTCACGCAATAGCAAGGTGAGTAGCAGAAACAGTTAGCCCAAATTGTTGATAGCATGAGAGAAATCACCACCCACTTCCAATGACTCAGCTCCTCTGGCTCTCCTGTGGTTTCCAACCAAGCTGCTCCCTCTACAGCTGTTACCAGTTCATTCGTTGTCAGTAAATTGGATAAATTTAATGGCATGCCTAATCAGTGTAAAGGGTTTTTGTTACAATGTTCCATATTTTTTGCCAATTCCCCTCCGAGCTCAGACAAGGCTCGTATTTCTTTTGCATACATGTCAACCTATACGGAATGTCCGTATTTTATACGGATTTGATTCAATAAACATAGTATACGGGCATATAAATAAAGTTATACGGATTCTTTAAAAAAACTTCAATATTTATTTAGAGCTATAATCAATTCCCATGATGATAAAAGAGTGCATAACATTTACAAACCGTACTGTACACCACAGACAGCCAGTAAAGAGTCTTATGAAATAGCGCGTTATCTTGTGGTAGTGAGACTTCGTTCCACTTTTTATCATGCGCACACCGCATTGCGAGAATCTCGCCAACCAGGAAGTCATAGACATATAAACATAGACGCCACCTTCTGCGTAGAATCATACGTCATCCTCGCCGCCATATTGGATGTGGCAAAGTGGAGATTCTTCAACCGTCTCTGGTATAGCGTCTGGACAGTAGCCGAGAATAAAGATGCCTCATTCATGTGCTGCGTTTAACTGTACCAACAGGTTTACCGTCCCAACGAGATCACATGGGATTACCTTTCACAGGTGAGACTGGAAAAATACTTTTCATTGTATTTGGTCATTATAACGTAATTTTACGAGCAGATTTTCCTGACTTTGTGGCTAATATGAAATCTCATGCATAATAGCTGCTCGGTGAAACCTGTCTCCAAACAACGAAGTATTTCCTTCGTAGCTACGCTGATAACACTTTGTGTTTTTGTCGAACATTGGAGCTTTGTATTCATTCTGAAGGTTTATTGTTATTAATATAGAATAAAAAGTAACTGGGATATATCATTGTTAATTATCATTCAAATTTTAGGTAAATCATTTTAATTTGCATCTTATATGGATTTTATAAGGGAAATACGGATTTTGGAGGTTGGTTATACAGGTTTGATTGACCAAAGGTTGACATGTATGCTTTTGTGATATTTCATCTTACAGGCAAGGTATTCGATTGGGCTACCACAGTTTGGCCCACAGTCCAATCCAACACATATGATCACTTCATTAGAGAATTGAAAGCAGTTTTCGATCATGCCAATGAGGGCAGCTCTCAAGGGGAATTACTCACCCGACTGCATCAGGGGAATCGCTCAGTTTCCGATTATGCTTTGGAATTTCGCACTCTCACGGCTGGGAGTGGTTGGAATGAGCCTGCATTATTAGTGGCATTTTGCAACAGACTGAACTCTGATATCCTTGTTGAAATGGCTTGTAAGGATGACGGTTTTTCACTAGAGAAGCTGATTTCATTGGCCATTTGCCTAGACCAACTGAAACATGGAAGAGGGCCATGTAAATCTCCTATGGCTTCATCTGCTGCATTGATCCCTTGCCACTTGTATCCACCAACGACCCAGACTCATGAGGATCCAGAACCCCTGGAACCTATGCAGTATGATGCATTCCATTTGTCTGCGGAAGAAAGGCACCAATGTCTCCATAATGGTTTGTGTCTCTATTGTGGAACTGCCGGTCATGTTCTATGTGACTGTCAAACCCATCAACACAAAACTCTGGCGCCAACCCCAGGATAGTGCGTGGAGTCTACTCCACATGCTAATGTGGTGAGTACACCCACTAGGGGGTTGGTCTCAAAATCCTTTCTCCTACCCATGACAGTTAACTGCCTGCAGTCTATCTCTGTGTTCTCAGCATTAATTGAATCCGGAGCTGAAGGGGACTTTATTCATACCAAGCTGATGGAGTAACTCCAGATTCCTGTAGCACCACTGGAAACACTGCTGAGACTGACTGCTGTCAATGGGGATCTTGTTGGAGAGGGACTTTTAACTGGGTCACGAAACCCATCAGTGCTTTACATTCTGAAGAGATCCAGGGTTTTTTTGTATTAAATTATTGTGAGTATGCTATCATTTTAGGTTTGCCCTTGCTTAGAAAACATAACCCAGTCATATCTTGGTCTGATAAAAAATACTCTCTTGGTTCCGTGACTGTTATGACACCTGTCTAACAATCCCCACAGTTATGCAGTGGTGTCAAAAGTACACACATTTGTCACTTAAGTAGAAGTATAGATACTGCAGTTTAAAAACACTCTGGTAAAAGTTGAAGTATCAACTTGACCTCTTTACTCAAGTAAAAGTGAAAAAGTATGTGCTCTAAAACCTACTTAAAGTATAAAAGTATAAAGTAACCTTAAAAATAATAATAAATTAGTTGATTGCACTATATGAATTGGAAACTTAATTTAAAAAAAAATGATTAGTTCTACATGTGGCCCAAGACACAGCACAATCATAAACCCATTACTGTCAAAGACAGAGTGACTCAAGGAGCATGTTCTTTCTCAAACTTTATTGGAACTCAATAAGACATCCACACAGAGTGCAAAAGTGCAATATACATTCTGCATACACAGTAGGAGTATGTGAGGTATACGTGTTCATCCCATCCAAAAAAAAAGTCAAATCCTAGTGCTTGAAAATTCAAAGAAAAATAAAAATATAAACATCTGATTTCCCCTTTGTCATAGCCGACAATCAAGACCAAAACTGAAATTTAAAATGAGCTCCCAACTTATCACTACATACAAATCCCTTAAGAACACCTCACAAGTTTTGAAAATGGCACAGAGTAGGAGAGTGCAAAAATTTTGCATACACAGTAGGAGTATGTTAGTCCCATCAAAAAATGTTCAAATCCTGCTGCATGAAAACTCAAAGAAAGAGAAAAATATAAACACATGTTTTCCCCTTTGTCATAACTGACAACCAAGACCAAAATTGAAATGTAAAAATGAGCTGTCACTACATGCAAAACCCTAAATGGCATCACATATACGTTCAGGAATTAATTGTTCCTGACTGCTTTAATACCCTTTGTTCCCAGGGTATGTCAGGTCTGTTAGTAACTTCCAAGAAAATCAAAAAGAACAATGGAAGCCAAAGTCCCCAGCTAGTGAGGACTTACTGTGCCCTCCACAAACCCCACTTGAGAGGTGAACACCCTCTCCAACTTTAAATCAGCATTAAACGTATTCCTCTCCATTGCATCCTATAGAGTCTGCTGTTGCACCCTCGCAGCAGTGCAGGGATTTAGAAATGAATTAGGCATTGTCCTATACCCTCACCTTTTAGCGACACCTTCGAGAGGGTGTGTGTGCGCGTATAAGAGAGATTGATATACATTATGTCAATTTAATGATGGGGTCCATAGAACCCTTCAAAAACTGGGCAATAAATCTGGACACTCAAGAACTATGTATGAGGGTATGTACGCCAGTAGCGAAAGAAAGACAGCATACCCCATCAGACTACCAGAATGCTCTGTTAAGCCTCAAAAGAAGCTGGTTCTCAAAGTTCTTGTGATCAATATGTGCCCTTTTTGGATGGAAGATCAGTCCAGCTACACTAAACAGTCTCTCACATGCAGCTGAGGCTGGGAGTGCTGGGTTAAGCCTCAATGAAAGCTTGCAAATTGCTGGCAAAGACTTAAGTACATCCATTGTATCACCTGGGGAGCCAAGGTAAGTCTCCAACTCTTTGGCATTTTCTTGGGAACTGGTCTGTTTGATTGAAGAAAAGAAGTCCTCCTCTGAAAAAGAAGGTGAGCTCTCAGCTTGATTCTCCTCAGCTTGGTCTTTCAAATGACTTTTGATGTAGTCAAGGCCTAATGAATAAGGGGGGGGGGGGGGGGGGATAAGACCAAACACTGAAATTACAACACTGAAAAATTGCACAATGACTAACCGTATATGGCTTACAAACAAATACACCAGTAAATGCTTGTGTTAGAGATACAGTCATGGCTGAAAGTGCTGGCACCCTCCAGGACTGGTTGATATTTGAGGGAAATTCACACTGTCCATAGAAACCAATAGAAATGTATAGTCTACTGTCAATTAGATATTGACTGATACAGTATTTCTCTGAATGCTACCACAGTTGACATCTGATGACCTATAACATTAGCAATGGGTTTTACCAATGACAAGTGGCCTTTTATCACTGCTAAAAGACATTTGTTGTGAAGGGTGCTGTGTTGAATTTGGGGAAAACAATTGTTTTTCAGTTGCATTGGATTATTTAAAAATAGCCTGGTTTGGTTATTTCAAAAACTTCAAAATTGTGCTCAAACAAACAAACAAATAAATAAATAAATAAATAAGGGTGCCAACAATTTCAGCCATGAGTGTACTCAGTAGCAAATAACACCTGTATTATAGTAACAAAGCAAAACAGTGCAGCACTTACCAAGTCTCAGGGTGTAATTGTCACTTGTCCAGCTTGTCTTGAATTTGGGCACGAGAATTGCAGCAGCGATCAGCTCTGGTTCTGTATGTGTTCGAATCGCTTCTCAAGGCCTGATAGTAGAGCATCAATTAAAGGCCTACAGAACTTGGAGGAAATGCAGAGGTTTTGGAGCTTATTCTTGAGTATTATGATCGTTGGCACCAACTAGCCCATCTGCACATTTGTCTCTCCCTGCAAGACATCCAGGGCCTTCACCACCGGGGTCATGGTCTTCGTGTATTCAGCCAGGAACGTAAGCTCAACAGGTGTGAACCTGTTGAAACAACAAAGAAAGAACACAAAATGACACCTTCAATTCAATAAGTAACAAATTCTGCAAATCACCTGCACAAGGAGTTAGTAAAAAATATACTGTAAATAGAGGAAATCCATTAATGTGTGTTTTATATCTTTTCAGTTCAAATTGATTGAAATAATACAAAAAATAAAAAGTGGCTGGTACATACATAGCTATCTTCAGTGCGCTGCATACAGCTGTGATGGCCCCTTCTCCCTGCTCCCTTGTTATTCTGATGATCCTCTCCACCGCCAAGAACAGGGAATTCCATCTTGTTGCAACTGGCCTCAATAACTGCAGTTTGCAGTTCTTTTCGATGACCTCTGCTGCTGTGGTAGATCTTGCGCTTTTGTTCCAAAGTCCCCAACACTTCGAAAAGGCTGAGCGTGAAACCCGCTTGTAGGCGCTGTTGACATTGGCCTCCTCGACATCAACAGCTGACACCAAATTAAGAAGGTGGCAAGTGCAGCGATGGTGTCTGGGGAGTTGGAATTCCAGGCAGTCATCCTCATCAAGTATCGCTCCAGCCTCGACGAACTCCACGCCCTCACTCTCCTGTTCTTCATCATTCCAATCACCATTGTTATCTTCGGCTTCACCACTCAACACTAGAACCCAGGTTGTTGTTTTCATCAGTCTGCCCATATAGCCTAAAAGCTTTTAAGAAGTTGGAGCCATTGTCAGTCGTGGTGCGCGTGATTTTGTCCCGGATGTTGAACTCACTGTGAACTTCATTCAATGCACTGGCAAGGGAAGAGAAAGTGTGGGGCCCATTCAGCTGTTTACAGGCTAGGGCAGCGCACCGTCTGGTCATACTCAGAGGGTCTATCCAATGTGCTGTTACGCCAAGAAATCCATGCCTATATGCTGTCCAGCAGTCCATTGTAGTGCCAATGAAGTCAATTCCACTCATTGCTGCCTTCAGATTGTTTCTCATTTCAAGACAGGCTTTTTGAATTTTGTTGACTACAGTGTTGCGGGACATGATGTTTAAATTGGGCTGGAGATGCTGTATTAGATCTATAAACCCCTGCTGTTCCACTGTATTAGTTGCGTGTAGACCTTGCACTATATAGTTAAGGATTTTTTTATTGACACTAGCCTGGGACACTGGCCTGCTGCTCCATAATCTGGCTTGTTTGGGTGCGGGGCCTTGCTGTGGTGCTCCTTCTGCCTTTCTTTTCAGGGCTGTTGCAGTGAGGGTTTTGTATCTCTCCAGATGATTACCATGTTTTCTCTGCGAAAATATGCAAAATTTAATCATTAGTTCATTAAGAGGACACTCTGTCAACATGGTTACAGTTTTGTCCAGCCACATTTCCTCTACTACTACAGTAGGTGGCCACCATCTCACACACTTCACACCTTGACAAAATTGACCGGGAAATAAACATTCAAATTAAACATGGTGTTAAATTAAGTGATGAAAAGATTTGGACAGGTCACTAATATTGAATTCAAACAAACAGGTCTATATACAAAAGAAAGTGACACGAAGGACTAGGCTATGAAATTGTTAATTTAATCTCCCAGGACACACAACCAACCAACTAGCACATATCCGATTGAAAACAGTGAAAAACGCTGGAAACACACAGTTACATAAACATGGGTAAATAAACCAGATATTAGACAGTCTAAAAGCTTACGAGAGTGAAGTAGCTCACACTTTAGAGTGGGGAACGGCAGCTTATTTTGCAAACATCAGAGAGCTAGGCAAGGCTAACTCCTTCAGCAATTGTTAGCGGCTACCCTGGCATGTCTTGGCATGTCCCTATGCTAGCCTAGCTGCAGCGAAAGACATAAATTATCACAGTCTTCGATAGTAACACAGAATACAGCTTACCTCTACATGTTTTTTCAAATTTGACGGAGAGTTCTTGAAGGCCAGAATTATGTGGGTCTTGGGTGTGCATAGTTTGCACTGCATTTTCCAGGAGGAGTCATTTTTGCCCCCGACTAATTCGAACATTTCTTTCAGATAGGGCCAAGGATGAGGAAGGTCTCCATCACCCAAGCCGACGCCTGTGTCCGACCTTTTGGACATTTCCCCATCTATCTCTGGTTCCAACATTGCAGTTTGTACAATACCACTTGCTTGCTTGCTTCTTCTGACGACCTCTGTCATGTGCAAACACAATGAACAGCCTAACCAATGAGTGGTTTGCTTTATATGATTCATCCAATTACGCTCGAGCTCACTAAGTGTGGATGGTGCCACTGATCTGTATTGGAAGGCGCACATGACGTAAAAAAAAAAAAAATAAATAAATAAAACATTAAACTGAAACCAAGAGTAATGAGGCTGTTTTTTTTTTAATGTAAGGAATAGAAAGTACAGATACTTGTGTGAGAATGTAATGAGTAGAAGTCAGAAGTAGGCAGAAAAATAAATAATGGAGTAAAATATAGATACCTAAAAAGTGTACTTAAGTACAGTAATGAAGTATTTGTACTTCGTTACTTGACACCTCTGCAGTTATGGTATCATCAACTACTATAGAAAGCCCCAATGCTAAAGTTGTATTCTCTGTTCCCCTGAATATAGTGACCTGTTAGTAGTGTTTAACAAGAAAAGTGCTACCAAACTTCCTCCTCACAGAGAATATGACTGTTCCATTGAGTTGATAAATGATGCTATTCCACTTAAAGCTAGAATTTATACACTCACTCAAGCAGAGGAGAAAGCAATGGGGGAGTACATTCAGGAGGCTTTAGAACAGGGTTTCATCTGTCCTTCTACATCTCCCACACCTGCAGGGTTATTTTTTCTTCATAAGAAGGATGGGGGTCTTAGGCCCTGCATTGATTATCGTGGCTTTAATCCAGGGGTGTCCAAACTGATCCATAAAGGGCCGTGTGGCTGCAGGTTTTCATTCCAGCCATGCAGCAGCACACCTGATTTGGCTTATTCAATCAACTGACACACCCACCCTTTAATCAAGGGTGGGTGTGGCTGCAAGTATTTGACTGTGTGAAGACAGTTCAGTTGATTGAATGAGCCAAGTCAGGTGTGCTGCTGCATGGCTGGAATGAAAACCTGCAGCCACACGGCCCTTTATGGATCAGTTTGGATACCCCTGCCTTAATCAAGTCACCAAACCCTATTCTTACCCATTGCCTTTGGTCCCTGTAGCACTAGAGCAACTTCATGGAGCATCCATTTTCAGAAAACTTGACTTAAGAAGTGCATGTCATTTAGTCCGCATGAAGAAAGGTGATAAGTGGAAAACTGCATTCCTTACCACTGGGGGCACTACGAGTACTTAGTAATGCCCTTCAGGCTGTGTAATGCTCCATCTTATTGAAGGGACATGCCAAAAAACTAACATAGAACCCCCAGGCACAGGAAGCGTTTGAAACCCTCAAGGTAGTTTTCACCTCAGCCCCCATTCTGAAGCATGCCAATCCCACACAGCCTTTTGTAGTAGAAGTGGATGCCTCTGAGGTAGGCACTGGAACTGTGTTGTCCCAGCGCATAGGTGATTCCTGTAAATTACATCTGATAGCCTTCTACTCCCATAAATTAACCCCTGCCAAGCACAATTATGGTATAGGAGATAGATAATTTCTGGCCATGAAGCTAGCTTTTGAGGAATGGTGCCATTGGCTAGAGGGAGCTACACATCCATTCCTAGTTTTAACAGTTCAAAAAAACCTTGAATATTTGTGGTCAGCTAAATGGCTCAACCCCCATCAGGCCTGGTGGTCCTTATTTTTCTCATGATTAAATTGTTCCATTACTTATTGTCCTGGCTCCTGTAAGATTCCCTTTAATGTATATATCCCAGTCCCAAGTCCTCTACTGAGGTTGTCAATGTACTACCCTCATCAGTTGTGGTTGCCCCTATTAGATGGGAGATAGATGAGGAAATAGATCAGGAATTAACTGTCACTCCTGCCCCTGAATCTTGCCCCGTGGGAAGGAAGTATGTGCCTATTCAATGCAGGGACAAATTAATTACATGGGCCCACTCCTCTTTAACTTCTGGCCACCCGGGGAGACACATACTCACAGTTATTGTCTGGCAGATATTGGTGGGAGTACATGCTGTCAGATATCCATAGGTTTGTCTCCTCATGTACCACCTCTTCCAAATGCAAAACACCCAAAACTCTCCCTGCCTGTCCCTTCTTGTCCATGGTCACATGTAGTGGTAGACTTTGTTCCTGATTTGCCTCCCTCGCAGAACTACATGGTCATTCTGACCATTGTTGATAGGTTCTCACAAGGAGTTAGATTTATCCCCTTCGTTAGCCTACCTACAGCCTTTCAGATAGCTGAAGCCCTTTTCAACAATGTATTCCGTATATTTGGTGTTCCTAAGAATATAGCATCAGATCGAGGGCCTCAAGTCACCTCTCATGTGTGGTCAGCATTCTTTGAGAGACTGGGAGTTAATGTCTCACCTCCAGTTACCATCCCCAGTCTAATGGTCAATGTGAAAGAGTCAACAAAGAACTCAGAAAGTTTTTGAGAATTTATTTTTACGATAATCAAGCCAACTGGTCAAAATATTTGCCTTGGGCAAAAATGGCGCAAAATTTGTTGATTAGCTCTGCCACAGGTCTAATACCATTCCAATATATGCTGGGTTATCACCCCCCCTTAATGCCATGGTCTGCCACACCCTCTGACAACCCTGCCATTGACAGTTGGATGCAACGGAGTGAGCAGGTCTGGGAACAGACACACCAGTGCATCGAGAATGCTCTCCACCAACAGAAGAGGCAGGTGGATTACCATAGAGGTGACACACCTACCTACCTCCCTGGGGACCGAGTGTGGCTGTTGACCAGGGACTTCAGATTTCCTGAGGGAAGTACAAAATTATTGCCCAAGTACATTGGTCTGTTTAAGATTCTCCAGAGAATCAATGAGGTTACTTACAAATTAGATTTTCCTGTGCATTACCATGTTTCCAACTTGTTTCATGTATCTCTCCTGAAACCTGTTGTCTCAGGTCCATTGGATGAGGCCACACCTGAAGTCATGCCTCCACCTCCAGTGTATGTGGAAGGTGCCCCAGTGTATGCTGTCCGTTGGTTGCTGGACTCCAGAAGGAGAGGAGGGACTCTGCAGTACCTAGTGGACTGGGGGGGCTATGGGCCCAAGGAGCGTAGATGGGTTCCTGCATGAGATGTCTTGGATCTGGGGTTGATGGAGGATTTCCATCAGCATCACCCAGAGAAGCCCGTGCCTCAGCCTAGGGGCCACCCCAGGCCCCATGTGTCCAGCCCTCCCAGCAGTATGCACAACAGTAGTTCCAGAGGTCGTCCGCAGTGATGGCCCTCTGTCCAGCACTGTGGCAGTTCTGATGGCTCACTCAGGAGTGTTCCTGGTGGCATGGGTGGTGGTCGTCGTGGTCATCCTTGTCCCTCGGCCTCCTTGGACTCCTTGGGGGGGGTACTGTCACACTTCTGGGCTCACCCTCCCTCTGCCTCAACCCTCAGGACTCCATTTCCTATAATCCCCCTCACATACCAGTTACTACAACGTGCACTCCATCAACCAATCCAGAACCACTTCACAGAAGTGGTTCACCTGAATTCTAATCACCATCACCTGTACCTTTTGTTTGTCTGTATTTATACCTCTTTGTCTGTCTTGTCCTTTGCACAGTATTGTCTTCACTTCTCGTAAGCCTACTGAGTGTTATTATACTGATTGTTTCTCTGTGTATGACCCTTTTTACCATCCATTTTTTTCCCGTTTTGCCTAGTCCTTGTGTTTTGATTGCCCATCTCTCTTGATTCCCGGTTTCTCAATTATTACCTGTTTTCTGACTACGATTTGCCTAGCCCTTGTGTTTCGATTGCCCGTATCTCTTGGCTCCCAGTTTTTCGACTATTGCCTGTTTACTGACTGTGATTTGTCTAGCCCTCATTACTGTTTTCGATTTCCTGGTTTTTACCTGGCCTGGCTTTTGTACTCTGATTTAATTTATAATCTCTTGAACTCTTGAGTTCATTCATAATCTGTGAGTGTCTGATTTCTCACAGCCACGTTACAACAAGACTCCAACTGCACCATTTGACAGTGGCTGTTTTAGTGCCATTACCATTAATTTGTTCCTGAACATGATGTATGAACAGGTGAATGTGCATTCTCTTTGTCAGGAAGTGTGAAGTATTCTGTCAGAGATGGTTGGGAGACAGATGTAACTGCAGAAGGTGTGTTTATTCACTCAAGTGAAGACAGGTAAACAATCCTGAATGGCAGACAAAATTGTAAAACAGTGAAACAGGTCGAGGGAGGCACAAACAGCCTATTGTAAGACTAGGCAGAATTGAAGATGAGAAACAGGAACTCAGGGATCAGGAAACCAAACAAGGAAATTAGGCTCAGTAATGTGTCAGTAACACAACTCAATATTTCACAAAGTAAATGTGTTTTCACAGTTTTTATATAGGCACGCAGATTGTGCCTTAATCCTGTGTCGGTGCGAGTCATTTATGGCACACATGTGAGAGTCTGCTTGGAGTGCATGCTGTCTGGAGCGCGCCCGAGAGTCTATCTGATGCATGCATCAAGGTGCACAGGTGTGACATTCTTGCACGAAATTAGTACAAATTTAATGTAGATATAAATATGGCAAATTATATGGCACGTTACAAAAAATAAAGAAAAAATCTGAGTCCTCATCTCCAATTTATGAGTCCTAATGCAGTTAATGCATGAGTCCGAGACCAAGTCCGAGTCATCAGTGCTCAAGTCCAAGTTGAGTCACGAGTCCTTAAAATTAGGGCACGAGTCGGATTTAAGTCGGATATACTCGAGTACTACAAGCCTGGTTGCATCACACCAATGGATGCATTGCTTATTTTCCAATATCAGCACACCCTGTTGTGTTTTATTCCTTATCTAATATTAAAACAAGCATTTAATATTACAATATATACACTGTAGATTTTGTCCATTAATTTAGCATCAACACATGCCACTGATAATCTCAGTGAGTCTCTCCATAAAGACACAAATCGGTTGCACATCACCAGTCCGTGCTGGCTCACATATCGCCTGCAGCTGTTACTTTATTATGGCCTCATTAACACAGACACAGACTTCCCTACGTGGTGCAGTGTTATGGGAAAGCTTACTGAGCTTCTTGGTTGTGAAGGGAAGACAGGTGAAGTTTTAATATATGATGAGTTTCAACTGGAGCAAATGCTTCAAATTACCTTCAACTTACGAACTAACCCAAACAAATAAATACTATAAATACAATTAAAAACCCCATTCATTTTCTCTAATTATAGTACCATTTAAATTCTGCTGAACTACTACACATAAATCTCAATTGAATTAAAAGTATTGCATCCCACAAGCAAGAACAAGGCATTTGAAAAAAAAAAAAATCCAGCTTATAGAACAAAAGAAGACCTCTGACTCTGACCTACGGTATATCACTGTTGTTTAATACTGTCAGTCCTACACACTGTGGCACATGCACCTGAAGGCACTGCCTGGGCTACAGGCGCGTTGAGTGGATTCTAGCATGCACGCCGTTAACCACGCGCACCGGAACATAATTAAGGAGCTATATCTGCACCCATATAAAAACTGTTCAGACGCACGATCAGTGCGAAGTATTACGCCACATTAGTAGGCATGACCGAGCCTTTCTATCCATGTGTGATTTCCTGGTTTCCTGATTCCTGTATCTGTTTCTTGTTCTCGCTTTGCCTTTGATATCCTGTTTGTGCCTCGCCTGACGCTTTGCATGTATAACATTTTGGATTTATCTTGTCAATTTGGACTGTTTGCCTGTGTGTTTGCACTTCATTATTAAATATACACTGGTGCTTGAAAGTTTGTGAACCCTTTAGGATTTTCTATATTTCTGCATAAATATGACCTAAAACATCATCAGATTTTTACACAAGTTCTAAAAGTAGATAAAGCGAACCCAGTTCAACAAATGAGACAAAAATATTATACTTGGTCATTTATTTATTGAGGAAAATGATCCAATATTACATATCTGTGAGTGGCAAAAGTATGTGAACCTTTGCTTTCAGTATCTGGTGTATCAGTATCCCTTGTGCAGCAATAACTGCAACTAAACATTTCCAGTAACTGTTGATCAGTCCTGGACACCGGCTTGGAGGAATTTTAGCCCAATCCTCCGTACAGAACAGCTTCAACTCTGGGATGTTGGTGGGTTTCCTCACATGAACAGCTCGCTTCAGGTCCTTCCACAACATTTCAATTACAGTAAGGTCAGGACTTTGGCTTGGCCATTCCAAAACATTAACTTTATTATCCTTTAACCATTCTTTGTAGAACGACTTGTGTGCTTAGGGTTATTGTCTTGCTGCATGACCCACCTTCTCTTGAGATTTAGTTCATAGACAGATATCCTGACATTTTCCTTTAGAATTTGCTGGTATAATTCAGAATTCATTGTTCCATCAATGATGGCAAGCTGTCCTGGCCCAGATGCAGCAAAACAGGCCCAAACCATGATACTACCACCGCCATGTTTCACAGATGGGATAAGGTTCTTATGCTGGAATGCAGTGTTTTCCTTTCTCCAAACATAAAACTTCTCATTTAAACCAAAAAGTTCTATTTTGGTGTCATCCGTCCACAAAACATTTTTCCAATAGCCTTCTGGCTTGTCCACGTGATCTTTAGCAAACTGCAGACGAGCAGCAATGTTCTTTTTGGAGAGCAGTGGCTTTCTCCTTGCAACCCTGCCATGCACACCATTGTTGTTCAGTGTTCTCCTGATGGTGGACTCATGAACATTAACATTAGCCAATGTGAGAGAGGCCTTCACTTGCTTAGAAGTTACCCTGGGGTCCTTTGTGACCACGCCGACTATTATATGCTTTGTTCTTGGAGTGATCTTTGTTGGTCGACCACTGCTGGGGAGGGTAACAATGGTCTTAAATTTCCTCCATTTGTATGCAATCTGTCTGACTGTGGATTGGTGGAGTCCAAACTCTTTAGAGATGGTTTTGTAACATTTTCCAGTCTGTTGAGCATCAGCAACACTTTTTCTGAGGTCCTCAGAAATCTCCTTTGTTTGTGCCATGATACACTTCCACAAACGTGTTGTGAAGATCAGACTTTGGTAGATCCCTGTTCTTTAAATAAAACAGGGTGCCCACTCACACCTAATTGTCATCCCATTGATTGAAAACACCTGACTCTAATTTCACCTTCAAATTAACTGCTAATCCTAGAGGTTCACATACTTTTGCCACTCACAGATATGTAATATTGGATCATTTTCCTCAATAAATAAATGACCAAGTATAATATTTTTGTCTTGTTTGTTTAACTGGGTTCTCTTTATCTATTTTTAGGACTTGTGTGAAAATCTGATGATGTTTTTATTTATGCAGAAATATAGAAAATTCTAAAGCGTTCACAAACTTTCAAGCACCACTGTACTCTGCACTTATATTTGCCTCCTATCAGAATCAGAATCAGACAAAACTTTATTTATCCCCGAAGGGCAATTAGAAGGGTGAAGAGCAGTGCATTAAAATAAGAGCAAGAGAATAAAATCACAAAAGTGGGTGGGCACAAAAACAAACAGCGTATTATGTACAATGTACAATGGCAGGCCTGCTGCCAGTAACAAAGTAAAAAAAAAAAAGCAGATAAAATATGGCAAATAAATAAAATGAAGCATGGATAAAATTAAAGTGACAATATGATTAGAGTGACATTGTAGTTAAAGTGACAAGGTGATATTGTAATATTGCACATCAGGACATGTGATATTGCACTAGAGTATTGTACAGAAGACTTAAGTTATTGTAACTGTCTTAGACTTCTTAGAGTTCAGGAGGAGAATAACACTTGGAGCAAAGGTTGCTCTCCTCCTCTGGGTCTTACAGGCCGGACAGCGGAACCTGCGACCAGATGGCAGCTGCTCAAATGCCGGGAACAATGCATGAGTCGAGTCCTTAAGAATTCGACGAGCCAGGCCGCTAGCCTGCTGCTCGTACACAGTATTCAGGTGGCGAGCAGGAAGTCCAATAATCTTAGAACACACCTTGACAATATTATGCAGGTGGTTCCTATCCTATACAGTAATGGAGTAATACCAACAGCATATAGAAAAAGCTAAAACACTTTCAATGAATGTATAATAGAATGTCAGCAAGATGTTCTGACTGACAGAAAAAGAGTTCAGTTTCCTTAGTAGGTACATCCTCTGGTGGCACTTCCTCAGGATTCCTTCTGAGTTGGAAGAGAACCTCAGTTGGCAGTCCAGAATGGTTCCCAGGTATTTATATTCCTCAACTGTCTCGACTGGAAAACCGTGGACCATATTGGTGACAGCCACCGCCAGTTCCCTTTGGCTGCTGGAGAAGGTCACCACCATCTCCTTAGTTTTGCTAACATTCAACTCCAGGCAGGAAGAGTCACACCACTCTACAAACTGTTGAAGAGCGGGTCCATGATGGAGGGAGGGGCCGGACAGGAGGGACAGGAGAACTGTGTCGTCAGCACACTTAACCAGGTGACAATTGGGGTACATTGATCTGCACTCATCAGTGTACAGAATGAAGAGCAGCGGAGAAAGCACACAGCCTTGTGGGGAGCCAGTGGAGGTGGTGAGGAAATCAGACAGGTTATTGTTAATCTGGACATGCTGGGTTCGGTTGGTTAGAAAGTCCAGGATCCAGAGGATGAGCTGGCTGCTCATGTTGAAGTTCCGGTGGAGTCTCTCTGCCAGAATATGTAGTTGCAGTGTATTAAAGGCTGAGGAGAAATCTGCAAACAGGAGTCTGGCGGAGGTATTGGGAAGCTCCAGGTGTCTGTGGATAGTGTCGACGATGAAGGCTTTGGCACCTTTATGGCTTTGATATGCAAATTGGAGTGGATTAAGTTGTGAATTGGTCAGAGTGAGAATGTATTGCCTGACAAGCCTCTCCATAGCCTTCATCACCTGGGAGGAGAGGGCAACTGGGCACAGATCGTTCAGGGCAATGGGGGGGCTTCTCTTGGGAATGGGGACAATTGTTGAGTGTTTCCAACATTTGGGGACAGTTCCTGTGTTGATGGAGGTCTGAAACAGTTTCTGGAAAACACTCCCTAACTGGTCCACACAGTATCTAAAAGACCCGGCCACTGACGTTATCGGCTCCAGGTGCACTGTTAGCCTTAGACCTCTTAAGGGCCCTCACTACGTCAGTGGTGGGGAAAAAGATGCAAGGGTCATCAGGTATGAGGTTGGATCTGATGTCCTCTAACTGGGTGGAGTTGTTGATCTCAAATCTGGAGAAGAAGGAATTAAGGTCATTGGGGAGATATGCTGGTGTACTGCCAGGGATGTTAACAGAGTTGTTACTGATAGGAAGGTTAACAGCCGCCATTCTCTTCAGGCCCTGCCAAGCTGAGCGGAGGTTTCCATGAGAAAACTTTTCTTCCACTTTGTTCTTGTAGTTCAGCTTGACAATCTTAATAGCCCTCTTGACCTCTTTATTAACTTCCTTTTTCTCCATCTCTGACCCAGAGAAGAAGATCCATTTCTTCTTATTGATAATGGTTTTTAGCTCCTTGGTGACCCAGGGTTTATTGTTAGGGAAGTTAACCTCATACTTGACAGAATACTTCGCCCAACCATGGATGTAGCGGAGTTATTTCAGCACGCAATTCTATGCCGCTTCCAGGTTTCTCTGTCTCAGCCCCTTGCCTCGTATTTCAGGCTGAGTTCTGACTGGAGTCACCTGGCACCCTACTCTGGAATACAGTATATCATCCTAGGGGATTCAGTTTACAGTGCGACTTTTTCTTTGAGGACCTCCAAGAGCCCAAGCCACCAGAACCTATCTGGGTAAGCTTTATCCTCAGTTTTATTGCTGGATGAGCACACCAATGGGTGGATTCCCTCATCAGAGTAGAGCACCCATGCCTCTGGAGCTCACAGGCCTTTTTTAGTCATGCTCCAGTGCATCTATGAATCTTTGGAAAAGGGGGACTGTCATGAAATTTTTTGGAAGGGGCTATTATGCCTGAGGCCGATGCAGCAGAGGCAGTCATTGCTCTAGAGCACCTCATAAAGGCTGTCAGCCCAGAACCAATCCCACAGCCTGTTCTTCAGTCAGTTCCAGAGCCAGCATCTGAACCTGAACCAGAACCAGTTCCACAGCCTGCATCAGAGCCAGCTCCAGTGTCTGTTCCAGCATCAGAGCCAATGCCAGCATCAGAGCTAGTGCCAGCTCCAGAACCAGAGTCAGTGCGAGTATCTGCTCCAGAACCAGTGCCAGCACCAGAGTCGGAGTCAGCATCAGCATCTGCTCCAGAACCCATGTCAGCACGAGTGTCAGAGTCAGCTCCAATGCTAGAGCCAGTGTCACAGCCTGCATCAGTGTCTACTCCAGAGCCAGTGCATATGCCAGAGTCAAGGCCAGTGCCAGAACCTGAGCCTATTCCAGAACTGTGTCAGAGGATGACGGAGTGACCTCTGCCTCAGCTGTTTATGAAGACATCATCGTCCCGCCACCACCTGGCTATGAAGGTGTTGTCATCCTGCCACCGCCCAGTCATGCAGACATTGTCATCCCACCGCCAAGTCCTAACCAGGACCGAAGCAATGCACTAACAGAGTTTAAGTCGTCTACTGAGCCTGAGTGCAGCCTGGAGCCAGAGTCAAAGCTTGCTTCTTGCCTTCTCAGCAAACACACAACGTATATACGACGTAGTGGTTAGGTAGTGGTTTGGTAATGTCAGGGAAATACGTCATTGTTACGTAGTAGGCACATCCTAATACAATGTTGTGCCAATACGTAACGACAACGTAGTGGTAATACCTAATGACCATGTAGTGGTAAACGTAATGACAACCTAGTGGTAATACGTAACAACAATGTAGTTGTAATATGTGACAACGTAGTGGTAATATGTAACGGAGATCTGGTCACCATCCAGTGATGTATATCCTACTACGTAGTCTACATGTTGTATGTATTTTCTATTTGATGATCGATGTATTCATAATTTGCTTTTGTGCATTTTGTTGAATGTCTCTAACAATGTGATCTTGGTCTATTGATCAATTGATCGTATTTTAACTTTAAAATAGCGCTGAATGAGGCCATTTCAATGAAACAAAAGTCCGTAGATTCATGATTTTGCAGTTAGGCATGTCTTATCAGTTTATCTGCATTGTAACCCTCTAATAAAACTATTAGTGGTATTTTTTTTATCCAAAATCATGTTTGGTACACGCAAAACTTTAACTGAAGCGGAGGACTTTCACATGATCCGTGCTTGCCAACAAAATTATTTCCGTGACCGGTGATTTGAGCCTGTTTCTCTTCCTGTGATGTGTGATTGAGAATGTTTGTTTGTGACCCCCCCAGGGACAGATCCGGGGGAGGGGTTTAACCCCCTTTCACGACCAGGGGAGGGGAGGGGGGGTATAAAAGAGTAAACACAACAGAAAGCTTGAAGCAAGCAAAATTACTCAAAATATGCTCAAATTCACTGAATGAACATGTACCGTTTCATTTCCCAGCACGCCTTCGGGTTGCTCGCCGACGCTTTTCGTAGAAATTATCAATACAGTACAATCCCCGCCCCTCTCCCTGACCCCCTCCACCCTGTTAACTTGGCGGGAAAAGGGCTGGCTGACCGCTATCCCATCATGCTTTGTGGCTCCGGATCGCGTCGGTCTTTCAAAACCCATTGGAGCGACTTCCCGCGTCCCAGTTGTTTTTATTGGTGCAAAGGGAAGGTGGTTGGTTATAATTGGAGAGCTTTGATTGACAGAATCTTTCAAGGTAAGAATGTTACCTTTGCTATTGTTGTCACTATGTGAATGTAAGGTGATTAAGTCTGACAATATATTATATGCAAATGTTATCATTAAATGTTTATTTTAATGAATGTTAGTGTGTGAATCTCTACCGCAGGAAAGCGCGCGCAGTGCCATGTTGTTTGTGGGGGATGATGCATGCGCGGTGGAGATTATTTTATGAAAAGATGGAAACACTACTTGAATAAATTACTTACATTTGTGGTCTGTCAGTCTGAATATCTGTGTAGTGACATCCACTAATAATGTTGATGTGTGGTATTTTATCATAAAATCCAACCATTTTTAAATGTATGTCTTTAATTCATAAATGCATAATGCTCACTCATTTTTATGTGGCCCATAACACTCACCATTTCCTTTTTATGTGTTTTTATAGATTATCAGAGAAAGGTTCTGATGCGTGTAGATGAAATTGTGCAGAATTATCTGTAGGTACTCATCTCATCTCATTATCTGTAGCCGCTTTATCCTGTTCTACAGGGTCGCAGGCAAGCTGGAGCCTATCCCAGCTGACTACGGGCGAAAGGCGGGGTACACCCTGGACAAGTCGCCAGGTCATCACAGGGCTGACACATAGACACAGACAACCATTCACACCTACGGTCAATTTAGAGTCACCAGTTAACCTAACCTGCATGTCTTTGGATTGTGGGGGAAACCGGAGCACCCGGAGGAAATCCACGCGGACACGGGGAGAACATGCAAACTCCGCACAGAAAGGCCCTCGCCGGCCACGGGGCTCGAACCCAGACCTTCTTGCTGTGAGGCGACAGCGCTAACCACTACACCACCGTGCCGCCCCTGTAGGTACTAACCTCTTGCAAATATTTCATGTGTACATACATCACTTAATCTGACCATATAATGGTAAACAAGGATTTCCCAATTTATCATTGATTTTATAATTATATTTGCAGGTTCGCGCTGCTGTGGCTGCAACAACTAAGGAAACAACTACTGTACCAACCCACCATTCATCTGATTCGGAAACCAGAGACAGCTGTTTGCTCTTTCACTGCTAGAATTTCTATTATTGAATACTGGTTCACCATTAAATATTTTCTAGAGCCAGAACAAAAATAATGGTTGGCATGTGTGTAAATATTGCAGTCAGTCTCCCTGAGGAGGTGTTCCAGGCATGTCCCCCCGGGAGGAGGCCCCGGGGAAGACCCAGGACATGATGGAGGGACTATGTCTCTCGGCTGGCCTGGGAACGCCTCAGTGTTCTTCCCGAGGAGCTGGCCGAGGTGTCTGGGGAAAGGGAAGTTTGGGCTTCCATGCTTAGACTGCTGCCTCCACGACCCGGCCCCGGATAAAGCGGAAGAAGACGTGACGAGACGAGACGAGTCTCTGTAGGTTTTTATGCCATTTTAGTGTAATGTAATATCTGACCAGCGGTCATCATAAAAGTGCAGAATAATACCTTTAAGTTCCTTTGCATATTCATGATTACATTTGATTTAGGTAATGCATGTATTAATCTTCTATTTCATCCTGTGAAACTACAACACATGACCTGTTCTGTTTGTCAATTGTACTAGTACATGTGGTTTTATATAAGGTGTATAGAGTATATATTGTTCACATTTCTAACCTAACCTGGCTGATGCAGCTATTTTTTATTTTTTTGTTGTTGAAATAAATGCACCGACTATGCAAAATATTGTTGCTTCTTCCATGTTTTCTGCATAATATTACTCGGGTTTTGTAAAGTAGTAGAAAGGATGTGAAAATGTAAGGTGGTGAGAACATGCCCATATGAGTGTGAAAGTATCCATAGTATAGTGGGAAGGTGCCCATAAGGTAGTGTTCCCACTACCTTATGGGCACCTTCCCACTATACTATGGATACTTTCTCTCTACGTAACTTTACAACGTAGTAAAAACGTTACTGGTAGTCCAGAATTTTACATAGTAACTACTGTACGTAAAAACACTACGTAACATCTACCAAACCACTATGTTGTAAGTACGTAGTTACTATGTAAAATTGTTAGCGTTGAGACCGAGTCTAGTCCAGAGCTCAAATCATCTCCAGAGCTCAAGTCCAGCCCTGAGTCCGAGCCAGATCCAAAACTCAAGCCTGAGTCATCTCCTGAGCTGGAGCCAGAGTCCAGCCCAAAGCTCAATTCCTCTCCAGAGCTGAAATCCAATTCAGAGCTCGAGTCCACTATAAGTCCCAGATCCTAGCCAAGTCCAGGGTCCAATTCAAGTCCAGAGTCTGCGCGTGCTTCCTGCACAGAGCCCAAGTCATTTCCACAGCTCAAGCCAAAATCCAGTCCAGAACCCGAGTCATCTCCAGAGCTCAAGCCTGAGCCATTTCCAGAGCCCAAAACCAGTGCAAATCAAGAGTCCAAGTTTTGTCTTGAGCCTGAACCCAAACCCCCACCGGAGCCAAGTAGGATGGATTTTTGCTCCCAGAGGGAGCTCTTCGGGGGGGGGTGTTTCTGTCAGCCCTGTGTGCTGTGACATGTTCACCTGAAGGCACGCCCTGGGCTGCGTGTGCATCGAGAGGACTCTAGCATGTGCACCATTAATAACATGCACCTGAACATAAGGAGCTATTGCACCTATATAAGGACTGTTCCAATGCATGATCAGATATTATGCTACATCAGTAGGCATTACTGAGCCTTTCTACCCATGTGTGATTTCCTGATTCCTGTACCTGTTTCTTGTTCTCGCTTTGCCTCTGATATCCTGTTGGTGCCTCACCCAACCCTTTGCATGTTTAATATTTTGGATTTAGCCTGCTGATTCGGACTATTTGCCTGTGTGTTTGCACTTTAAATATACTCTGCACTTACTTCCGCCTCGTACCTGACAAATACCTCTTGAACAGTTTTTTTTTTTTGTCTTGCCCATGATATATCCTGAGACAGGTTCTGTTTCACAAAGTATCAAAGAAAAGGTAATTTAACAACTCAAGAAACTTTGACTGAAAACAAACATGTATGTAACATCAACAAATTAGTGACTATATATTCTGAGCAAATCAGAGCACACATGCACATTTTAGTCTGTTTTGTTCATTTTGGTAGTGCTGTATGAAGTACTAATACAAATGTTTAGCTCCATGGTTTCTATGAATGAGCTTATATAAAAATAATCAGACATAAACCCAATGTTAAAAAATATATAAACAGTTAGATATCTTCCAAACTTTAACCAGAGGTATTTTGTTCTCCTCATGTTCCATGTTATCTATTGGTGGAGAATTTGTGTTACTTATACTGTCTCCTCTTCCTGTGAGTGTGATGCTGAAAGTGGTGCAGTTGACTATAATGTGGCATAGATTGTTATTTTTTATCCTTATTTTAGGTTTTGGGAGAGCTTGATTGCAGGGAAGGATTGAGGACATCATAACAGAAGTTCTTCAGTGACTATGTCGATACATAGTTGGAAGAGAGATACTTCTGGAAGATTAGTGCTTTCCAGAAACAAGCCACTCAAGTGAGGCAAATATTTTAGGTTTAACTGGAAGTTATGATGATTATTTACAAAGATTATATATATTTTCCATTTGTTAGCCACTTCTGTTACTTTTTTTTTGAGAATATTAGTTTTTTAAGAGACATCAGAATTCTTAATTATTATACACTAGAGTATATTAGTGGAAGTCAAACCTGTATTTTATTAAAGTAAAATGTGATGGCAGCTGTTCATTTGTAGAGTAAGGTGAAATTTATGAGGACTGTGGAATGAAGAGGGAAGGCATCAGAGAATGAGACCTTCCCCACTGCAACCTGAAACTTTACCATCACCCTGAACAATGAAACTATTAATGCAAGCTGAGGTCCATTAGTAGAGCAAAAACACCCCTCCCAATACACAAGACCATGTCAGTCTGACACACTGATACAGACCCATTATTTATTCAAAGCCCCAAGAGAAACCAGCCACTAATGGTACTGTACACACACACACACACACACACACACACACACACACACACACACACACACACTCTCTCTCTCTCTCTCTCTTTCTCTCTCTCTCTCTCCTTTCCTTATTTTATGGAGCGAAGCCTGAAGTTCTCAAAGGTCCTAACACAAAGTGCTCAGTTATAATGGTGAAATCATTTTCTGAAGTACTTTATTTGTTGCACCATCTACATCAGGGGCATGGTGATTGCTTCCACTGCATGAGGGTTGAGGATAAGCCTCCTTGAGATATGAGTGCCTCAGCAAAGGTTATGTGATGCATATCACTGAAAGCCAAATGAAGAATTTCAAAGTGGCCTTAATCAGCGCTCACATAGCACTCTAGACATGTATAACAAGCTGAAATCAAGTACATTGACTATAGTTTAGAGAAGATCTGCATTTTATTCAAAGTTTGTAGGAGGAACATGTTATGGACTGGCCTTTAACATGTAAATGCAGCCCAGAAACACTGGTAATTTCATAGCCAGCATTAGGAATAAAAAAAAAGAAGAAGAAAAAACACCTATACATCTCAGTTTAGAATGGGGAATTTGTGCAGTTTCAAAAACATAAAAGGCACATTATAGTTTGGATTTCAAGATGTACCTGTGGCAGTAGGGGCGTGGCCAAGTGGCAGTTTGTGAATGGAGGGCAGGGTAGAGGAAGGTAAGTGGCTAAGTCATTACACGTGGTGTCAATTAATGTGGGTGCGTGTGTATGTGTTTGTTGCAGGGATGGAGCATAAAAGGAGGGGGAAAGCAGAGAAGAGCTGACTCCTGACCAGAACATGTGTGTGTGTGTGTGTGTGTGTGTGCGCGCGCGCGTGTGAACAATTTGCACAAGTGCAGCTGAAAAGCTAAAAAGAATAAAGTTGCAAGAACTTCAGTTCCTGCCTGCTGTGCTTCAGTACTCCACCCACATCAGGGATTTACCACAGTGGTGCCGAAATGAGTATGGAAGGGAAACCACCACATGGAGTCCTCCCCATTTATGGAGCTTGTCCATGCCCTCGCTGCTGCCCAGCAGAACCAGCATCAAGCGCTGATCACCCTCCAGTAAGAGCAAGAGCAACACTTTGAAGCCTTGATGTTGGCCCAGCGGGAAGATTGCCAGGCGTTCCAGCATCTGCTGGCATCGGCGGGGCATCCACCATCACCACCAGGGACTCCCCTCACAAAGATGGGCCTGCATGATGAGCCCAAAGCCTTCATCGCTCTCTTCGAGCAAGGAGCCCAAATGTGGGGGTGGCCACTGTCAGTGCAATAGGCTTATCAAGTCAGTCTCATGTAAAAAGGGATCAGTCTCATAAATTCATTAATCATTAATTCAAGTGTCTAATAGTTTATAGCTAAACTATTAAAATCAATGGAATAACTTGGTGATGTTGCTATAGTTTAGTGAGTATTGTAGCTCTAATGTAATACGTTTACTCTAGATCTATAACATTAATTTAACAACCAAATGGGTGAAGGCAATTAGAATACTTTCTTTGGCAGAGGTTGGCACTCAGTGAATATTGTAACAATAAACAGGACACAGTTTATTCCAAAGATACCATTTATTGAAATAGCTGACATGAATTAGCAAACTAATACTGATCAGATACTGATTAGATACAACTGCTTTGGTTCAGATCCTATCTAAAAAACAGAATCTTTTCTGTATCTCTCGGTCATTTCTCCTCTTCCTCAGCCCCAGTCTCCTATGGGGTCCCGCAGGGATCTATTTTGGGTCCAGTACTTTTCTGTTTGTATATGCTCCCCCTAGGTAACATTATTAGAAAGTATGATATCTCCTTTCACTTCTATGCAGATGATACACAACTGTACCTTCCCTTTAAATCTAGGGATTCCATACAGCCACTTTTGGATTGTCTTGAGGACATTAAGTGCTGGATGACCAACAACTTCCTCCAGCTAAATAACGACAAAACTGAAGTTATCATTTTTGGTCCTCCCAAATCTAGATCCTCAGCTGCTGACAAGCTTGCCCATCTCTCTCCATACATTGTCATATGCTAAAAACCTAGGTGTCACTCTTGATTCAGAATTCTGCTTTAAAAAGCAGATTAGTACTGTTATTAAGAATAGCTTCTTCCAGTTGAGAATGATTTCCCATCTCAAACTTTCTTTATCCTTTGAAGACCTAGAAAAAGTCATTCATGCCTTTATTACATCCCGGCTAGATTATTGCAATTCCCTCTATCTTGGTCTCCCCCAGTCTCAATTAATGCATTTACAGTTGGTGCAAAATGCAGCTGCTAGACTGCTGACAGGTACCAAGAAGAGAGAGCACATTATCCCTGTCCTGGCTTCTTTACACTGGCTTCCCTTTAGTTTTAGGATCCAATTTAAATTCCTACTAATAGTCTACAAGGTGCTGCATGGTCAATCCCCTACTTACATCTCAGATCTCCTGAAACCACCCCATGCACCTAAAATCCCTTAGATCTGCTGATAAAGGTCTCCTCCATGTGGCCCAGACTCGCCTCAAACAAAAAGGTGATAGGTCATTTGCAGTAGCGGCTCCAAGTCTGTGGAACTGTTTGCCCCAGACATTAGATTCGCCCCTTCTATGTCCTCTTTTAAATCCAGGCTCAAAACTCACCTCTACTCACTGGCTTTTGCATCGTCTTAGCTGCCCATTCCCTAGTTCTTTTTGTAGTGGGTGTTATTCAATGTTGTTGTTCATTTGTTGTTTGTGTAATTCTGGCATCTTTGTCAATCTGTCAATCTCTGTGTTTGTAATGTGTATTTTTGTTGCAGCTATTAATGCATCTTTTCTTTTGTGTTGTGTTTGTTTGTGCATTTTACTTCTGATTTCCTAGCTACCCTATGTACAGCACTTTGGTCAGTGAAAACTATTTTAAATGTGCTTTATAAATTAAATTTACTTACTTACTTACTAGATATAGCAACAATAGCAGCCAAGGAATAATTCAATATAAATGGCAATGCAATGTATACAAATAAGAATCAGTAGTGTGTATGATAATTAAGGCACTAATGGTGATCAGAAGTAATAAGCTATAGCCAGTAGGGGCAAGTGGATGTTAAAATGTGAAAGGGAAATCACATGTTTATGGGTGTGTGTGTGTGTGTGTGTGTGTGTGTGTGTAAAAGTGTGTGTATGGAATGCGTGAGCCGTGCCAGGCAGCGCCCAGAGGGGGATGGTAAACACAGCACATGAAAAGAACAAAGGAATCTGTAGATTAAACTAGTCTCAGCTAGGCCTTAAACCCAAATTCTGCTCAACCCTTAGCAACTCCTGAAATCCCAGTGTTGAGGAGTGGAGTACAATGGAGGGAGTTACCAAACAACATGTAGTCTAAAGGCCTCTGCATGCTCTTGCGACAAGGCTTTCGCAGATAGCTTTTCGCAGACAGTTGTAATTTATCGTTGAGCGGGGGAATAGGCGTGCACGATGTTATTCACCAGCACAATGCAAGGGGGCGTGAAGTCGCTAGGAGTAGTTGGTGGGTGTGGTTAGTGGAGTGTTTATCCTCCGGTTACTTATAATGACTAGAACTTTTTTTTTTATAATGACTAGAACTGGAGTCATATAGATGTACGTACTTCCTCAATCAACCGCTCTTCATGCTGCTCCATCTTCGCTCGTGTTTTTAAAAATGGCGGTCGTGAAAACAAACCAAACTGGGAAAGTAGGGAAGCGGAAGTGCGTGTACAGCGGATGTAGAGTGGACCAATCAGAGCCCTCTTGTCTGCGACGCTGTCTGCGAGGCTTCTGCGGTGGTCACAATTTTTGGGAGGTGCGCGCAGAGCGTCTGCGAAGGTGGGGGGGCTACGCAGACACTGTCTGCGACGCTATCTGTGAGGACTGGGTTGTCAGCATAAATTGGCCTTAAGACTGACCTTCATGTGAATCAAAATGCGTACATTTAAATCATAAATGAATTCAGATAAACAATACTCTTCACATTAACTAGTCACAATTAAGACTACAATTGCCCAGATGCCAGCCTTACTTGGGATTGCTCTTGTTAGCGATTGAAAGTGCGCCTTCTGTTATCCGAAGATAGCATGGAATGCAGATCCAGGAAGAAGACAGTTTTGTTCCTTACAACTTGTCAGCTGAAGGTCTTTGGTGTCCCGTTGGTCGTCCGATGATCTGGAAGGAATCTTGTTTATAGTTCGTCGACATTGAGAAAGGGAAAAGGGATCCAGTTGCCTTTTCTCTTTGAAATACTGCATGGGCTGCAGTAACTAACTGGTTCAGTTATTGTTACAACTCTGCAATGGTCAAATACATTGAACTTTGGCTAAAGGTCTGGTATCAATAGCTCGTTCTTTGTCCTTCTGTAGCGCCAATGCATTGGCTTCTCTTTCATGCATGGAATCCACCGCCAGAGAGAAAGAATTTCGGTTCCACTGCTAGTTTAAAGCAGTCGTGACATCACTGTATTTGGTATCCGGTATTGTCTCTGTATCCAATACTGATACAGGGAGTCAGAAGAATGGGCAGAGATAGAACATGGCGTCGAGTACAGGGATTGGTGTGTTTCAAAAATGGTTACTATTCCTACGGATTGGCAGCCCCCCCAACACCACTCAAGTAGCGAGCAGCCCACCTCCTCCAGCTCCTGACAGGTGAGGTGCAGCTCGCGGTGCAGCAGCTCCCTGCTGACAGCTGACTCATTTACACTGATCTCAAGAGGGCCATCTTGCAGCGAGTCGGCCGCTCCCCGGAACAACATCGCCAGCGGTTCCGGAAACTGACACTGGAGGAGGTCGGCCGGCCATTCGCATTCGGCCAACAGTTCTGGGATGCCTGCCGGTGGTGGCTGAGGATGAAAGACTGCAACGCCAACAGGATCATCAACCTGGTGGCACTGGAACAATTCATCTCTCAGCTTCTGGAAGGAATGGTGGAATGGGTCCAGTGTCATTGCTCGGCATTGCTCCAGCGAGCCATCGAGTTGGTGGAGGACCATCTGGCGGCAGTTCCGATGGCAGGCAGATGAGGCAAAGGCACCTCTCCTCATTTCTCTTCTCTCACCCTGTCTCTTCTCTCTCTCCCTCTCTCTTGCCCTTGCCCCATTCCCCCACCACAGAGGCAGGGGCCGGCTCCTCCCCAGCCAACCCGTCGCACCCATGGTGTCCTCCTGTCTCCCTCTTCTGTGTCTGTGTCCTCCCCCCCTCAGGTGAGTGACGCCCATAACACCAGTGCAGAGGGAAAGCCTGGGCCGGTATGCTGGTGCGGTGGGGAGCCGAAGCATCTCCAGAATCAGGGATCTGTAAGGGAGGTGGAAGCTGTGATCCAGATCCCCGATGAGCCAGAGACCACCCCTGATCAGGCCTGAACGTATTGTATACCGGTAAGTGTTCAAGTGGATACATATCATGCATTGGTGGATTCTGGTTTTAATCAGACATTAATTTGCCAACGCCTGGTGCAAGGTGAGGCATTGGGGAGAGGACAAGCAGTGAAAGTGTTGTGTGTGCACAGGGATGTTCACAATTATCCCTTAGTGTCTGTCTGTCTGTATTCTATTCTGGGGCCAAATGCATAGAATAAAGGTGGTGGTTAATCCTCATCTCACCCACTCATTGATTTTGGGGACTGATTGGCCAGGGTTTAAAAAGTTGATGGAACATTTGACACATAGTGGGTCCTGCACTAGTAGGTCATGGGAAGATCCTGGTGTGGCATTGACTGGAAAAGCTGTCACAGAGCCATCTATGTCAGCCCAGTGTCAGAGCGACATGAGGAGTGAGGAGCAGCCCGCCCCTCCTCCCTCTCTCGGGGATTACCTTGAAGATTTCCCGTTAGAGCAGTCATGAGATGAGACTCTGTGGCATGTATTTGACCAAGTGAGAGTAATCGATGGTCAAACTCTTCAGCCAAGCACATCACTGGCCTTCCCTTATTTCACTATTATTAAAGATAGGTTGTACCGAGTGACGCAGGACAAACTAGTGAACAAATAACACAGTTGTTGATCCAAAAGAACCATAGGGAACTCATATTCCATGTGGCTCACTTTTATCCCATGGCTGGAAACTTGGGGCAAAATAAAACACTAGCTCGAATAATGGCCCGGTTCCATTGGTCAGGGATTCGCGGGGATGTCCGTTGGTGGTGTGTGGTGTGCCGTGAATGCCAATTAGTAAATCCTGTGGCCACTCCAAAAGCGCCTTTGTGCCCTCTCCCTTTAATCGAGACCCCGTTTGAGAGAATTGGGATGGATCTCATTGGGCCATTAGATGGGTCAGCATGGGGGTATTGCTTTATTTTAGTTCTGGTGGACTATGCAATGCAATATCCAGAAGCAGGGCCTCTCCACAACATTTCTGCATGCAGTATTGCAGAGGCACTCTTCCATATTATCTCCCAGGTCGGTATTCCAAAAGAAATCCTGACAGACCAAGGCACGACATTTATGTCACGCACATTGCGTGAACTGTATGGGTTCTTAGGGATTAACCCTTAGATGCATGAGTGACTGGACCCTACACTCTTCCATAAGTGGGTCAAAAATGACCCATATTAGAATCAATGCGTTTTTATGCCATTTTTGTAATTTTGGTTAAGAATAATCACTTGTATAATATTTAGTATTATTTAGGACCACACAAAAATGATTTCATGTTTGAAATATCTTTATTTTTCACTTTTTAACATTTTTGAAAAAGAAAATTACCCAGAACAGCAATAGAAAAATGTGAACATCCATTGTGTGTGCATGTCTGTGTGTGTGTGTGTGAGTGTGTCTTGGTGTCTGTGTGTCAGAACAGCAATAGAAAAATGTGAACATCATTGTGTGTGCGCGCGTGTCTGTGTGTGTGTCTGTGTGTGTGCTTGTGTGTATGTATGTGTGTAACTGTCCAGTCATTGGCAGTTCCTGGTCAACTGCAGACAGCGATTCATCCCCAGTGATTGTGTCACTGTGGACGAACAGCTTGTGCCATTCAGGGGAAGGTGCAAGTTTCAACAGTACATGCCAAGCAAGCCTGCCAAGTACGGCCTAAAGATCTTCTGGGTTTGTGATGCATGCATCCCCTATGCAGTAGATGGCATAGTTTACACGGGGAGACAACCACGGGAAGAAGTTCAGAAGAATCTGGGGGAAAACATTGTCCAGCAGTTGTGTAGTACATTTAGAAACACAGGTCGCAACATCACCATGGATAACTTTTTCACCAGTGTGCCTCTTGCGCAGCATCTCCTGGAGAAGGATCTCACTATTGTGGGGACTCTACGTCAGAACAAGCCAGACATCCCTCCTCTGATGAAGCCTTCCAAGTCCAGGGAGGTTCACAGCACAGAGTTTGGATTCAATGACAGCCTTACCATGGTCAGCTATGTCAGAAAAAAAGGAAAAGCTGTTGTGCTCCTGAGCACGATGCACCACGACAAAGTAGTGGATGAAAATAGCAGAAAGAAAAAAACAGAAGTGATCACATTTTACAACAGGACAAAAGGTATGGTGTTATTTTTGCCTCATTAATATTTGTAAATGCACAGAAAGTGATCTACAAATAGTCAGGGGTTTGTACATGTGTTTTGATATCCACAAATGTAAATTTAATATTTGTAACTTGTATTTTGGTCTTTGCAAATAAATGTGTACTTGTAAATATACTGTTTTTCATTTGCAAATCAAAAATACATTTGTAAAACTGACAATTCTGTTTGTGAAATGTGAGTCGCATTTGTGGATCAGCAATGACACGCATTCACCGCTTTTTTCCTCTGTGGCGTATTTTTGAGACACTCTGCAAAATCCACAAATGCAGACAAAATCCACAAATGCAGACAAGATCCACAAATAGCCTCACATGCACATTCACGTCCACTAGATGGCAGTGTGGTAAGACAACGGATCTGACAAGTGCTAAGACAAAGGAAAACGTTGAAATTGCTGAAATTGAAGAGTGCTGAAATGGAAACGTCTGATGGATGGGTATGTTACACTGATGAATTGTCAATAAGGTGTTGTTACTATGTGTTGTTACGAAATTATGTTAGCATACCTCATAGTCTCTTGCTAATGTAACGTCAGGTAATGTAAGGTAGGCTAAAGTTTACCCTTAACAATAGTCTCGTCAGCTTAATGCTACATTGGCATAAAATATCCAACATTTGCTTTTTTACTGTTTGTCTGTGTAGTTTAAAGCTAGTTTTAGGCTAGAATTATAGATTTAGGCTACAGTGGCTCACAAAATTTAGTAGACCAACACCCCTGACATATTTTACAGACATTTCGCTGTAACTTGGTGTTATAATTTAAATTATAATTATAATTATATATTGATAATTATATATTATATATTATAAATATATATATTATAACTCAATTATTTAATTGATAAATTATAATTTAATTTATATATATATATATATATTATATATTATATATATATAATAAATTATATATATATAGATATATATTATAAATTAAATTAAATATTATATATATATATATATATATATATATATATATATATATATATAAATTAAATTATAATTTATAATTATAATTTGGTGTCTGCATTTAACAATTGTGAATTAGTGAAATATACACAGCACACAGTGAAGTAAAGTACACACTTGGAGCAATGGGCTGCATTCTATGGCAGAGCCCGGAGAGCAGGGAGGGGGCACTACAGCCATGGTCCACTAGTAGGGATTTAACACTAACCAATAGGTTAAAGTCAATTAAATAATTGAGTACATGTAACATTTTAGATAATGTACTTGAAAGCGGCAGACAACAACCGGTCCAACACCAACCTTGCCTTCTTCAGTCAGGCTGTACAGGAGTTTGGCTATCCACTAAAGTAAGCTTGTAAAACTTGAGTTTGGATATTTTACATTACCTGACGTTACATTAGCAAGAGACTATGAGGTATGCTAACATAATTTCGTAACAACACATAGTAACAACACCTTATTGACAATTCATCAATGTAACATTGATGAATGGAAACGTCCATCAGACGTTTCCATTTCAGCACTCTTCAATTTCAGCAATTTCAACGTTTTCCTTTGTCTTAGCACTTGTCAGATCCATTGTCTTACCACACTCCCATCTAGTGGACGTGAATGTGCATGTGAGGCTATTTGTGGATCTTGTCTGCATTTGTGGATTTTGTCTGCATTTGTGGATTTTGCAGTGTGTCTCAATAATACGCCACAGAGGAAAAAAGCGGTGAATGCGTGTCATTGCTGATCCACAAATGCAACTCACATTTCACAAACAGAATTGTCAGTTTTACAAATGTATTTTTGATTTGCAAATGAAAAACAGTATATTTACAAGTACACATTTATTTGCAAAGACCAAAATACAAGTTACAAATATTAAATTTACATTTGTGGATATCAAAACACATGTACAAACCCCTGACTATTTGTAGATCACTTTCTGTGCATTTACAAATATTAATGAGGCAAAAATAACACCATAGAAAGGAGGTGTAGACACCGTTGACCAGATGGCTGGCACGTACACCTGCAAGCGCCAAACACAGAGGTGGCCCATAGTGCTGTGGTACAACACACACACACACACACACACAGACAGACACAACGATGTTCACATTTTTCTATTGCTGTTCTGACACACAGACACCAAGACACACACACACACACACACACACACACACAATGGATGTTCACATTTTTCTATTGCTGTTCTGGGTAATTTTCTTTTTCAAAAATGTTAAAAAGTGAAAAATAAAGATATTTCAGCTCTTGCTGTGTAAAGTAATCTTCCTGAAGGGTGACACTTCTGATATAGTCTGTGTGATCCACAGGTAATTTATTTCTGACAGCCACAGTTGAAAAGAATCAAAGGTTCCCATTGGATTCCATAGAAAATGCATGCGGGTCATTTTTGACCCACTTATGGAAGCTTGGGGTAGTAATACAAAAACTACAATTTCTTAAAATGTATTAAAGGTAAGTTAAAATTGTAAATGGCATTATATCAAAAACATGTTTTTTGAGGAATACCTGGAATATGACATAACTTTTCATTACAAAGATATTTCAAGAAAACAACCTCACCGGGTCATTTTTGACCCACTTATGCATCTAAGGGTTAAGTCTATCCCCACCAGTGTTTATCACCCACAAACGGATGGCTTAGTGGAGCGTTTTAATCAAACCCTCAAAAACATCATCCAGAAATTCGTAAGTGAGGATGCATGGAATTGGGATCAATGGCTCGAGCCCTTGTTATTTGCAATACGAGAGGTCCCGCAAGCCTCCACTGGTTTGTCACCATTTTAATTATTATATGGGCATAAGCCACGTGGCATTTTGGATGTGCTACAGGAAAAGTGGGAGGAGGGACCTCATCTAGCAAGAATGAAATTCAATACGTTCTCGACCTGCACACAAAACTTCACACACTTGCAGCTGAAAAACTAAAAAGAATAAAGTTGCAAAAACTTCAGTTCCCGCCTGCTGTGCTTCTGCATTCCACTCACATCAGGGATATACCACAGTACCTTAGACATACCGTATCATAATCAGAAGTCATGTGATTGGTAGGTGTGGTATAGACCCCTTGCTCTGATGTCACACTTACATAAGCAACCATTGCTACCCTTGTCCTGGGGAACAAGCCAACTTTATTCACATACTGAAGACAAGTGATATTGAAGATGTCAGATGTCTGTAGTTTGAAGAAAACTTCAGCTAAAAAAAGCTTTACTACCAGATTAATTGGATAATCTAAGTCAGAAAGAGGCAAATGATAGATATATGTGGAAATTAGAGTTTATTAGTGGTTATGACCTGTACAAAATACCTCAAAATGACTGGAGTGACGACAGAGATTTGTGGCCTAGTGTTACTGACATAGATGTTGGAATGTACCTTCTCACTGCGTTTTCTCTATTTTAATAAAATAAAAATACCCATATACAGTCGGAGGAAAATGTTTGTACACCCTTTGGAATTTTTTACATTTCTGCCTAAATTGGTCATAAAACATCGCCTGAACTCTCCAGCAATCTTAAGAATGAACAAACAGTGTCTGCTTGAACTAAAACCACTCAAACAATTACATGTTATCATATTTTTATTGGCCATAAGATGGAAATATTGACAGGATAGGGAGGCATAAGTAAGTACACCCTTAGCTAAGGCTCATCCAAGAGCTAATTAGACTAATTAGATGATTAAACAATTTGACTCAGGTGTGAGCCAACCTGATGTCCAATCACTGAGGTGTGTCGTAAGCTACCCACCCCACTGGAAAACCAGTTAAAAGGTGTGTTTTGATGAGAGGCATGTTCTGTGCATCATGCCTCGCTCAAAGGAGCTGTCTGAAGACTTAAGACACAAAATAATTGATTTGTATAAAGCTAAAAAGGGTTACAAAACCATCTCTAAGACCCTTGGTGTTCATGTGTCTACAATTAGAAAAATTGTGTATAAATGGAGACAATTTGGAACGGTTGTTACTCTGCCAAGGAGTGGCCGCCCTGCAAAGATCACTCCAAAGGCACTGCGAGTCATCATCAATGAGGTAAAAAAGAATCCAAGAGTGTCCGCTGAAGACTTGAGGAAATCACTGAAACATGCAGACATCTCTGTGGACACATCTACTATAAGAAAGACACTGAACAAGAATGGGATTCATGGGAGAAGGCCACGGAGGAAGCCATTGCTGTCCAGAAAGAACATTTCTGCTCGTTTGGAGTTCGCGAAAAGCATTTGGATGCTCCTCAGCGCCACTGGAAAAATATATTGTGGTCTGATGAAACCAAAGTTGAATTGTTTGGGGGGAACACACCACATCATGTGTGGAGGAAAGTCGGTACAGCACACCATCAGCAAAACCTCATCCCCACCGTCAAGTATGGCGGCGGTAGCATCATGGTGTGGGGGTGCTTTGCTGCCTCTGGGCCTGGACAACTGGCTATAATCAATGGGAAAATGAATTCTCAAGTATATCAAGATATTTTGCAGAAAAACCTGAGGCAATCTGTCAAAAAGTTGAAACTCAAGAGAGGATGGGTCCTGCAACAGGACAATGACCCTAAACACAGAAGCAGGTTGACATTAGAATGGTTTCAGAAGAACAAAATTCACGTTCTGGAATGGCCCAGTCAAAGCCCTGACCTCAATCCAATCGAGATGTTGTGGCATGACCTCAAGAAAGCCATCCATTCCAGGCATCCCAGGAATCTTGCTGAATTGCAACAGTTTTGCAAAGAGGAATGGTGCAAGATTTCTCCTGATCGTTGTGCCCGTCTAGTCTGCAACTACAGGAAACGTCTGGTTGAAGTTATTGCAGCCAGAGGAGGGTCAACCAGCTACTAAATCAAAGGGTGTACTTACTTATGCCTCCCTATCCTGTGAATAATTCCATCTTATGGTCAATAAAAATATGATAAAACGCAAATATTTGGGTGGTTTTAGTTCAAGCAGACACTGTTTGTTCATTCTTAAGATTGCTGGAGAGTTCAGATGATGTTTTATGACCAATTTAGGCAGAAATGTAAAAAATTCCAAAGGGTGTACAAACATTTTCCTCCGACTGTAATTTGCTGGAAGAGAAGTGCAGGGAGGATGAAGACTCGAGCAGCTGTGGTGTTGTCATGATGCCGGCACTTATGGATGTAAATGCAGAAGAGCATCGTTGAGAAGATGGTGACAAACTGAAACATAAGATGAGAATCAGAGTCATTGAACAAGCTAGGGTCGGGCGATTGGCAAACAACGTTATAGGGAAGAGACAAAAGAGTAAACGAAGAACAGGGAAACCAGACTCAGAAGAACAAGGGTCAGTCAGAGAATAACAAGGCTCAATATGTACTGTGGAAGGCAGAATGATACTTCACAATGAGGTGAAGAGAGTGAGAGGTTTATATAGGCAGGGGGACTAATTGGAGTAATGATTGGTAGCTGAGTCAGTAGTCAGGAGACAGAGGGCACTGTGAATTGTGGGATGTATAGTCCAAGGTGTCCATGTTTGTAGTTTGGACAAGTTCAATGGGTTTACTGACAGAGCCCCCCCAAGAAGCTCCCACTGGGAACTATAGTCTTTCTGGGATGCCCCCTACCTCTGGGTGCAGGTTTGTCTGGATGTAGTGCATGGAATTCTTGATTGAGGACTTAAGCCAAGTTTATTTCTATAGCACTTTTAACCATAGACATTGTTGCAAAGCAGCTTGTAATGGTTCACGAGGTGTGGGTGGAGCACAGAGGACGGCAGGACAGAGATCAGGTTTTCAAAAAGGCTTTATTGCCAAACTTTTCAGTGAACAATTATATATGGCTAGACACACACACACACACACAGTCAGTGTCCAGTCCGGAGATGAGCTCCTCTGCTCTCGCTCTCCCTCCATAAGTAGGGCGCGGTCACTGGGAAGACACACAAACACAGGTTAATTGCCATCAGGTGTAGTGATTCGGCCACTTACCTTCCCTGACTCCGCCCTCCTGCCACAGACCGGCACTTGACCAAGCCCCCGCTGCCACACAGCTTTACAGAATTTGAATGACTTTAAACATAAACTAATTTTATCCCTAATCTATCCCCAATGAGCAAGCCTGTGGCAACGGTGGCAAGGAAAAACTCCCTCAGACAACATGAGGAAGAAACCTCGAGAGGAACCAGACTCAAAAGGGAACCATCCTCATTTGTGTGAGAACAGACATTATTATAACAAAGTTTTAACATGAAGTTAGTTTCATTGATGTTATAACTCTTCAATTGATGGAAATTTGAGTGCAAAACTGTTCATGACAACAGCAGTCTTAAAGTTAGCAAGTCAACTGTAGTCCTCAACCATAAGAGCACTACTGTAAGTGTCCAGAGCATCTTCCAAGTGTGACTTTCGACTGTCCATATGGGGCTGTCCTCCACAGGTGTGATGTGATGAGACTCCAACCAAAAAGGGCATCAGGATGGATCAGGCAGATCTGAGGAGCAGAAGAGGTCAGCATCTTGATCTCAGGATTGACATGTAACTCAGAAGGAGGGACGGATGAGGGAGGTAGAAAACACATGTTGTTAGGTATGCCCGATGTCACCTGAATAAGTAGAAACAATATGCATTTTGTGCTGAGTACAAGCAGGGACTCCGGCAAAACTATAAAAGGGGAGCGCTAGAAGGTAACACAGGCATGAGGAAGCCCTGGGACATAAAGGAAGAGTGGATCTAGGATGTCTTTGGCTGGAACCCAGCTCTGTTCCTCGGGTCCATAACCCTCCCAGTCTACCAGGTATTCAATCTACCCTCTTCTACATCTGGAGTTGAGGATCTTGTTTACCTGGTAGATGGGTTCACTTTCCATGAGAGCTTGGTGTTCTTGATCAGGTAAGTTCTCAGAGAGGGGCCCTTGGATGACAGGTTTGAGGTGTGATACATGAAATGTGGGAGATAGTCTACTGTGAAGGGGAAGTTCTAATGTGTATGAGACTTTGTTGATGCAGTCCAGTACCTTAAAGGGCCCGATATAGCATGGCTGAAGCTTTCTGCAAGAATTTAGTTCCTTGGCTGCTATCCAAACTCTGTTACCTGGGTTGAATGTAGGGGTTTCTGCCTGATAGGAAGAGGGAGGCATGAGGGAGCCCCAGGACATAAAGCAGCCAGCCACTACACCATCAACAAACTCGAGTGAGCAAGCGAGTGGGGGACTGACAGCATCCATTCATCCCAGTTTACCAAAACATTGTCTGTGAACCCTCCAGACCTACTCCTTTACCTCATAAGCACCATTAACAAAAGGCTTGACTAAACAGATATGTTTTCAGCCTAGACTTAAATGCTAAGACTGTGTCTGATTCCCAAACATGACTTGGAAGGCTGTTCCATAACTGTGGGGCTTTGTAAGACAAGGCTCTGCCCCCTGATTTAGCCTTCACTATATGAGGTACCAGCAAATAGCCTGCACCTTTTGATCTAAGTAGGCGTGGTGGGTCATAGAGGAGCAGAAGTTCACTCAGGTACTGTGGTGCAAGACCATTCAGTGCTTTAAAGGTAATATAGTAGTATTTTATAATCAATACAAAATTTGTTTGGGAGCCAATGCATTGTGGATAAGACAGGGGTGATGTGGTCATATTTTCTAGTTCTAGTAAGGACTCTTGCTGCTACATTTTGAACTAAATGGAACTTGTTTATGCACTTATTGGAACATTCAGACAGTAAAGCATTACAATAATCTAACCTGGAGGTAACAAAAGCATGAACTAGTTTTTCCGCATCATGTAGTGACAATAAATTTCTTATCTTAGCAATATTTCTGAGATGAAAGAAAGCTATCCGGGTAATGTTATTGATATGAGATTCAAATGAAAGACTGGGGTCAATATTCACCCTGAGGTCTTTTACTGCTGCACATGAAGAAACAGAAAGGCCATCCAGAATTACTGTGTGGTCAGAAAACTTACTTCTAGCTGCATGTGGTCCTAATACAAGTACTTCCGTCTTGTCAGAGTTAAGCAGAAGGAAGTTAATAAGCATCCAGTGTCTATTGTACTTTGTACATTCCTCAATTCTATTAAGCTCGTGTCTCTCATCTGATTTTGCAGAAACATACAACTGTGTGTCATCAGTGTAACAGTGGAAACTAATACAATCTTCACAATTAATGTCACCCAAAGGTAACATATCTAAAGAAAAAAGCAGTGGACCCAAGACAGAACCTTGTGGAACACCAAACTTTACATCAGTATGTCTAGAAAAATCACCATTTACATCAACATACTGATAGCGATCAGTTAAATAAGACCTGAGCCAGGAGAGGGCCATTCCTTTAACTCCCACAACATTTTCTAGTCTATCCAGAAGAATGGAATGATCAATGGTATCAAATGCTGCACTAAGCTCAAGCAACACAAGCAGCGAGACGCAGCCCTGATCAGACGCCAACAGTAGGTCGTTTACTACTTTAACCAGAGCTGTCTCTGTGCTATGATGAGATCTAAATCCTGACTGATACATTTCATGGATGTTATTCTGATGTAAATATGAGCATAACTGCTGTGCCCCAGCTTTTTCAAGGAACTTGGAGATAAAGGGGAGGTTTGATATTGGCTGATAATTGGACAGCTGACAGGGATCAAGGTCAGTTTTTTTTAATCAGGGTGTAACAGTTTCTGATGTGGGTGGAGCACAGAAGCACAGCAGGCGAGAGTTGATGTTCACATACACACTTTATTTGGTTATTTTGGCTTTTCAGCTTGCTTCATTCATTCATTCATTTCACACACATGCGTTGGGGTCAGGAAGCTGCTCTTCTCTGCTCTTCCCCTCCTTTTATGCTCAATCCCTGTGACAAACAAACAAACACACCCACAGACACTAATGACACCAGGTGTAATGACTTAGCCACTTACCTTCCCCAACCCCGCCCTCCATTCACAAACTGCCATTTGGCCATGCCCCTGCTGCCCCATACCCCCACTGCCCAACTCAGGCCAGGGAGCCATCCAGCCTGAAGCAGAACCCCCCCCGATGGGACAGGAAGTCCGCCACCACCATCTGCACCCCCGGCCTGTGGACCACCTCAAACTTAAACAGCTGGAGGGCGAGATACCAACGGGTGATCCATGCATTGGCATCTTTCATGTGGTGGAGCTACTAGAGGGGTGCATGGTCCAAACAGAGCGAAAGGGCACCCCAGCAGGTAGTATCAGAGGGCAAGGACCACCCACTTGATGGCAAGGCGATCATTTTCAATGGTGCTGCACTTGCTTTCATGCATCTAGAGTTTCCGGCTAATGTACAGCATGGGGCACTCCTCGCCCCCCACCTTCAGGGACAAAATGTCCCCCAGCCCTCTGTCCGATGCATCAGTCTGTAAAATAAAGGGGAGAGAGCAGTCAGGGGAGTGCAAAAGTAGCCCCCTCACACAATGCAGCTTTTACCTTAGAGAATGCCTGTTGGCACTGCTCCATCCACTGGACCAGATCTGGAGCCCCCTTTTTAGTGAGATTGGTTAAAGGGCTGGTGACGTCTGAAAAATTAGGTATAAACCTATGACAATAGCCAGCCAGCCCCAGGAACTGTCTCACCCCCTTTCTGGTCTTGGGCCTCAGGCAGGCCGCAATCTCTGCAGTCTTGTTAATTTGGGGACACACCTGCCCATGACCCAAGTGGAACCCCAGATACCATACTTCCACCCACCCAATTGCACACTTTTTTGGGTTAGCTGTGAGGCCCGCACACCTCAGCAACTTTAGAATGGCCCTCAGATGTTCTAGGTGCTGTGGCCAGTCATGGGTGTAGATTATTATATTATCGAGCTATGCAGCCGCATAGGCAGCATGAGGGCAGAGGACCCTGTCCATGAACCACTGGAACATAGCAGGTGCCCCAAATAACCCAAAAGGGAGCATGACAAATTGCTGTAATCCAAATGGTGTGGAAAAGGCTGTTTTCTCTTGGGATAGAGGAATCAAGGGGATCTGCCAATATCCCTTTGTTAGATCCAGTGTCGAATGAAAGCAAGCCCTAACCAATTGAGCAACTCATCAATCAGAGGCATTGGGTATGCATCAAATTTAGACACCGTGTTGACCTTTCTGTAGTCCACACAGAATCGAACCGACCCATCGGTCTTGGGAACCAGGACCACTGGGCTGCTCCAGTCACTGTGGGACTCCTCGATTATGTCGATCTCGAGCATGGCCTTGAGTTCATCCCGGACCACTTTTTTTTTGTGTGTTTGGGTAGGCAGTAATGGGGGCTACACACCACCACCCCTGGGGGCATCTCAATGTGGTGTTCTATGAGGTGGGTGCAGCCGGGTAGGGGCGAGAACATATCGGAAAATTCCTCCTGCAACTTGGCCAACTCTGTGAGTTAGGTCGGTGAGAGGTGGTCTCCACAGGGGACCGGAGTGTTTTGAGATGTTACCTTTTTTACCTCCAGCCCCATCTCCACCTTCTCTGGAACTATCAACACCAACGCCATGGGGACCCCCTCATTCCAGCATTTTAAAAGGTTGAGGTGGTAGATTTGTAATACCCTGCCCCATCCACTTGCCTCACCTCATAGTCGATGCCTTCGACTTGCCATGTGACCTCAAAGGGTCCTTGCCAATTGGTGATTAATTTAGAACTCGACGTGGGCAATAATACGAGTACTTTGTCTCCTGGCGTGAACTCTCTAAGGTGCGTGCCCATCATAAAGGTGGCTTTGACATTCTTGTGCCTGCCGCATATTCTCCTGGGTTAAGTGTGTGAGTGTGTGGAATTTTGCACCCAGGTGAAGAACGTACTGAATTTCATTCTTGCTAGGTGAAGGTCCCTCCTCTGAATTTTCTTGTAGCACATCCAAAATGCCATGCGGCTTACGCCCATATAATAATTTGAATGAAGAAACCCCAATGGAGACTTGCAGGACCTCTCGTACTACAAATAACAGGGTCTCGAGCCACTTATCCCAATTACATGCATCCTCACTTACAAATTTCTGAATTATGTTCTTGAGGGTTTGGTTAAATCGCTCCACTAAGCCATCCGTTTGTGGGTGATAGACACTGGTGCAGATAGACTTAATCCCCAATAACCCATACAGTTCACGCAGTGTGCGTGACATAAACGAAGTGCCTTGGTTTGTCAGGATTTCTTTCAGAATCCCAACCCGGAAGTTAAAGCAGAAGAGCACTTCCACAATACTGCATGCTGAGATATTGTGGAGAGGCACTGCTTTTGGATATCGCATTGCATAGTCTACCAGAATTAAAATAAAGTGATATCCCCGTGCTGACCGATCTAATGGCCGGACGAGATCCATCCCGATTCTTTCAAAAGGGGTCTCAATTCAAGGGAGAGGGTGCAAAGGCGCTTTTGGAGTGGCCACAGGACTGACTAATTGGCATTCACGGCACGCCACACACCACCGACGCACGTCCCTGTGAATCCCTGGCCAATAGAACCGGGCCATTATTCGGGCTAGTGTTTTATCTTGCCCCAAGTGTCCAGCCATGGGATTAAAGTGAGCCTCATGGAATACGAGTTCCCTCTGGCTCTTTAGGATCAACAATTGAGTTATCTGTTCTCCAGTTTGAGTGTCCTGCATCACTCGGTACAACCTATCCTTCATAATAGCAAAATGAGGGAAGGCCAGCATCGCATTTGGCTGGAGAGTTTGACCATCGATTACTCTCACTTGGTCAAACGCATGCTGCAGAGTCTCGTCTCGCAACTGCTCTAACGGGAACTTCCCAAGGGAATCTCTGAGAGAGGGAGGAGGGGCGGGGTACTCCTCACATCACTCTGACATGCTGCTGACATAGACGGCTCTGTGACAGCTTCCCCAGTCAATGCCACACAGGGAGCTTCCCGTGACCTATTTATGCAAGACCCACATCTCATTATGTGTTCCATCAATTCTTTAAACCCTGGCCAATCAGTTCCCAAAATTAAGGAGTGAGTGAGATGAGGGTTGACTGCCGCCTTAATTCTATGCGTTTGGCCCCGGAATAGAATATGGATGGACACTAGAGGGTAATTGTGAACATCCCCATGCACACAACACCTTCACCGCTTGTGCTCTCCCCAATGCCTCACCTTGCACCAGGCATTGGTGAATTGAGGTTCCGATTACAACAGGAATCCACCAACACATGATATGTATCCCCGTGAACACTTACTGGTATGTGATACATTCTGGCCTGATTGGGGGTGGTCTCTGGCACATCGGGGATCCGGATCACAGCTCCCACCTCCCTGGTGGAGCTCTGACTCTGGAGTTGCTCTGACTCCCCGCCGCACCAACACACCGGCCCAGGGTTTCCCTCTGCACTAGCGTTATGGGAGTCACTCACCTGAGGAGGAGACAACACAGACACAGAAGAGGGAGATGGGAGGACACCACGGGTGCGACGGGCTGGCTGGCGTGGAGCCGGCCGCTGCCTCGGTAGTAGGGGAACAGGGTGGGGAGGGGAAAGATACATGGGGGAGGAGAGAGAGAGAGAGAGAGAGAGAGAGAGAGAGAGAGATGCCTCATCTGCCTGCTGTTGGAGCCGCCTCCAGATGGTCCTCCGCCAGCTCAATGGCTCGTCCTAGCGACGCCGGGCGATGACACTGGACCCATTCCGCCGTTCCTTCTGGAAGTTGAGAGATGAACTGTTCCAGTGCCACCAGATCGATGATCTCATTGGTGTCTCATTGGCCAGCAGGCGTCCCGGAGTTGCTGGCCAAATGCAAATGGCCGGCTGACCTCCTCCAATGCCAGAGTCCGGAAGCACTGGCGATGTTGTTCTGGGGAGCAGCCGACCTGCTGTAGGATGGCTTTCTTCAGGTCAGCATACAACAGTTGGCTGTCAGCAGGGAGCTGCTGTGCTGCAAGCTGCGCCTTGCCAGTCAGGGGCGGGAGGAGGCGCACTGCACGCTGTTCCTGCGGTCACCCCCACACCTCAGCTGCTTGTTCGAAGAGGGCGAGGAACGCTTCCAGCTTGTCCTGTGGGCCCATCTTCGTGAGGGTGCTGGCTGCGGTGATGGCTGACGACCCTGCTGACACGAGCAGAGGCCGGAACGCCTGGCAATCTTCCTGCTGGGCCAGCATCAATGCTTCAAAGCATTGCTCTTGTTCCTTTCGGAGGGTGATCAGCACTTGATGCTGGCTCTGCTGGGTGGTAGCAAGGGTAAGGATGAGCTCTTTAAATGAGGAGGACTCCATGGGGTGGTTCCCTTCTGTGCGACCCGGGTTTTGGCACCACTGTAACTGTTCCTGATGTGGGTGGAGCATAGAAGCACGACAGGCGAGAGTTGATGTTCTCACACACACTTTTTTTTGGTTAGTTTGGCTTTTCAGCTTGCTTCATTCATTCATTCATTCATTCATTTAGTCACACACATGCATTGGGGTCGGGGAGCTGCTCTTCTCTGCTCTTCCCCTCCTTTTATGCTCAATCCCTGTGACAAACAAACAAACACACCCACACACATTAATGACACCAGGTGTAATGACTTAGCCACTTAGCTTCCCCGCCCCCACCCTCCATTCACAAACTGCTGCTTGGCCATGCCCCTGTTGCCACACAGGGGTTTGATAACTGGTAGTTTAAAGAATTTGGGTACATAGCCAATCCTAGGAGAATAATTTATTATTTTTAGAAGCGGGTCAATTACTTCAGGTATTATCTGTTTGAATAGACGTGTAGGTAAGGGATCTAGTACACAAGTTGAGGCTTTTGATGCGGAGATTAATGAAAGTAATTCAGTTTCTCTAAGGGGAGTAAAACATTCTAATTGCTGATCTCAGAGTTATATTGTTAACTACAGGGTCACTTTCATTGTCTGGCCTTAAATTAGTAGGTTGAATTTTGTCGGATATTCTCAATTTTGTCATTAAAAAAAATAATGAAGTCATTGCTACTACATACTGCAGGTGTGCATGTGTCTATAGTGGACTTATTCCTGGTTAATTTTGCTACAGTATTAAATTGGAATCTTGGATTATTTTTGTTATCTTCTATTCGGCCTACTTCTTGGTTGGCTCTCTCGACTTGTCCATTGGATTATGGGTGGTAACCAGAAGTGAGACTGAGAGATATCCCTAGTTTCTCCATGAAAGCCCTCCAGAAGTGTGAGATGAGCTGTGAACCTCAGCACTTACAATGTCTTCAGGGAGACCATAATAATGAAAGATGTGTTGAAATAGTAGTTCTGCTGTTTGTGCTGTGGTGGGAATGCCAGGTAAGGGAATCAACTTGAGGGCTTTTGAGAAGCGGTAGATGGTTACCATAATTGTTGTGTGATTTTGTCAGGGACAAAGGTCCGTGATGAAGTCTATGGCTATGTGGGACCATGGTCTTTGAGGCACTGGGAGGGGACAGAGCTTGCCAGAGGGTGGAGTTCTGGGTACCTTGGCTTGTGCGCAGCTTGAACATAATGTGATGAACTGGTTGATCTCAGTGAGCATGTTATCCTACCAATATTTGTTTTGAAGCATCTGGTGGGTGCAATGGCTGCCGGGGTGTCCAATGGCGGGTGATGCATGGGCCCATGTTATGAGTTTGCTTCTAAACTGCTTGGGTACATAGAGTAGACTTGGTGAAAGATTCTCAGGAAGTTGTTGGAGCTGAGAATTTCTTATTTCTCTGTCTAGGTCCCACGTGATAGACTGGATGAAGCATTGAGAAGGGCGGATGGGGTGTGCAGAGGATTCCTGATGCAAAGATGCTTGAGAGAGCACTGGCCTTTGTATTCTTTGAACCGGGGTGGAAAGAGATGGTGAAATTAAACCTCGTGAAGAAGAGGGCCCATCTGGCCTGACGGGGATTCAACCGCTTAGCCTTCCTGAGATATTCTAAGTTCTTATGGTCTGTGAGTGTAATGAATGGGTAGTTGGCACCTTCCAGCCAGTGGGTCCACTCCTTGAGAGCCAGCTTGATCACAAGTAACTCTCGATTTCCCACATCATAGTTTCTTTCTGCTGGTGAGAGTTTCCTCAAAAAGACGGCCACTGGATGAAGTTTTTGTTTATCCCCAAAGTGTTGGGAGAGAATTGCTCCCACTCCCATGTCAGAGGCATCAACTTCCATGGTGAATGGTTTAGAAAGGTCGGGATGCTGTTGGATGGGTGCTGAAGTGAACGCTTTCTTAAGATGACAGAAGGACTCTTCTGCTGTGGGGTTCCATTGTAGTTGCTTCGGTCCCTTCTTGAGGAATGCCATTAAAGGGATGGTGATGGAACTGAACTCTCTGATAAACTGATGATAGAAGTTTGCAAAACCTAAAAAGCATTGAAGTTCTTTGACAGACGAGGGAGTGGGCCAAGATGAGACAGGGCAGAGACCTTTGATGTGTCCATACAAACCCCCTTGGCACTGATGACATACCCCAGGAAGGAGATACATGTTTGGTGGAACTCGCATTTCCACCAAATGATTCTGGAGCAGGCGTTGTAGAACTGTTCTAACATGTACTTGATGGCTCTTCATCTGGGGACTATATAAGGATGTCGTCAATGTAGGCCAGTGGTCACCAACCTTTTTATGCCCGAGATCCCTAACCTCTGCCTAGATGGCAAGCAAGATCTACCCCTTGAAGCGTTGACAGAAAAAGAAATCCAGACTAGACTGTTTCAAGTTGAGGCTTTTTATTTAGCCTAATTTTAACTGAATAAGATTTAAGACCCTGGTCCAACTTTTTAATTTCTTGTGAGAGCTGACTAAATGACTTAATTTCAGTACAACATACAATGGAAATTAACTATACACAAAAATATATATAGGCCTATATCTGTAGTGAGCAGAATGAGTGAACCACCAATGACTCAGATTGTTATTAATATCAACTAATAATATTGTAATGAGAAAGCTGAACTGTTAACATCAGTTGCACTGTCTTGTTTGTATTGTAACACTAAATGAATTAATTTCACAGCAACATAAAATGGAAATTGTCAACTGAAATTACAACACACCAGTGATGATATATCACAAATTGTAACTTAAGTGACAAAATGACAACTTCAATTCAACATGAACTGATTTTCTTTAACCATACCTACACAATAAAGACAAATATGAACTTGCAGTGATACTACTACCAATGACTGCTGTCATGCTACAGAGGTTACAGTTCATCATGCAACTCAAGTCAATGTGATGGCTGTGACTGAACACGGTCAGTGAGTGCCTTATAGTTAGGTTCATATCATGCATCATATTACGGCAGGAACAAGCAGTAGTAACATCCATGACCTTACGCTTAAAGCTCGACAAAGGAAAAACTTGACAGCAAGCTAATTAGCATTTGTTAGCGGCTACAGTCAGTACTCGGCATGTTAAAAGTGGGTCAGCGTTGTAACAACATAATGTTACTGTGCAAGCAATGCTTATTTAACAGTAACAAACTTGAGCCCTATATGTTGAAATTCCTCTCTTATTCATTCGTTAATTTATCACACAGTCTTGCCTCAGTCAACTTCTTCCCTCCTTCTGTGGAAATTCAACGTCTCAGACGCGGATACGAGTGGGCGGGGGATGCATTTGATTAAGTCTCCTGATTGGCTGGTGATAGATTGGTGGGCGGGGGATGCGTTTGATTAAGTCTCCTGATTGGCTGGTGTCATTATAGCATGTCGGAGCGGTTCATGCCAGGCTCGAGTCCGATCCACCACTCCGCGGAAACACTTCAAGAGCTACAGTAACACTGACAGCCAGGTTATATCCTCACGGTTTTATAGGCAATATCATGCTTCCTTTTGTAAAGGGGCGGCAGAAATTAAACGGGGGTGGGAATCACAGAAAGGGGGGCGGCCCGCACCTCTAAAACCCCTCGTGGAGAACCCTGAACTGTATTGCGAGGCTATCACCATGGTGACGACACTCAGAGACGTAAGACGTAAGCAGCAGGAGTTAAAAAAAAGAACCCTGTGACACAGAGGTTGTTAGGCCCACCACAAAGCTGTAGTGGGCCTATCGGAAGACGTAATATGAACGCCAATCAGATATACTGCAGTGTATTTCTGTATAATCTTCCAATTTCTTTCCTCATCCCCCAAGATCGACTGGGAAAGCCTCCGAGATCGACCAGTCGATCGCGATCGACGGGTTGGTGACCTCTGATGTAGGCTATGGCATACTGACCCAGCATGTCCCATGACATGTTATCGATGAAGCACTGGAACATAATGGGCGCTGAAGAAAGGCCATTTGATATCACTTGGTATTCGAAGTGACCAGCAGTGGTACTGAATGCCATTTTCCACTCATCTCCCTTCTTGATCTGAATGAGATTTGTAGGTACAATACACAGTCCATTTAAGAACTACAACAGTCCCTTTAAGGACTACAACTCCCATCACCAGCTTCCGCTTTGACCTGCGTCACGCAGGGGCGGGATCACCAACATCACATCCTACAGGAAAGCATAAGTAATGGAACATGCTTCCACTTCCTCCTCTTTCCATCCCGGGACCAGCAGTCTACGGACACAAAGAGGCTCGCTCTACCCGAGCAAACCCAAAAAGACCATTTTCTTGCAAGATCCACGATTTAGCACGATTTCTTTCTTACCCTTGGCCAAGGTAGACTCCAGAGTCACGCGATTTTTAAACTCAGCTTGAGTTACAACCGGTTTTATTCGTATTAGAAGTGACGTCACGACTGCCGCCCAAGCAGTTTTAATTCAAAGTTAAGAGAGCGGCTGGACCCTTTTTTAACTGAAGCTCTGTGCACATTGTTCTACAAAGATTTTCTTCCCACCAGCTACGAAGCGTCGGATCAAGAATTCTTTGTTTTTCTACAGAAGTCTCTACGGGCTCCTGTGAACTCAACCTCCTCCCAGAAATCCCCTGTGCTTCATGGAGATCTCCACCATGGTGAAAGACTCCAAAAGTCTCGGGACATCTTCTCATAATCTCATGTAAGACTGGCATTTTTGGGCATAATAAAAAACCTAGTCTTAGGAATTTAGCTTTTATTGAAGTAGTGTGAATTTAACCTCAGGAATGGTTCTTTACACTGTAAACACGCAGCGTGTTGAATTGATTTATTGTTTTGTTTTAATATCTCTCAGTTGTTTTAATAGATAGGCTGTGCATGCTTCTCTTTATTCCTGACTAACACTTTAATTTCCTTATCACACATTTTGACCTTATCAAGGTTTCAGTGGATTCAGTACTGTTATAAGCTAGTGAAGTTAGCCTATGGCTAATTTCTTTTGTCCCATTAGCAACACAAGGCTAATCTAGGCCTCCACACGTGGCCACATGTCTCACAAACCCACCTTAGCTAGCTTCCCTTTGTCTTAGCTTAGCCGCACGAGGTTAATCTAGGCCTACACGAACACGTGGTCACCAGGCCTGACACACACACACCTCAGTTAGCATCCCATGCTAGCTTCTTTCTTTTGCTAGGCCATAGGCCTTACCACGTGGTCAACTCCTCCCCCACAAACACGTGGAGTTAGCTACCAGAGCTAATCCTTTTTGTAGGCCACACACAAGGCCTCTCTCTCTCCCCACACAAACACACCTCAGTTAGCAATGGAGCTAATCCTTTGTTTTACTTGGATAACATTCCTGTCTTAATTAGCACACAAAGCTAATCTTTTGTCTTCACTCACTCTCACACACACACACACACACACACACACACACACACACCTCACTGTTTGTATATATTTCAACTGCCATTATCCATTTTTTATCTTTTTTTATAATAAATTCATTTATTATTGAAACTGTGTTTATTTGTGTTCCAATATCTTTGAAGTCCCCAATCTCCAAAGAATTCTAAAAGGTGCATATGATGTATGTAATATGGTAAGTGATCATAATAATTTGGAATATACCATAATTTAGCTGTTTGGTAATTTATTATTAAGCACCAAAATTAATGGTATTAATTAATGAGACTGATTCCATGAGTGATTTAATGATATGAGGCTGATTCAATGAAAATTATTTCACTGAAAACGATTCAAATGAGACTGATTCAATTTTAATTATTAACCTTCAGATTTAATGAGATTGATCACTCAATTATCCAAATGCACCTACAGATTGTATGCACTGCACAGATCGAGTTTAGAAAAGATCTTAGCAGAACAAAGTTGTTCCAGAGCTGCAAGAACTAGAGGAAGTGGATCAGGATATTTCACTGATACTTGGTTCAGTCCCCTGTAGTCAATACAGGGGCGAAGCCCTTCACCTCGTTTCTCCATGAAAAAGAAATGCATCTACCCTCTGCTGAGGTTGGAGACCTAGAAGAGTGGATGTAACCCTGCTTGAGAAGCTTCTGAATGTACTCCTCCATGGCTGCTTGTTCCTTCTGCGACAGAGGATAGATGCATCCCTGAGGTGGTGACATGCCTGGTAGGAAGTCAAGAGCACAGTCATATGGTCTGTGAGGTGGCAGATCACAGGCCTTTCCTTTGCTAAAAACCTCCTTGAGGTCAAGACAACATTCAGGGACATTGTCAAGGGTATCAGGTTGGGGGCTTTCCACAGAGGTGGATGTGAGAGTGACTTGAGGTTGAGTGATGAAGCTCTGAAAGTACGCAGGAGACCACTGTAGAATATCCTTATTCTGCCAAAAGATGAGAGGGTCATGAAGCTGCAGCCATGGGTAGCCCAGGATAATATCATGACTTACAGTGGCAGTGAGGTAGAGTGAAATGTGTTTGGAGTGAATGGCACCAACTTGGCTGCAGAGAGGAGCCGTGCATAGGGTGACAATTCCGTCTCCTATTGGTCCTCCATTGATGGTCTGAATGCTTAGTGCACTGTGCAGTGGTGTTGTTGGCGAGTTGAACTTCTGCATGACTGAGTTGCTGATGAAGTTCCCACCTGCCCCTGAATCAATGAAAGCAGAGATGATATGGGTAGAAGTAGCCAACTTTAACAGTACAGGAACCTTGAATGATTTGGAATTGAATCTCCTTAACAGACTTATGTTGCATGGAGGACCTTCTGAAGGGGATGAGCATGGAAGATGAATGGGATAGCCATTGAGTTAATGTTCAGGGCTACCGCAATAGAAGCAAAGTCTCTCCTTCCTTCTTCTGGCTTGTTCAGAATGAGTTAAACCTGTGTGTGATATGTCCATGGCAGAGTTTTCTTCAGACTTGAGTTCCAATTTATTATTCTCTTGTAGAGAGGGCTGACACAAGCTAAAAGACTGCCTAGGTGAATCCCAAGGTCGATGAGGGAATCAAGCGTGAGCTGTTCATCTCTGCAGGTGAGTTCACTTAGAATTTCAGGGCATAAGCCTTAGCAAAATACTGCTTTCAGTGTGGGATCATTCCAACCACTAGTGGCCACCAGTGTTCTGAATTCCAAGGCATACTCTGCCATGCTTTTGGAGCCCTGTGATATGGTGAGTAAACTTTCACCTACTTCAATCCCCTCGGGTTCGTAAGCAAAACCCCTTTTGAACAGAGTGAAGAATTGTTCATAAGATTTAGTTGTCTCACCACCCTTATTCCAAACTGCGCTGGCCCACCATAGCACTTTTCCCATGAGGAAGGTGAGGAATTTGGCAATCTTGTGCTCATCCGGAAATACATGGAGCATTGGAGAAGGAAGCCCTTACAGGCAAGCAGATCTCTGGCGAACTTCTCCGGAGCCGGAAGTTGTAGCGTTGGGCTCAGAGCTGACCTAGGACACATCATGAGGTCCTGTGACATCACAGTTGCTAGCTGGGACATTTTGGTGTTGAGGTTGGCTAGCATCTGCTGATGCTTTCCCAATAAGCGTCCTTGGGCTTTGAGAGCAGTTCGCTGTGCTTCTTCCGCTACATCCATTGCGGTGAAGTATCCCATCATGATGCAGGCACTTAAGGATGTAAACACAGAAGAGCATCATAGAGGAGATGGTGACAAAACCAAAACATGAGATGAGAATCAGTCGTAGAACAAGCGAGGGTCAGGTGATTGGCAAACAACATTATAGGGAAGAGATAAAAGAGTAAATGAAGAACAGGGATATCAGAGTCAGAAGAATGAGGGTCAGTCAGAGAATAACAAGGCTCAGTATGTACTATGGAAGGCAGAACGATACTTTGCAATGAGGTGGTCTTCTTCTGTCGATTTATTGGCGGTTAACAATCGATATGTATTACCGCCATCTACCGGGCTGAGGTGTAATCTCAAGGGATATTAATCGTTGCAAATGCCTGCATGAGGATAAATCAAAACTGAGCCTGTAGTCAGACCTTGAGCAGGTCACGTCTTAATTATATCACTGTTCTAATGAATGTTCAGATGTATGTGTGTGAGTGAAACCTTGGCGATGGTATACAATAATAAGATGTTCTTATGATATGATAATGTGCAGACAGATATCAAAGGCCATTCCTTAGGTCAGAGATAGCAAAGGGCAAGATGTTCCTGATAGAATGTTCAAAAAGATATCAATATTATGTCTCGAGCAATGTGTCATCACAACAGTACAGTACACAGTGAGACACAAGGTCACAGAAGAATTCTAGCCTTCTAGCTGAAATAGTAAAATAGAATGGAGTAGAATATTAACAATATTAAGAGATGTATGCTTGAGTTAATCCTTGCTCTTCTTGACGTGTATTGGTGCTCAGAGGGTGGGCATGCCCTATCAGCCCTCGTCCCACCTCACCGGAGCTTAGAGAAACTCCGGCCAAATTGTCTAGAATTTGTGTAGAATGCTAAACCACAGCGATTCATCCAATCCCGTGGGTTTTTCTCAGGGTCTGGGTACCTTAACACAATTTCCCCTCCCATTGGTGACATGAAAGGACAGTCTCGAGATTAATTATTCTGTGTTAACTCATACAGACATGCACGCACTAATTCTTCCCGTGGTATTCTCCACGAGGATAAACCAATTCTTCCCGTGACGACCAGTCATGAGGATAAACAAATCTTCCCGTGAAACCTTTCACGAGGATAAACAAATCTTCCCATGAGGATAAACAAATCTTCCCATGAAACCATTCATGAGGATAAACAAATCTTCCCATGAAACCATTCACGAGGATAAACACATCTTCCCATGAAACCCTTCACGAGGATAAACACATCTTCCCATGAAACCCTTCACGAGGATAAACACATCTTCCCATGAAACCCTTCACGTGGATAAACACATCTTCCCATGAAACCCTTCACGTGGATAAACACATCTTCCCATGAAACCCTTCACGTGGATAAACACATCTTCCCATGAAACCCTTCACGTGGATAAACACATCTTCCCATGAAACCCTTCACGTGGATAAACACATCTTCCCATGAAACCCTTCACGTGGATAAACACATCTTCCCATGAAACCCTTCACGTGGATAAACACATCTTCCCATGAAACCCTTCACGTGGATAAACACATCTTCCCATGAAACCCTTCACGTGGATAAACAAATCTTCCCGTGAAACCTTTCACGAGGATAAACAAATCTTCCCATGAGGATAAACAAATCTTCCCATGAAACCATTCATGAGGATAAACAAATCTTCCCATGAAACCATTCACGAGGATAAACACATCTTCCCATGAAACCCTTCACGAGGATAAACACATCTTCCCATGAAACCCTTCACGAGGATAAACACATCTTCCCATGAAACCCTTCACGTGGATAAACACATCTTCCCATGAAACCCTTCACGTGGATAAACACATCTTCCCATGAAACCCTTCACGTGGATAAACACATCTTCCCATGAAACCCTTCACGTGGATAAACACATCTTCCCATGAAACCCTTCACGTGGATAAACACATCTTCCCATGAAACCCTTCACGTGGATAAACACATCTTCCCATGAAACCCTTCACGTGGATAAACACATCTTCCCATGAAACCCTTCACGTGGATAAACACATCTTCCCATGAAACCCTTCACGTGGATAAACACATCTTCCCATGAAACCCTTCACGTGGATAAACACATCTTCCCATGAAACCCTTCACGTGGATAAACACATCTTCCCATGAAACCCTTCACGTGGATAAACACATCTTCCCATGAAACCCTTCACGTGGATAAACACATCTTCCCATGAAACCCTTCACGTGGATAAACACATCTTCCCATGAAACCCTTCACGTGGATAAACACATCTTCCCATGAAACCCTTCACGTGGATAAACACATCTTCCCATGAAACCCTTCACGTGGATAAACACATCTTCCCATGAAACCCTTCACGTGGATAAACACATCTTCCCATGAAACCCTTCACGTGGATAAACACATCTTCCCATGAAACCCTTCACGTGGATAAACACATCTTCCCATGAAACCCTTCACGTGGATAAACACATCTTCCCATGAAACCCTTCACGTGGATAAACACATCTTCCCATGAAACCCTTCACGTGGATAAACACATCTTCCCATGAAACCCTTCACGTGGATAAACACATCTTCCCATGAAACCCTTCACGTGGATAAACAAACAAGTCATTGCAGACTGACTATAAAAAAAACAATTATATTTGCTAGTTGAGTGTCCTTTAAATACTGTGTTAGAGCTGTTACTGCTGATTGTGTGAATGGCTGACTTAAGTTATCCATAGTAACAGATTTTCTTAATGTTCTCCCCATCTTCTTTCTTTCACTGGAATACTGTGTACAGTGTATAAGAACATGCTCAACCTTTTCTACTTCTCCACAGTATGCACAGGCCCCAGAATGATGTTTCCCTATTGTATACAACCCACTATTTAGACTTGTGTGTCCTATCCTCAGCCTCGTCAACCAAACCTCCTCCTGTCGTTTCAGTTCACCACCCCCTCTAAACACCACTTCCTTTTGTAAATTATATAGATGCCTTCCTTTCTCCTCTGTATTCCATCTCTCCTGCCACATTTTGTTGATGTTTTCTTTAATTATTACTTTAATTTCTGCCTTGTTTAATGGGACTTCTAACTCAACCTCATTTGCCTTGATGGCCTCTTTAACCATTTTATCCACTTTCTCATTACCCTCAACCCCCTTATGAGCTGGAACCCATGTGAACTGAATAAAAGTTTTATGTTGATTGATCTTAAATACGAGATGGTTAATTTCATCTAAGAGATCTTGTCGGCATGTAGATTTTCCACTCTGGATACTATTTAAGGAAGACATAGAATCTGAGTAAATAACTGCTTTACTAGGCTTCACCTCCTCCACCCACTGCAGGGCCAGTATAATAGCCATCATTTCTGCTGAAAAAATTGACAAGTGATCTGACGTCCTTTTCCCAATACTTATATTGTAGCTGGGGATGAATACTGCTGCTCCTGTCTTACCAGTTTCGTCTTTAGAATCATCTGTATATATCTGCATTGTGTCATCATACATTACTTCTAAATACTGCTGTAAATTCTGGTAAAAACCTCTGGATTTTGCAATCTCCTTAGTTTTCAAATTTACAATAGGGAAATAAAATAACCAAGGGGGAATGATTGACCTTGCAATTGTTTTGCAAAGAGGAATGTCACTGATCCCCAATTGATCTGCCTGCTGATTACCATCCCACCCAAAACTGCGTACGGGTCAACCATACTCCCAGCATTCTCTTAGTACCTGTTTGATTGGGTGATTATATTCATGACCCTGTAGGTTTAGCCAGTATGATACTGATAATTTCAGTCGCCTGAGGTCCAGTAGCATCTCCCCTGCTTCCACCTGAAGTGCTGGGACTGGAGAGGTCCTGAAGGCACCACAGCATATACGGAGGGCTTTGGCTTGTATCTTGTTTAGCTCTAACAAGGAAGTCTTAGCTGCTGAATTATATGCTATACATCCATAATCCAATACTGGTCAGATTAAGGCACTATAAATTCTTTTCAAGGATGTGCTTGATGCCCCCTAGTCATTCCCTGCTAAGCATTTCAGAATATTAATTCCCTTTTTACATTTGTCTATAACCTTTTAAATATGATTTTTAAAAGAAAGTTTGATATCAAACCATACACCAAGGTATCTTAAATGATCCGTTTGCTTGAGTGGCTGCCCATACAACTTGCAATGAGGTGAAGAGAGTGAGAGGTTTATATAGGCAGGGGGACTAATTGGAGTAATGATTGGCAGCTGAGTCAGTAGTCAGGAGACAGAGGATGCTGTGAATTGTGGGAGGTGTAGCCCAAGGTGTCCATGTTTGTAGTTTGGACAGGTTCAAAGGGTTTACTGACAGGTTTGTTTACACTTGATTTTAATTCTTATAGCAACCATCGCAAAGACATGAACTAAAAGCCCAAAAATGCTTACTTACCTGGGCAAAAATGGTACAGGATTTATCACATAATGTCCTGATCCCCAGATCTTTAACCCAGCCACACATTAAAAAAGCTGTATACCTCCATGCTCTTTCAGGTTTTCATTTGTTTGTCCATGTAGAATGATGTCTGCAGCACCAAGTAGTTTGAAATGTCAGGGAACTCAACAGATGGATAATTTTCCAGATCCTTGGAAAAAATCTTTCTTTACTAGTGTGTAAGGATCTATCCCATCACAAAGAACAACTTTCTGAAGGTATCTTGACTATGCATTGGCCTCTAAACTGTGAAAATAGTCATAGATGGATTCACTAGCTCTTTGTATTCCAGTGGCCAAATTGGTTTACCTGACCATCACTTCATTCACCAGAAATAAACTTGCAAGCAAATGTCATGTGACTGAATGCAACCTACATTCAATTCCAGGTTAACCACTCGCAAAGAATGACCAAAAAAACCCTTTAACTCGATGTATTGTCAGTGAAAAAAATGGCAAGATGGTGGCCACACACTGTGACTGTATGGAAGGCCTTGGCAAGAGCTCTTCTCACAGAGCATCATTGTTGTGGGCTATCGAAGCTGGAGTGAAACACATGACTTCACTGACAGTTACAGATAAAAAAGTTGGTTGCTTTGGTCATTTAACACACAAATATTTCCTTAGCTTGCCAGAAATAGTGTGAAAAGCAAAAATCTATCAATGATCACTGATCCTGTGGATGAAAACAAGTTGTGAAGTCAGAGGAGACAAAGCAGAAAGGTAAGAATTGTACAGAAAACAGATAGGTGACAATCAGGAACATATAGTCTGATTACAATGTTAGTGTGCAGAAGATCACCTCAGAATGGACACTAAGTAAGCTACAGTAAAAAGAGTTAAATTTTTCTCATATATACATGTTTTATTTGGGGTGGCATGGTGGTGCAGTGGATAGCACTGTTGCCTTATGATAAGAAGGTTCTGGGTTCAAGCCCAGTGGCCAACAGGGGCCTTTCTGTGTGGAGTTTGCATGTTCTCCCCGTGTCTGTGCGGGTTTCCTCCAGGTGCTCTGGTTTCCCCCACAGTCCAATGACATGCAGGTTAGGTTAATTGGTGGCTTTAAATTGACCGGAGGTGTGAGTATGAATTGTTGCTTGTCTCTATGTGTCAGCCCTGTGATAACTTGTCCAGGGTGTATCTTGCCTCTTGCCCATACAGTAGTCAGCTGGGATGGGCTCCAGTGACCCTGCACAGGATAAGTGGTTATGGATGAATGTTTTATTGGTGCTCATGCATACAGAGATGCACACATGCTGGGATCAATACAGCAAAGGAGGAGATAAGCTGGCAAAAAATGACACAAAAGTGGAAATGCTTCTAAAAAAGTTGTGTTTGCTGATGTTGACAGAAAGATCCAGTGTGTTGACCTGTTTTGGTATGAACAGAACAGACCAGTGTTGGGAAGGTGATATTTTCCTGGTAAATAGACTGGAATATCTGAGCATCATGGCTACAATTTGTCAACAGTGAGATGGACACTTACAGACATAATGCATCATGTCAAGCTGTCATCACCAAATCAAGTATCTTTGGGTTGAGGTGGAAAGGGCTGTTTGCCCTTTCATGAGTATTTCCACATGGTACAATATTCCTGCCCAATGCATCTGGCATGTGGGAGAATTCACACTCAGGTCAACACAAGCTGTTCTGATGACCAAAGGAGAAACAGCACAGGACTAGATGTAGGTGCACATAATAATCAGGAACTACTATTCATATTTTATAGATGCATTTTTTCCATTTTCCAGCAAAATGCAATTCGTAATATGTCTGTTCAAGAAGAAGAACCCTTTATTTGTCACACATACACTCAAGCACAGACTTAAGCACACAGTGAAATTTCTCCTCTGCACTTAACCCATTTCAGACACTGACACAATTTGCATGAAACATGATTTTTTTTCATATATTCATGTTTTATTGGTACTTATGCATACAGGGATGCACACATGCTGGGATTAATACAGCAAATGAGGATGAAGCTGGCAAAAAATGACACAAAAGTGGAATTGATTCTAAACTTGTTAGTGATGCTGTTTTGACAGGTAGGCTTGCTGAGATAATGGAAGTGCTATTGAACACATTGGTTGCCTGACAATTTTAGTGTGGTACAAACATATAAAGAAGAAAGACTTTGCCACATGACATTTGGACACACAAATCCATTGAATGGATTTTCTTATTTTCTACATTTTAGAACAAAGCTGAAGGCATCACAACTGTGAAATAACACACAAATAATAATGCAGTAAGCAAAAATAAGTGTAAATAAAGCATTCATTCATTCATTCATTCATTCATTCATTCAGTTTTACCCACTTATCCAGGGCCGGGTCACAGAGGCAGCAGTCTGAGCATGGAAGCCCAAACTTCCCTCTCCCCAGACACCTCAGCCAGCTCCTCGGGAAGAACACCAAGGCATTCCCAGGCCAGCCGAGAGACATAGTCCCTCCAGCATGTCCTGAGTCTTCCCCGGGGCCTCCTCCCGGGGGGACATGCCTGGAACACCTCCCCAGGGAGGCGTCCAGGAGGCATCCGAAAGAGATGCCCGAGCCACCTCAGCTGATTCCTCTCGATGTGGAGGAGCAGCGGCTCTACTCCGAGCTCCTCCCAAGTGACTGTGCTTCTCACCCTATCTCTAAGGGAGCATCCAGCCACCCTGCGAAAGAAACTCATTTTGGCCGCTTGTATCTGCAATCTTGTTCTTTTCTTCATTACCCAAAGCTCATGACCATAGGTGAGAGTCAGAACGTAGATTGACCGGTAAAAGGAGAAGTCCTGCCTCAAGTGGAGGAGTTTAAGTAAATAAAGCAAAAAATATTTATTTATTTATTTATTTATTTATTTAAGATTCTTCAAAGTGGCCACCTTTTGCTTTGATGAGCTTTGCACACTATTGGCTTTCTCTCAACCAGCTTCATGAATTAGTCACCTGGAATGATTTTCCAACAGTCTTGAAGGAGCACTTGTTGACTGCTTTTCTTTCACTCTCTATTGGGTTTAGGTCAGGTGAATGTGGAGCCCAGGTTATCCGATGCAGCACTCCTTCACTCTCTGTCTTGGTTAAATATATCTTACATAGCCTGGAGGTGTGTTTTCGGCAGGTGGAACTAAAAATCTTACATTTGGACTCATACAACCAAAGTACAGATTCCCACTGGTCTAATGTCCATTCCTTGTGTTTGTTGGCCAAAACAATTCTCTTCTTATTGGTCTCCCTCAGCTTCGTTACAGCAATTTGACAAGGAAGGACTAATCCATACAGTCTCCTCCAAACAGTTGATCTTGAGATGTGTCTGCCACTTGAATTCTGTGAAGTATTCATGAGATGATGTTATTTGGCAATTTCTGAGGCGGGTAACTCTAATGAACTTATCCTCTGCAGCAGAAGTAACTCTTGGTCTTCCTTTCCTGGGACAGTCCTCATGAGAGCCAGTTTCATCAGAGTATTTAATGATTTTTGTAACTGTACTTGAAGATACAAAGTTCTTGCAATTTTGTGGATTGACAAAGTCTTAAAGTAATGATGGATGTCATTTCTCTTTACTTAGTTGAGCGATTTTTGACAAAGTATGGATTATTACCAGTTGTTGAATAGGGCTGTTTACTGTATATCAATGCTGCCTTGACACAACTGATGGTCTCAAACACATTAAGTGTCAGTCCTGCATGCTGTGGCGTGTGCACCTGAAGGTATGCCCTGGGCTGCGCACATGTTGAGCAAACTCCAGCATGCACACCGTTAACAATGCGCACCTGAACTTAATTAAGGAGCTATATGTGCACCTATTTAAGGACTGTTCAGATGCAGTATCACTGCGAAGTATTACGCTATGTCAGTACACATTACCGAGCCTTACTACCCGTGTTTCTGATTGCCTGGTTTCCTGATTGTTGTTCCTGTTTCTCGTTCTCGCTTTGCATCTGATACCCTGTTTGCGCCTCACTCAACCCTTTGCTTGTTTTACATTTTGGATTTAGCCTGCTGTATTGTATTGTTTGCCTGTGAGTCTGTTTTCACTCATGTATATATCTTCACCTTGTAAATAAATCTCATCTCATCTCATTATCTCTAGCCGCTTTATCCTTCTACAGGGTCGCAGGCAACCATTCATAGACACAGACAACCATTCACACTCACATTCACACCTACGGTCAATTTAGAGCCACCAGGTAACCTAACCTGCATGTCTTTGGACTGTGGGGGAAACCGGAGCACCTGGAGGAAACCCACGCGGACACGGGGAGAACATGCAAACTCCACACAGAAAGGCCCTCGCCGGCCACGGGGCTCGAACCCGGACCTTCTTGCTGTGAGGTGACAGCGCTAACCACTACACCACCGTGCCGCCCTGTAAATAAATCACTTCTGCAAATGCATCCACCTACCTCGTACCTGACAGAATACTTCGCCAAACAATGGATGTAGCGGAAGTATTATAGTTTGCCATTCCCTGCATCTACTGGGTTCCCTTATCTCAGCTCCGTGCCTCGTATTTCCGGCTGAGTTCTGACTGGAGTCCCCCGGCACCCTACTATGGGAATATATCATCCTAGGGGATTCAGTTTACAGTGCAATTTGTTCTTTGAGGACCTCAAGGAGCCCAAGCCATCAGAATCTCTCTGGGTAAGCTGCATGCTAACTATAATTGCTGGATGAGCACGCAGATTGGTGGAGTATCTGATCCGAGTAGAGCACCTGTGCCTGCAGAGTTCACAGACTTTCTCAGCCATGCTCCTGTAGGGACAGTCACAGTCCCTTCTAGAACTACAAATCCCATCAACTAACTTCCGCGATGACCTACGTCACGCCTGGGCAGGATTACCTACGTCACATCCCCCCAGAGACCATAAGTGACTCAGTCAGCTTCCGTTCTTCCTCTCTTGCTCTGTGGATTTCGTATCATACAGACAAAGAGACACCCTGCTCATCAGAACATCTGAGATAAAGACGTCTGCCTTGCAAGAAAAAGAAACTCAGCGCACTTTTGCATACCACTGGCCACAGTAAAATTGCCTAAGTTGCGCCCTCATATCGAGTTACAACCAGTTTTTATTTGATTATTATAAGTAACGTTACGACTGCAGCCCAAGGAGTTAATTAAAAGTTAGAAGCAATCGGATTCCTTCTGACTTAATCGCTGTGCACATTATCGTCAGAGACTCTTCCTCACGAAAGATGAAGCTTCAGGACATCTCCCCATATCCTGCAGCAAAACTCCGGGACATTTCTGCATCCCGCATCAAGATATCAATCACTGGAAGTAAGGCTGGCATTTGGCCAAATTAGTCTTAGGAATTAGCTTTATGAAGTAGTGTGAATTTAAACTCAGAAACTGTTTAATTGTGCATACTTATCCTTGAGTTCTACATTGCTCTCTCTCCGTTGTTTTACACGATAAGTTGTGCATGCTTTCCTCTATCCTTACTAACATCCTTAATTTCATTATTACACATGTTTTGGCCTCATCAAGATTTCAGTGAATTTGGTAATGTTATAGGGAGTGGGTTAGCCACCATGGCTAATTCCTTTGTCTCAAGAGACCACGAGGTGATTCTCAACTCCCCCCAACACACACACCCTCTCCCTCCCTCTCTCTCTCTCACACACACACACACACACACACACACACATACCTTAGATAAGATTCCAATCACTCTCACACACACACACACACACTGTTTATGCTTACTTATATATATCAGCTGGATAGTACAGTGGTAACGCTCACTGACTACGATGCAGGAGATCGGGGTTCGAATCCCTTTCATAATCGAAATCTACTATCACAACTAGAGATTAATGAAATACAACAATGATGCTACGGCAAGGGGGAAGACAGGTCAGCGGGGAGATGTCATCATCCCCACAACCAGAGATTGGGTACCAAGCCCCAACAGCTAACAGCCTCAACACAAGAGCTGCTGACCTGAGAAGGAAGATCGTGACCCAACTGGAAACCTGGAGCCCCCGACGAATACCGAAGCTGAGTTGCCAAGTACCTTCAGAAGACCAACAAGCTGATAAACAGTAATCATGGAGATGCTTGGACACAAGGTGGGCTCGGGACATAACAAACAGTATCCACCATGGAAGAGACAATTAGAGGCCAGCACGGAGAGAAGTTAGCCAGCTAGCTGAACTACAGAAAGGGAACATGGTGAATAAAGGGGCACACTCTCCATACCAGAGGCACTCGAAACTGCCAAACAGCGACTAACAGCTCTGGCCACCTGGTTGAAGAGATACACCAAGGAGGGAGAGGCCAGGAGAATAAACAAGCTGTTCTCCACTGAACCAGCCAAGGTGTACTCTCAGTGGCAGGGGAACAACAACCGGTGAGACCCACCAAGAGCTGAGGTGGAAAAATACTGGAAGGACATATGGGAAAGAAAGGCATCACACAACACTGATGCTCAATGGTTAGTGGACCTAAGAGCTGACCACAGCAACCTCCCAGAACAAGAACCAGTAACCATCTCAATAGCAGACGTCCAAGAAAGAGTGTCAAAGATGAAGAGCTGGACATCACTCCATAAACGCCTAGCAGCACAGATGAACCAGCTGCTGAGGGATGGAACCCACCCAGAATGGCTAACCCAAGGCAGGACAGTCCTAATCATGAAGGACCCCCAGAAGGGACCCATCCCATCCAACTACCGGCCAATTACCTGTCTCTTCCACAACATGGAAGGCCCTGTCAGGCATCATTGCGGCAAAAATGAGTAAGCATGTGGCTCAATACATGAGCGAGGCACAGAAAGGAATTGGCAGTAACACCAGAGGAGCCAAGCACCAGCTACTGGTCGATAGAACAGTTGCCCGAGACTGTAAGAAGAGACAGACCAACCTGTGCACTGCCTGGATTGACTACAAGAAAGCCTACGACTCAATGCCACACACATGGATACTGGAATGTCTGGAACTGTATAAGATCAACAGGAACCTAAGGACCTTCATCCAGAACTCAATGGAAATGTGGAAGACAACCCTACAGGCCAACTCAAAACCCATTGCCCAAGTCAACATCAAGTGCAGCATATACCAAGGAGATGCACTATCACCACTGCTGTTCTGCATAGGCCTGAACCCCCTCAGTCGGATCATCACGAAGAGCAGCTACGGGTACCGATTCTGTAGTGGGGCAACAATCAACCACCTGCTCTACATGGATGACATCAAGCTGTATGCCAGGAACGAGCGAGAAATAGACTCGCTGATCCACACCACCCGGATCTACAGCGATGACATAGGGATGTCATTCGGATTGGACAAGTGTGGCCGGATGGTCTCAAAGAGAGGCAAGATGATCCGGACTGAGGGGATTGACCTACCAGAGGGCACCATAGGTGATATCCAAGGCAGCTACAAGTACCTTGGCATCCCACAGGCTAATGGAAACCATGAAGAAGCCACAAGGAAGTCAACCACAGCCAAATACCTCCAGAGAGCAAGGCAGGTCCTGAAAAGTCAGCTGAATGGTAAGAACAAGGTCCAAGCCATCAACATGTATGCACTACCAGTCATCAGATACCCCGCTGGTATCATAAACTGGCCAAAGGAGGAGATAGAAGCCACAGATATCAAGACTAGAAAGCTCCTCACCATGCATGGAGGGTTCCACCCCAAGTCCAGCACCCTGAGACTATACACTAAGCGGAAAGAGGGAGGTCGAGGGCTAGTGAGCGTCAAGACCACGGTCCAGGATGAAACATCGAAAATCCAAGAATACATCAGAAAGATGGCCCCAAAGGATGAACTGCTACGTGAATGTCTCAGGCAGCAGAACCCTGATGAGAGTGCAGAGGAGGAGGAGGAACAGACAACCTGGAGAGACAAACCCCTACATGGCATGTACCACCGTCAGATAGAGGAAGTGGCTGATATCAAGAAATCCTACCAGTGGCTGGATAATGCAGGACTGACAGACAGCACAGAGGCACTAATCATGGCAGCACAAGAACAGGCCATAAGCACAAGAGTAGATCAGACCCAAGATGCAGACTGTGCAAAGAAGCCCCTGAAACAGTCCAGCACATAGTAGCAGGGTGTAAGATGCTAGCTGGATCAGCATACATGGAGAGGCACAACCAAGTGGCTGGGATAGTATACAGGAACATCTGCAACCAGGATGGAATAGAAGTACCCAAGTCCCAATGGGCCATACCACAGAAGGTGGCTGAGAACAACAGGGCCAAGGTTCTGTGGGACTTCAGCTTCCAGACTGACAAACAGATCCTGGCTAACCAACCAGACATAGTGGTGGTGGACAAAGAGCAGAAGAGGGTGGTGGTGATAGATGTGGCGATCCCAGCTGACGCCAACATCAGGAAGAAGGAACATGAGAAACTTAAGGGTTGAAAAAGCAGCTGGAACGGATGTGGAAGGTCAAGGGTTGCGTGGTCCCCATAGTAGTGGGGGCACTTGGGGCAGTAACCCCCAAACTGGGAGAGTGGCTCCAGCAAATCCCAGGAACAACATCTGAAGCCTCAGTCCAGAAGAGCGCAGTCCTAGGAACATCGAAGATACTGCACAGAACCCTCAAACTCCCAGGCCTCTGGTAGAGGACCCGAGCTTGAGGATGACATGGATACCACCCCCCCGCCGGGGGTGAGAAGGAGATTTTATATATATATATATATATATATATATATATATATATATATATATATATATATATATATGCTGTCTTTATTGAATGTACATCATTGTTATAATAAATTCAATTATTCTGTTAAACTGTGTGTTTATTTGTTGCTCCTATATACTTGAAGTCACACAATCTCAAAGAACTCCAAATTGCCTTCAGTGTGCTATTGGCTGTAGTGTCTAGGTAATCCAGTAAGTAATACATTATTGCTGCATCAGTAGTGATCATAACAATTTGGAATACACCATAATTTAGCTGTTTGGTAATTTATTATTAAACACCAAAAATTAATATGAGACTGATCACTTAAGACCAATAGCACCTACACTCCAGTTCATCTTTGAATCTTTGTAAAAGGAGGAATCCCATGAATTTTTTTTGGGGGGGAGGCAGGGGCGATCACGCCTATGGCCGACACAGTGGCAGTAGAGGAAGCCATTGCTCCAGAGCTCCCTCCAGTGGCCGACGCAGTGGCAGTAGAGGAGGCTGTTGTTCCAGAGCTCCCTCAAGTGGCTGATGTGGAGACAGCAAAGAATGCTGTTGTTCCAGAGCCCCTCCTAGAGGCTGTCTTTCCAGAGCTGGTTTCTCAGCCAGAGCCAGCACCTGAATCAATGCCTGAACCAGAGTCTACATTAGAACCCATGCCTGAACCAGAGCCAGCTCCAGTGCCAATGTCAGAGCCGGTGCCAGCTCCACCATCAGAGCCAGAGTCTGAGTCAGCTCCAGAGCCAGCTCCAGTGCCAGTGTCGGTGCCAGCTCCAGCTTCAGAGCCAGAGTCTGAGTCAGCACCAGAGCCAGCTCCAGTGCCAGTGTCAGAGCCAGTGCCAGCACAAGCACCGATGCCAGAGCCAATGCCAGCACCAGTGCCTGTTCCAGTGCCAGAGTCAACATCGGTGTCAGAGCCAGCGCCAGCTCCAGAACCAGTGCCAGAGTCAGAGTCAGTGCCAGGGTCTGCTCCAGAACCATTGCCAGGGCCAGAGTCAGCACCAGTGTCTACTCCAAAGCCTGTGCTAGCACCACTGTCAGAGTCAGCTCCAGTGCAAGCATCAGACCCTGTGTCAGTGTCTACTCCAGAGCCAGTGCCCGTGTCAGCTAGAACATCAGAGCCAACACCAAAGTCGGAGCCAGTGTCTGTGCCAGCTCCAGTGCCTATGCCAGAGTCAAGGCCAATGTCAGAACCTGAGCCTGTTCCAGAGCCTGTGTTAGAGGATGATGGAACAACTTCTACCTCAGCTGGCTATGAAGGCATTGTCATCCCACTGCTGCCTGGCTAGAAAGGCATCGTCATTCCTCCATCACCCAGCTATGAAGGCATTGTCGTTCCTCTGTTGCCCAGCTGTGAAGACATCATTGTCCTGCTGCCACCCAGCCATGAAGACGTCATCATCCCTCCACCACCTGGCCATGAAGATGTCATCGTCCCGCCACTGCCTGGTCATAAAGACGCTTTTGTAGTCCTGCCACCAGGTCCTAACCAGGACCGAAGCAATGTACTGACAGAGCTTGAGCCCATACCTCAGTCCAGTTCCAAGTCAAGTCCAGAGTCTAAGTCAAGTCCACAGTCCAAGTCAATTCCAAGGCCCGAGTCATCTCCAGAGCTTGAGTCCTCTACTGAGCCCAAGTACAGCCTGGAGCCTGAGTCGAAGCTCGCTTCCTGCCTTGAGCCCAAGTCATCCCCAGAGCTTGAGTCCAGTCCAGAGCCTAAGTCAAGTCCAGAGCTCAAGCACACTTCCAGCCCTGAGTCCAAGCCAGTTCCAGAACTGAAAGGGTTTTCTTCACCTCTTGCCCTCACCATCTCGAGATCAGTCCCCCCGTGTCACCCAGAGCTCTGGGGGTGAGTTGCGAAAGAAAGACAGGAACCCCATGAGTTCGCAATCTTTATTCACAAGTCCCCCATGAGATGAGAGAATACAGGAGACTTTATATGTGTGTTATCTGTGTGGATGAAGTGACATCACTGTTTGATATCTGTCTATGTGTGTGTGTAGGTGTGTGTATGCTATGTGTGTGAGTCATAGGATGTCAGACTATAACATCAGCTGTATGTGTTGATATCTTGTGACTAGGTCAGTAAACCTTGGACCGAGCAGATCACATCTTAATTACATCACTGTTCTAATGGAATGTTCAAATGTATGTGTGTGTGTGAGTGAAACCTTGGAGCTGTTCAGATACATTTCTGATCAATAATACACATTTCATATCAAAATAAGCAGAATGTTCTGATGATATGATATGATAGCAATGTTCAGACAAAATGGAATTTTTAAACAAAGATACTGGGTCTAGCTGACCAGAAGGTCATTTTTAACTGAACAGAATAAATCCTTTACAATTTTGTCACAAAATAAATTACTGCCTTCTTGGTCAAGAATAAATACTTACAATTATTTATCCTTACAAAGGAATAAAACCTTACAAGAACTCAAGCCTGAGTCATCTCCTGAGATGGAGCTAGAGTCCAGTCCAGAGCTCAAGTCATCTTCAGAGCTTAAATCCAGCCCAAAGCTTGAATCCACTGTAAGTCCTAGATCCAAGTCAAGTCCAGGGTCCAAGTCAAGGCCAGAGTCTGACCATGCTTCCTGCACAGAGCCCAAGTCATTTCCAGAGCCCTTGTCCAATCCAGAGTTTGAGTCGTCTCCACAGCTTGAGCCCAAGTCCAGTACAGAGCTCAAGCCCGAGTCCAGTCCAGAACCTGAGTCATCTCTGGAGCTCAAGCCAGAGCCATCTCCAGAGCCAAAAACCAGTGCAAGTCAGCAGTCCAAGTTTTGTCCTGAGCCTGAACCTGAGCCCCCACCGGAGCCAAGTATGATGGATTTTTGCTCCCGGAGGGAGCTCTTTTGAGTTGACGCCAGCACGCGCACCATTAATGATGTGCAACTGAACTTAATTAAAGAGCTATATGTGCACCTATTTAAGGACTGTTCAGATGCAGTATCACTGTGAAGTATTATGCTACATCAGTACGCATTACTGAGCCTTACTACCTGTGTTTCTGATTGCTTGGTTTCCTGATTGTTGTTCCTGTTTCTCGTACTCATTCTCACTTTGCCTCTAATATCCTGTTTGTGCCTCACTCGACCCTTTGCTTGTTTTTCATTTTGGATTTAGCCTGTCATATAGGACTGTTTGCCTGTGTGTCTGTTTTCACTCATGTAGATATCTTCACCTTGTAAATAAATCACTTCTGCACATACATCCACCTACCTCATACCTGATGTTAAGAAGGCAAAATATTCCAATAATTAACTTTTGACAGGGCACACCTGTTAAATGAAAATAATTTCAATTAACTTAACACTTTTTTTGTTTACCACACACTGTAATTTCATATATGCTCCATATGCTATTTGATAATTTTGATGTCTTTAGGCTTGTTCTACAATGTTGAAAATAGTCAAAATACAGAAAAACGCTCATGAGGGTAAAAGTAAGAGTCAAACATGATCAACACCTTGCTCAAGGGCCAAACAGTGGCCGCTTAGCAGTGCTGGGGCTTAAACCCCCAACCATCAGCATCAGTAATCAGGATCAGTAATCCTGAGCCAGCATTGTCCTTCTCCTTTTTCTTTACAAATTATATTATTGACAAAAATTTGAATGAAAAGCAGAATCGTTGAAATATTTTGTCAAGTGGTTTTATTCTCATTTCAACCATACAGCTGGTACATGGTGTTCCTCAAGCCTCATGGTACGACAAAAAATGACACAGAACTACATAAAACATTTACTATGAATTTCAGAGTTTCTCAGTATTTGGTTTGTCCCCTTTTTTGCTTTATTGTTAGTGTGCACTCAAGCTGGCATGGACTCCACAAGTTTGTGCAAAATCTGATGATCCATTTTAGATCAAGTCCACTGGAATTTTGTTTGAACAATAGACGAGCTTAGACACGAGGAAAATCTGATCTTTTGTGCAAAGCATTTAACATGGCCATGGTTTTAAATATTTCAGAATTCTAAAAGCATCTGTGCATTTCCAATTTTAATTGGAAAAAAAATCCCAGATTCTCAATGTGGTCTCATATTTTTTTGACCCCACTGTCTGCTGCCACCCTCATAGTTGAGGGTCAGCGATCCAGGAAGCCATTCACTAGCTTCCACAAGTTCTCTTTGGTGATTAGAGAAAACCAGTAGGATCCAAACCCTTATGTGGGGACAGGTACACACACACACCTACAGTGGTGCTTGAAAGTTTGTGAACCCTTTAGAATTTTCTATATTTCTGCATAAATATGACCTAAAACATCATCAGATTTTCACACAAGTCCTAAAAGTAGATAAAGAGAACCCAGTTAAACAAATGAGACAAAAATATTATACTTGGTCATTTATTAATTGAGGAAAATGATCCAATATTGCATATCTGTGGGTGGCAAAAGTAACTCTAGAATTAGCAGTTAATTTGAAGGTGAAATTAGAGTCAGGTGTTTTCAATCAATGGGATGTGTGAGTGGGCACCCTGTTTTATTTAAAGAACAGGGATCTATCAAAGTCTGACCTTCACAACACATGTTTGTGGAAATGTATCATGGCATGAACAAAGGAGATTTCTGAGGACCTCAGAAAAAGTGTTGTTGATGCTCAACAGGCTGGAAAAGTTTACAAAAACAATGCTAAAGTGTTTGGACTCCACCAATCTACAGTGAGGCAGATTGTGTACAAATGGAGGATATTCAAGACCATTGTTACTCTCCACAGGAGTGATCGACCAACAAAGATCACTCCAAGACCAAGGCATGTAATCGTTGACAAGGTCACAAAGGACCCCAGGGTAACTTCTAAGTAACTGCAGGCCTCTCTCACATTGGCTAATGTTCATGTTCATGAGTCCACCATCCGGAGAACACTGAACAACAATGATGTCCATGGCAGGATTGCAAGGAGAAAGCCACTGCTCTCCAAAAAGAACATTGCTGCTCGTCTGCAGTTTGCTAAAGATCACAAGGACAAGCCAGGAGGCTATTGGAAAAATGTATTGTGGATGGATGAGACCAAAATAGAACTTTTTGGTTTAAATGAGAAGCCTTATGTTTGGAGAAAGGAAAACACTGCATTCCAGCATAAGAACCTTATCCCATCTGTGAAACATGGTGGTGGTAGTATCATGGTTTGGGCCTGTTTTGCTGCATCTGGGTCAGGACAGCTTGCCATCATTGATGGAACAATGAATTCTGAATTATACCAGGAAAATGTCAGGACATCTGTCCATAAACTGAATCTCAAGAGAAGGTGGGTCATGCAGCAAGACAACGACCCTAAGCACACAAGTCATTCTATCAAATAATGGTTAAAGAAGAATAAAGTTAATGTTTTGGAATGGCCAAGTCAAAGTCCTGATCTTAATCCAATCAAAATGTTGTGGAAGGGCCTGAAGCAAGCAATTCATGTGAGGAAACCCACCAACATCCCAGAGTTGAAGCTGTTCTGTACAGAGGAATGGGCTAAAATTCCTCCAAGCCAGTGTGCAGGACTGATCAACAGTGACCGGAAAGTTTAGTTGCAGTCATTGCTGCATAAGGGGGTCACACCAGATACTGAAAGCAAAGGTTCACATACTTTTGCCATTCACAGATGTGTAATATTGGATCATTTTCCTCAATAAATAAATGACCAAATATAATATTTTTGTCTCATTTTTTTAACTGGGTTCTTTTTATCTACTTTTAGGACTTGTGAAAATCTGATGACGTTTTAGCTCATATTTATGCCGAAATATAGAAAATTCTAAAGGGTTCACAAACTTTCAAGCACCACTGTATAGGCAATTCAGAGTAGCCAACTGAACTAATCTACATGTCTTTGGACTGTGGGACAAAACCCACACAGGCACGAGGAGACCATGCAAACTCCACACAAAAAGCCCCATCTGCCCCTGGGCTTGAACCCAGAACCAGCTTGCTACATGGCAACAGTGCAGACCACTGCACCACCATGTTGCCTGTGACCCTTCTGTATATATGGAAAAACTGAGGTCTGTATTTATAGAAACCCCAGATAGCAGAGGGTCGTTGATTCGACGTGGAATCATCGGCATGTTCTTCGACCTATACACCGTCGATCACCGACGTTGATTCAACACCGCTTTGCTCATACGAGTTTCCGTTGAAACGACGTTGAAAAGTGGCTGGTGGTCGACAGAGAATAGACCCCCTTTCACCCTTTATTCAACTACGTATTTCGGTCGATTTATAGTTGAATTTTCGGCGATGATTCATCCAACTTTACTTCCTGTTTTATGTACAACAGGAAGGCTACAAATTAAGCAAAACAGGCTAAATTAAACTAGCTAACAATAAAGCATCGGGGCTCTTGCCTAGGATGAACACACACACATGCATACTTCAACCATGAAAGTGAAACTTAATTTATATCAATGTGCGTAGGCTACGTCCTGTTTAATGTACAACAGGATATAAAAATGCATGCAACAATGCACCTCTCCTAATGTTTGTCAAGCTATCTAATGAGGCATAACTTTTAACATTTATAAGGAACAGAACACACTTGAACAAGTTCTTAGAAACATTTTATGATTTATTTATAATTGTGGCCTATTCCTCCTGCGGCGCAGACCTGTACATGGAAACAGAAAAACAACCAAAATTAATTTGATGCAGCATTGATAAAGAAAGTCAGCAGTAGGCTATGGGTTTCTAAATGCCACCCTACCTCATTATTTGGACATGGGGAAAAACTATATTTAAAATCCAAAGAGGGATGGAGGGAGGAAAATTAAAACAAAAGAAAGAAATGAAATATAGAGTAGAGAATATTTGATAAAATTAAGGATGTTTTTATTCAGTAAACATTTAAAAAAATGTTCTACAACACTCTAGCCTAGTGACTTACCAGTAACAAAATAGACTTGAAGTATTCAGATCCGCTCTGCATAAAGCAGCTAAATCCTCTCTCTGTCTCCCGGCAGAAAGCTGCTTGGTTTGCTTGTGTCTCAATCACAGCTGGTATTCTGTAGAAAGACTTCTTTTCACCTTTCCCATCAGCTTTGTTAGAACTCTAACACAGCACAAAAGTTTACCATTGTAGGTTTTTGATGAACCAAGTGCCTCGTGGGTTCACATACCGCGCGCTGCCGTTATTTCCCCCAAATCACGAGTTTGTTGGTCTTCCAATGTGGCGCAGGGTTTGTTTACTTCCGGTTTCGGGTGACGTCAGTGAAAGGGGTCTAATGGGGGCATTACCGCCACCCACTGGATTGGGGTGTAAAGCAGTCTGAACAAAACGTGTAAACATAAACATAGGAGAAATGAACCCGTTTTTCTAACTCGTCCTCACTTAGTCTACTTTTCTTTTTTGATTAGTCTGGATTTGATATTGTAAATTTAAATGTGAATCAATGTATATTCATCGGACATGAACAAATGAATAAATCTTGAGTAATCTTGAGGGGCGTGTGTGTCCGGGGCGCGGTGTCGCGGGGGGGATCGAACGAACCCTCCGATCCCCCCTGGCTACGGGCCAGAATTAGATCATCCTACCAATGTTGAAAACTGGCCGGCAAAAATGATGATGGTTCAACGTCGTATATTCAACCTTCTCTGACGGTCGACAGATCAACCTTTACCCACGTTGATTCAACGGTGATAAATCGACCCTCTCAGACGGCGGAGAAATCGACGTTTCACGGCGCCGTTTCAACGTTGATTTTCTGACGTACGACGGAAACCGACCATTCTGACCAAAACTCTACGTCGTTTCAACGACCCTCTGCTATCGGGGACAGCACAACCAGTTGACTGGAGATCTGTGCTTTTAATGCCCATTCTCAAGAACCCTTGTGATGGTATTGCAACAAATCACAAGTAGAGGATGAACGTGTGTTCCAAATAGTCTGGCTGGCCTTTGAGTAATATATGTACTCCTTTTCTTCAAGACCTTGTTGAAGATTTGCATGAATCAATTATATCAATAAGATATTTAATAGCCAACAGTATTTCTTTTATGTATTTTTAAAAAAATAAGAATTACTGCAGGTTTGGAAACATTTCACTCTCATTAAATAATTTGTCAACAGAGAAGTGAGTAAATGAGTGAACAAGTAGAACAAAATCAAGGGATATTATGTATATTATTCAGCATTAACACAAACAAGCAATTAAGCACAACGGGCGGCACGGTGGTGTGGGCGGCACGGTGGTGTAGTGGTTAGCGCTGTCGCCTCACAGCAAGAAGGTCCTGGGTTCGAGCCCCGGGGCCGGCGAGGGCCTTTCTGTGTGGAGTTTGCATGTTCTCCCCGTGTCCGCGTGGGTTTCCTCCGGGTGCTCCGGTTTCCCCCACAGTCCAAAGACATGCAGGTTAGGTTAACTGGTGACTCTAAATTGACCGTAGGTGTGAATGTGAGTGTGAATGGTTGTCTGTGTCTATGTGTCAGCCCTGTGATGACCTGGCGACTTGTCCAGGGTGTACCCCGCCTTTCGCCCGTAGTCAGCTGGGATAGGCTCCAGCTTGCCTGCGACCCTGTAGAAGGATAAAGCGGCTAGAGATAATGAGAATGAGAATGAGCAATTAAGCAAAAATTATTACAGAAAAAGAACAGGAAAGTATCAGTGAAGAAAAGTAAATGTAATTTATAAAAAGAAAAATGTTTGTTGTGTAAACAATACCATGGAGGCGCACAGTGTAGACAAATGAAGAATATTGTTGGACTCCCACTGGTGATCAATATGTGTGCTTGCTCTCAATGTGTGCTTGATGGTCCAAAACACAAACAAAAAACCAGAAATTATATTTATTAAATTTTTATGTGGCTGTATAGGGGAAGTTTGGGAAATGATTCCACCAGCTGCTTCTATATTAGCAACACGTCTTTCTGCCTGTTTTTCTATTAACTGTTTCTCCCTGCCTTCACTCAAATAAATCACGACTCTGAAAATTTGCATCTCCCTGTTGCATCAGTGTGTGTTCATGCAACCTTCCGATGCTTGATGCTATGCCATGGGGTTTATGATAATGGTACATGCTAATGATATCATGTGACATACAGCTGGCTGCTGTGTAAGGAAGCTACATCCATGTACAGACAGTAATGAAATTATATTTGAACATTTCAAATAATAATAATAATAATAATAATAAGAGGAAGAAGAAGAGAAAGAAGTTGTGACATGCATTCTGGGTGTTTTTGTTTGCTTTTGTTCAGTAGTTTTGCAAAAAAAAAAGCCTTCAGTTATGAACACAGTGTAACACAACTGTGGAAGTGGGGGCATGGTTGAACACCAGTTCGTGAATCAAGAGTGAAGCTATGAGAGGTGCACCTGTGAGGAATTATTACTAATGACTGCTCTGTGTTTCAGTGAGCAGTAGGAAAGGGTAGAGCTGAGAGAGACGGAGAGAGAGGACAGAAAGAGAAAATGAAAAAAAGACCACTGAAAAACATCCATTGAAGAGCTCATCCATACCTTCGCCAGCATCCACCAGATGCAACGTAAGGCCCTTATCACTATTCAGTATGACAGTATGGTTACAGGCACTACTCCAGGCCCAGAAAGAGGATCAGCAGGTGCTGTGGAGGATCCAGCTGGTGGGTATAGCCCAGTGATTGTCACAAGCATGGCCCATGTCATGCTGATGAAGATGAGGCCACAGGATGACCTCGAGGTGTTTCTTCAAGTTGTTCAATTATGCAGAAGAAGCATTGGTTTGGCGAGACTCACAGATGGTTATCTGCCTATTACCACTCCTGTCAGGGGAGGCCCAGATTGTAGTCCAGCAGCTCACCATCAGCAACATGCTAGAGTACTCAAACCTGAGTGGGCAATCATGCAACAGGTTGACCACACCCCAGAACAACATCATAAGTAGTACCACTCACTCACACTGGGTGAGCACAGCTGCCCATTTGCTTTTCTCCAGCAGTTCCATGATGTCTGCCAACAGTGGCTGCCAGCTGAGTTTAGTGGTTCAGTGCTCATTACCCAACTACCGGAGTACACAGCATACTGGGTCCAATGTTACTGCCTGCCATTGCTGGATGAGAACTATAATCAAACAGCAGGGCACTGAGGACAGGACAAAACAATGAACTGGGTCATAACTCATTTTTATTGCCCAGACATTCACAGCAATATTCACAGGTGGTCGTGAAACACATGGACATGTGGAAAACATTTGAAACTGCGTGGCACTCCATGAAACTTCATGCAGGTTCCTTCATCCAGTAAACTGATCTGAGCCTTGAAGTATTTCAAAAATATATATGTATACTGTGTGTATGTCTATATATATATACAGTGGTGCTTGAAAGTTTGTGAACCCTTTAGAATTTTCTATATTTCTGCATAAATATGACCTAAAACATCATCAGATTTTCACACAAGTCCTAAAAGTAGATAAAGAGAACCCAGTTAAACAAATGAGACAAAAATATTATACTTGGTCATTTATTTATTGAGGAAAATGATCCAAATATTACATATCTGTGAGTGGCAAAAGTATGTGAACCTTTGCTTTCAGTATCTGGTGTGACCCCCTTGTGCAGCAATAACTGCAACTAAACGTTTCCAGTAACTGTTGATCAGTCCTGCACACCAGCTTGGAGGAATTTTAGCCCATTCTTCTGTCCGGAAAAGCTTCAACTCTGGGATGTTGGTGGGTTTCTTCACATGAACTGCTTGCTTCAGGTCCTTCCACAACATTTCGTTTGGATTCAGGTCAGGACTTTGACTTGGCCATTCCAAACCATTAACTTTATTCTTCTTTCACCATTCATTGGTAGAATGACTTGTGTGCTAAGGGTCATTGTCTTGCTGCATGACCCACCTTTTCTTGAAATTCAGTTCATGGACAGATGTCCTGAGATTTTCCTTTAGAATTCCCTGGTATAATTCAGAATTCATTGTTCTATCAATGATGGCAAGCCATCCTGGCCCAGATGCAGCAAAACAGGCCCAAATCATGATACTACCACCACCATGTTTCACAGATGGGATAAGGTTCTTATGCTGGAATGCAGTGCTTTCCTTTCTCCAAACATAACGCTTCTCATTTAAACCAAAAAGTTCTATTTTAGTCTCATCCGTCCACAAAACATTTTTTCAATAGCCTTCTGGCTTTTCCATGTGAGCTTTAGCAAACTGCATATGAGCAGTAATGTTCTTTTTGAAGAGCAGTGGCTTTCTCCTTGCAACCATGCTATGCACACCATTGTTGTTCAGTGTTCTCCTGATGGTGGACTCATGAACATTAACATTAGTGGATGTGAGAGAGACCTTCAGTTGTTTAGAAGTTACCCTGGGTCCTTTGTGACCTCACCGACTATTACACGTCTTGCTCTTGGAGTGATCTTTGTTGGTCGACCACTCCTGGGGAGGGTAACAATGGTCTTGAATTTCCTCCATTTGTACACAATCTGTCTGACTGTGGATTGGTGGAGTCCAAACTTTTTAGAGATGGTTTTGTAACCTTTTCCAGCCTGATGAGCATCAACAACGCTTTTTCTGAGGTCCTCAGAAATCTCCTTTGTTCATGCCATGATACACTTCCACAAACATGTGTTGTGAAGATCAGACTTTGATAAATCCCTGTTCTTTAAATAAAACAGGGTGCCCGCTCACACCTGATTGTCATCCCATTGATTGAAAACACCTGACTCTAATTTCACCTTCAAATTAACTGCTAATCCTAGAGGTTCACATACTTTTGCCACTCACAGATATGTAATATTGGATCATTTTTCTCAATAAATAAATGACCAAGTATAATATTTTTGTCGCATTTGTTTAACTGGGTTCTCTTGATCTACCTTTAGGACTTGTGTGAAAATCTGACAATGTTTTAAGTCATATTTATGCAGAAATATAGAAAATTCTAAAGGGTTCACAAAATTTCAAGCACCACTCTGTATATATATATATAATATATATATATATATATTATATATATATATATATATATATATATATATATATATATATATATATATATATACACACACACACACAGGGTGTTTCAAAAAATTTGATATAATTTCACAATTTAATAACTTTGCCAATTCTCGTTCAATTGACCTCAAATTTTAACAGCCTGTATGGAAACAGGCTGTTAAAATTTTATGATGGTCAAAATTTTATGATGAAGGGTTTTTGTTTTTATCTTTTTAGGTATAGAAATACCATTCACTTGAAAAGAAAAGGTGTTTTGTGTGTTAGAGTACTCTCGAACATAGTCAAACAAGACTGTGCAGTGTGCATTTATGAAAGAATTCTCTAAAAATGCACCAACTGCAATACAGATTTGGACATGGCACAAAAAGTACAAAGAGGAAGGCTGTCTGTGTTCATGGAATCCACATACTTTTGAATTCCTCATTCAAATTTTGAAGAATAAATCTTATATTGATGGGTTTCAGTCACGTGACTTTTCTGAGCAGTTTTACTGGAAGTGAAATAGCTGGTGGTCTAAAGGCTGCCGTACTGCAAACAACTAACTATAACTTATCAGAGTATGCTCATAATCTAGAAGACACTGCTCACTTTAGATATAGTCAGAAGATTGCTGTGTGCAATGGAATAGACCCCTACAGTCTAGGAAAGAAAGATTTGTCATATGATCTTGAAAACTACCATTCAGTCGAGTTCCCCAACATCTTGAACTATCTGGTGTTGCTGACATCCTTCTACACCGCAAAACAGATGAAAGCATGGAAGAGTATAGAGGCTTACAGCTTTTTTGTATGTGGCTGGGTAAAGGACCTTGGTATCAAGTCACTGCCGAAGGAATTGTATTGTTTTTGCCCATGTAAGTATAGTTTTTTTTAAGCTTTTCATTCATGTCTTTACAACGAAGTGCTGCAAGTTGAAGTGTAAACAAACAGCAGTTCCCTTGATTCTCACTTGTGTTCACACTTATCTCACATGTAAATCATTCACAAAGATCATCAGAAACCCCTTTAAAGACCTGGATCTTAGTTAAACAAGACAGAGAAGTGATCACGGTGCACTGTAACTGTATGGCTGGGTAAGAATTTTGTTGTGACCTTCATGCATATGGACTTTGTGAGGAGTGAGGAATAAACAAAGAAACAGCTGGGCACTTTAGCACTTCATGACTAAAAAAAGTACTGTAAAATAATGACACATAGCAAAAAAAGTACTTGGAAAACACTAACAACATGAGAGCTGAGAGGGATATACAAACCTTTCAAGAAGTGATCACTGCAAACTCGAGCATGCTTCGACTCGGCTCCCTTTGAAAAAGCCACCTTTCTCAATGTCTGTTTGTGAAATCCTGTGTTCAATCATCCTTTTTTATTAGTTCACAGGGAACCATGAAGAAACTTTTATCAGTTTCACTGTTTGATTGATTTGAACAAACTAAAACAACGCAAGTGTAAGGCATTTTTTTATGCAAGCAATGCACCTTTTCTGTACAAATGCTTTGTCAACTGAGCTTTGGTAGACCACCAGCTAAAGTTCTGAATAACTAATGAGGTGGATGTGATGTCACATGAAACCCAGCAATCGCTCAACATTAAGCCTGTTTAGTTTCATTTGCCTAGACTATGTAGTTTGTGGGATATTTACATCTCAAATTATATCAGATTTTTTGAAACACCCTGTGTGTATATATATATATATATATATCAAGCTTCTGCCATGGCCATCTCAGTCCCCTGTCCTGAACCACAGTGAAAACCTGAGAGGTAAGTTGAAGAGGAGAGAGCACAAGAGATAGTCGAGGACCCTGGATGAGCTGGAGAGATTGTGTAAAGAGCAATGGTCTCAGATGCCCTGCTCTCTATCTCCAACCACAGAAAATGTTGTAGGAGAAGACTCATGCCGCTTTTCCACTACCAACGCGGCTGAGTTGGGGTGAGCCGTGCCGTGCTGAGTTGGGCTGAGTCGAGCTGAGTGGGGCTGTTGGAGTAGCATTTCGACTACAACCGCGCTGAACCGTGCTGGCTGGGAGTGGGTGGACACATTGAGTGGAGTTAGCGAAAGTGGGTGGACGTCACGTGATGTCGTTAGGCGGCGCAAACAGTGACATCAGTGACCTTTTAAGTGGTAGTCTCACGACCCGGATAGTAAACAATAAACACGGAGGACGAGGACATGGAGTAATTAGTGTTGCTGGTCTTGGTGCTGTGGCTTGTTGTCACCGACAATGCCAACAGATACTGGCAAGAGCGTATAGATGAGGCGAGGCGCATAAGGCTTCAGAAATTCTTGTAATTCGTAATTCTTCTTCTTCCGGGTTTACAGTGTTTACAGATCCCAGCGTGCTCTCGGGGCATGTGAGGACACTCCTCCTCACCAATCAGTGCACAGGGGAGTGTCTCCTCATGCCCCTAGCCCCACTCGGTTCGGTTTGGCTCGCTTCAGCCCCACTCCAAAACCGTGCGAGTTTTGGGTGCTGAGTAAGGCTGAAGAGAGCTGAGTCATGCTGTTCTGAGGTAGTCGAAACGCGAGCCGTGTCGGGCTGAAGTGAGCTGAAGTGAGCTGAAAAAGGGTAGTGGAAAAGGGCCATCAGTGCAGTTTTACTGCCAAAGGGAGGTTGTCGAAAAGTCAAAAATCCTTCCCATGCCATATGGCACATAGGGTGGTGCCTATCTCCATTTCTGTAGCACTCGGCCTGTCACCTATTACATAGCTAGGGTTACAGTGGGGGGCTAGTCTTCTGGTAACCGTGAGAAAGGGAAGTTGTTCAAAGTATTAAATGTAGGGGTGCCAATAACAGTGGCCATGTGTTTTTGTTGAAAATAATGATTTCTTGACGAGGGATTTGTTTTTATCTGGATAAATTTATTTCAATTAAAGGTTGGATTTTACTATTTTTTTTCAGTGTGTAATGAAGCAACTTCACCAAAAGGTGGATTTTTTTTCAAACCCTTTTTACTGATTTTTACATGGGGGGACAGTGGGGGCAACTGTGTGTGTGTCTTTAATGAGTACCACAATTTGGACAGTGTAGCTTTATTTTCTCTGCTTGTTCTTACCACCATGTCAAGGTTCACAGCACAAGCAGTTCTGTTTGAAGAACTTCAATGAAAACTCTACTCACTTCTTTCCCCAGCAGCTGCATCATGAAGTGCAAATACAGATAAGATCCTCAAACAACTCTTTCCTGAGTTCTTATTAGCACCAGCCTTAGTTTCCTCAGGACAAATCACTTCAAGTAAACTTGTGAAATTTTCTTCCAGGTTCACCAATTATGCTCTTGTAGTCTTCCAAGTTTGTTCAGTGCTCCACTGATCTCTACACCAACTGGTACCTTGATGTTTTACAAACTTTGTCAGGAAGTGAGGCAGCAGCAGATCATGTTTGATGGCTTAATTGTGTAGTGTATTATTTCTTACTGCTTTTCCACACAGCTTTCTTATTTTAGTCTGCTGGTTTACATTTATCATGTCTAAAATTATATCATTTCAGATTTTATTCAGCTGGTACATCAGCATCCATAAACATGTTTAAACAATTACATTCTGCTAAGTTTCCACAAGTTACCTTTCTTGTTCAGGGAAAAATAATTATCAAGATCACCTCTGCATCACTTTCAGCTCTACATGCTTTACCGGTGGTTAGTTTAACTGAACAGTCATTAATTCCCAGAGGGAATTTAAAATGGCTGTTTTACAACAAACAATCATGCTAACTGGTGCTTCAAGAAAACTTTTGCTGGCTTGGTATCCTGAATTAATCTTAAAATAATGTCTAAGGGTAGCATAGTGGTGCAGTGATTAGCAATGTCACCTCACAGCAAGAAGGTTCTGGGGTTGAGCCCAGTGCCCGATGGGGGCCTTTCTGTGTGGAGTTTGCATGTTCTCCCTGTATCTGCATGGGTTTCCTCCAGATACTCCAGTTTCCCCTCACAGTCCAAAGACATGCAGGTTAGGCTGTAAATTAGTAGGTGTGAATGTGAGTGTGAATGGTTATTTGTCTCTGTGTGTCAGCCGTGCGATGACCTGGCGACTTGTCCAGGGTGTACCCCACCTCTTCTCTTGCCCATACTCAGCTGGGATAGGCTCCAGCTTGCCCACGACCCTGCACAGGATAAGTGGTTATGGATAATGGATGGATAATGTCTAAGTCCATCTTCTAACTACTTTCTGTTAATGTAACAGATCTCCAAGCCTGCATTTCAACCCCTCGACACACAAAGATCCTCTTATTATTAATCTGTTCATGAAAGTAAACTGAATAAGACTCTCTGATCTCTGCTCACTTCTTACCACCAAGACTGGTTGAAAAATGCACAATTAGATATCTAATTTCAATCCTAATAACACTATTAGGATTGAAAAAGAAATCCCCAATATACTGTATCTAGATCTAATTAATGAGGTGCTTTTATTGGAATTTCTTGGGATAAATGGGTGACAAACAGCATGTATAAGAATGGCAGCAAGAAGAATCTATTCTGAGTACATCTGAATTATGTCAGTTCATTGTATAATGGCTTCATCTGTGAATGTTTGTACATGAATGTTCTTCTTGTATCTTCAGTTTAATGGAGCTTGTAAGTTGATGAAAAAAATCTAAACACATCACTTTAAATGTTTGCTTTTCAGCTGATGTATTTAATCAATGTACATTTTATAACAAATGGTTCTTTCAATGTTTTGAATTTGCCATGCTAAAACATAATTTGAAATTATAGGTGTGTCAGCCCTGTGATGACCTGGCGACTTGCCCAAGGTGTACCCCGCCTTTCGTCCGTAGTCAGCTGGGATAGACTCCAGCTTGTCTGCGACCCTGCAGAACAGGATAAAGCAGCTAGAGATAATTAGATGAGATGAGGTTCTTTCAATATTTTGAATTTGCCATGCTAAAACATAATTTGAAATTATAGGTTAAGGGTGTGTCAGCCCTGTGATGACCTGGTGATTTGTCCAGTGTGTATCCCACCTCTCGCCCATAGTCAGCTGGGATAGGCTCCAGCTTGCCTGTGACCCTGTAGAACAGAATAAGTGGCGACAGATAACGGATGGAAGGTTAAGGGTGTTTTTTTAATACAATTTTATACAAGCCTAAATACAACCCCCCCCCACAAAAAAAAAAAATCAACTCTCAACATTTGATGTAATTAGGCCAAAGGTGAATAATCCAGGATTCCCTGGGGAAGGTGGCTGCTTTCAGAATGGTAACACTGCCATGCTCATGTCCATGAAGAGAAGTGATGTGGAGTAGAGTTAAGTGGACTCAAAATAAAATATAGGAACCATAATTAATTGAGTGCACCTGAAAGTTTTTTTTAAACAGCTAAATTCCTATTCACCAACATTTTTTTTCCGTTTGTTTGTTTGTTTGTTTATCATCAGCAAACTATAGTTAGCATTGCTTAACTGTTTAAGTTTTGTTTGACCACTCTGAAAGCATGTTTTTCTCCCGGACGCTTTAACTTTGGCCGACTAAGCTGGGGTATGCAAAGAAAATAATTTGACTAGACTGTACTTTTTATGGTGAGGGGGAAATCAGTTTTCCAACACTTTTGGTTTTGTTACTTAATCTACTTCCAGTGCATACATCCACATAAATCCTGCAAAAAATAAAATACAATCTTCAGCCAGTGTCATTGTAAGCAACATTATCATTGGTTTGGAAGAGTTCACACTGGTAGCACACAAGTAAACCACACTCAAAAGGAAACAAGCAAATAAATAAACAAACAAACTCCAGAGCCATAGCAAAGACCTTAAACATCCCTGTCAGTACAACTGGTTTGATAATTTGCAAGTGGAAAGTTGATGGAACTAAAACTAACTATCCTCAGACATGTGCACATACACATGCAAGATTTCACAAGGCACTTGCAGGCTAATGATAAATAAGGTAGGAGATAAGCCCCAGTCAGTTGAAAAGAGTTGCATTCCAACCTGAAAGCAGCAGAAATGAGTTACACAGAGAATAAGGAACAAACTGCAGTGGAATCATGTCTATTTTTACAACTCATGCAAAAATCTGCTGCTAAAAAGGAAGCAGAGAGATGAATGTCAAAAAGCATTGAGTAAACAACATACTCTGCTCAGATGAAATAAAAATGGAAGTTGTTCCCTCACCAGACTCTCTTTTCTCTCTCTTTTGAAGTGTGAGCACTGGTGCATCCTTCCATGAATGTTAACTGAATCTCTACTTAGAGAATGCTTAACCATGTGAATGGTTTTGCTTTTAATTTTATTTTTATTAGCCTTAGATTATTGATGCCATCCACCATATAAGTCCCTCTGAATGAGCTGTTACTATAGAAACAATAATGTATTTGAACAAGCACATTAATATAAAGCTGAATTGAATTACAGCTGGCACAAATGTCACAGGAAATGTATCAATATGATATGACTAATCAGATGTGGAAATTCAGCAGCACTGTGGTATAAGTAACAATAAAGGCATTGTTCTGAATTGTAATATACAGAGTCTTCCATATACTATCATGCTCATGCTAATTGATTATAACACTTTCTAGACCCAATTCCTGTGACTTCATGACCAGATTAAATTTTCAATCTCTTTGCAGTATCTTATTTGTCTTAGGTTTGTCTATTTACTGGATGCAAGTCCCTTTGCACAAGATGTTTGCTATGTTTATTCATGTGTGAAAGTCGTGTGTGTGTGTGTGTGGGGGGGGGGGGGGGGGGGGGGGTTATGCCAAAGTGAGTGCAGTGCTGTCAATCAATTTCCCATCCACCTTAAAGCACCTAGTGATCTGGGGTTCCCTTCAAGTGAACTCGGTGCATCTATATCATGTGTAAAAAGGATCTGCTCAAGAGACTAAAGTGGTGCTTGAAAGTTTGTAAACCGTTTAGAATTCTCTATATTTCTGCATAAATAGGAACTAAAACATCATCAGATTTTCACACAAGTCATAAAAGTAGATAAAGAGAACCCAGTTAAACAAATGAGACAAACATATTATACTTGGTCATTTATTTATTGAGGAAAATGATCCAATATTGCATATCTGTGAGCGGCAAAAGTATGTGAACTTCTAGGATTCACAGTTAATTTGAAGGTGAAATTAGAGTCAGGTGCTTTCAATCAATGGGATGACAATCAGGTGTGAATGGGCACCCTGTTTTATTGAAAGAACAGGGATCTATCAAAGCCTGATCTTCACAACACACATTTGTGGAAGTGTGTCATGGCACGACAAAAGGAGATTTCTGAGGACCTCAGAAAAAGCGTTGTTGATGCTCATCAGGCTGGAAAAGGTTACAAAATCATCTCTAAAGAGTTTGGACTCCACCAATCCACAGTCAGACAGATTGTATACAAATGGAGGAAATTCAAGACCATTGTTACCCTCCCCAGGAGTGGTCGACCAACAAAGATCACTCCAAGAGCAAGGCATGTAATAGTCGGTGAGGTCACAAAGGACCCCAGGGTAACTTCTAAGCAACTGAAGGCCTCTCTCACATTGGCTGATGTTAATGTTCATGAGTCCACCATCAGGAGAACACTGAACAACAATGGTGTGCATGGCAGGGTTGCAAGTTGCCACTGCTGTCCAAAAAGAACATTGCTGCTTGTCTGCAGTTTGCTAAACGTCATGTGGACAAGCCAGAAGACTATTGGAAAAATGTTTTGTGGACAGATGAGACAAAAATAGAACTTTTTGGTTTAAATGAGAAGTGTTAAGTTTGGAGAAAGGGAAACACTGCATTCCAGCATAAGAACCTTATCCCATCTGTGAAACATGGTGGTGGTAGTATCATGATTTGGGCCTGTTTTGCTGCATCTGGGCCAGGATGGCTTGCCATCATTGATAGAACAATGAATTCTGAATTATACCAGGGAATTCTAAAGGAAAATCTCAGGACATCTGTCCATGAACTGAATCTCAAAAGAAGGTGGGTCATGCAGCAAGACAACGACTCTAAGCACACAAATCGTTCTACCAAAGAATGGTTAAAGAAGAATAAAGTCAATGTTTTGGAATGGCCAAGTCAAAGTCCTGACCTTAATCCAATCGAAATGCTGTGGAAGGACCTGAAGCAAGCAGTTCATGTGAAGAAACCCACCAACATCCCAGAGTTGAAGCTTTTCTGGACAGAAGAATGGGCTAAAATTCCTCCAAGCTGGTTTGCAGGACTGATCAACAGTTACCAGAAACATTTAGTTGCAGTTATTGCTGCACGGGGGGGTGTGTCACACCAGATACTGAAAGCAAAGGTTCACATACTTTTGCCACTCACACATATGTAATATTGGATCATTTTCCTCAATAAATAAATGACCAACGATAATATTTTTGTCTCATTTGTTTAACTGGGTTCTCTTTATCTACCTTTAGGACTTGCGTGAAAATCTGATTATGTTTTAGGTCATATTTATGTAGAAATATAGAAAATTCTAAAGGGTTCACAAACTTTCAAGCACCACTGTAGGTGTCAAACAGCAAGGTTGGTTTATGTTATTGGATGACGTCTAGTTGAAATTTTATATTGATGAGGGAAAGGCATGTTATGGCCTGCTGATATACTGTATTGAACATAAAAATGCAAGAAAGTACAACTGGAAAACTTTTAGTCTCCTAATGGGCATCCCTGGTGTTGAATATCAAATCAAATCAAATCAAATCAAGTTTATTTGTACAGCGCTTTTAACAATAAACATTGTCACAAAGCAGCTTTACAGAATTTGAACGACTTAAAACATGAGCTAATTTTATCCCTAATCTATCCCCAATGAGCATGCCTGTGGCGATGGTGGCAAGGAAAAACTCCCTCAGACGACATGAGGAAGAAACCTCGAGAGGAACCAGACTCAAAAGGGAACCCATCCTCATTTGGGCAACAACAGACAGCCTGACTATAATATTAACAGTTTTAACAGGTATAACCCTCAACTGTCCTCATGGGGCCGTCCTTCCCAGGAGTGGGGCGATAAAACTCCGACCAGACACAGGGCACCAGGATGGATCAAGCAGGTCCGAGGGGCAGAAGAGGCCAGCACCTCAATCCCAGGATCAACATGTAACTCAGAGGGACAGATGGGGGGGGGGGGGGGGGGGGAAGAGAGAGAGAAAGAAAACACGTTGTTAGGTATGCCCTAAAAATGACAAGTATTAAATCTGTGTGGTAGGCTCGCAGAGACGAGAGTCTTTACATCAGGCATAACACACAATGGTATGTTAATATGGTAAAAAATATATCATGACCTGCTCTGGCTGGATGCTTGATTGGGTGATGGGAGCACACTCCTCAGCAATGATGAGATGCAGATGGGACCCTTAGGCCTGGCCAAGACAATTCAGTTACATTTCACCGGGTCTGGGACATGCGACAGAATGTCTGACGGCCGATTCCCTGCAGGCTACGATAGCCAGTCGAGGTCTCCACCGTCTCCACCAAAAGATTTCCTGTTGACTCCATGTAACTCAGAGGGACAGAATTGGGGTGGGGGGGGGAAAGAAAACACAGGTGGTTAGGTATGCCCAATGTCACCTGAATAAGTAGGAACAGTATACATATTGCACCGAGTACAAGCAGGGACTCCGGCAACTAACTATGACAGCATAACTAAAAGGAGAGAGCCAGAAGGTAACACAGGCATGAGGGAGCCCCGGGACATAAAGCAGCCAGCCACTACACCGTCAACAAACTCGAGTGAGCAAGCGAGTGGGGACTGACAGCATCCATACATCCCAGTTTACCAAAACACTATGTCTGAGGACCCTCCAGATCTACTCCTTTACCTCATAAACACCATTAACAAAAGGCTTGACTAAACAGATATGTTTTCAGCCTAGACTTAAATGCTGAGACTGTGTCTGATTCCCGAACATTACTTGGAAGGCTGTTCCATAACAGTGGGGCTTTGTAAGAAAAGGCTCTGCCCCCGATGTAGCCTTCACTATACGAGGTACCAGCAGATAGCCTGCACCTTTTGATCTAAGTAGGCATGGCGGGTCATAGAGGAGCAGAAGTTCACTCAGGTACTGTGGTGCGAGACCATTTAGTGCTTTAAAGGTCAATAGTAGTATTTTATAATCAATACGAAATTTGATTGGGAGCCAATGCAGTGTGGATAAGACAGGCGTGATGTGGTCATATTTTCTAGTTCTAGTAAGGACTCTTGCTGCTGCATTTTGAACTAACTGGAGCTTGTTTATGCACTTATTGGAACATCCAGACAGTAAGGCATTACAATAATCCAACCTGGAGGTAACGAAAGCATGGACTAGTTTTTCTGCATCATGCAATGACATTAAATTTCTTATCTTTGCAATATTTCTGAGATGAAAGAAAGCTATCCGGGTGATGTTATCAATGTGAGTTTCGAATGAAAGACTGGGGTCATTAATCACTCCGAGGTCTTTTACTGCTGCACGTGAAGAAACAGAAAGGCCATCCAGAGTTACTGTGTAATCAGAAAACTTACTTCTAGCTGTATGTGGTCCTAGCACAAGTACTTCAGTCTTGTCAGAGTTAAGCAGAAGGAAATTTATAAGCATCCAGTGTCTAATGTCCTTAACACATTCCTCAATTCTATTAAGCTGGTGTCTCTCATCAGGTTTTGCAGAGACATACAACTGTGTGTCATCAGCATAACAGTGGAAACTAATACAATGTTTACGAATAATATCGCCCAGAGGTAACATATATAGAGAAAAAAGCAGTGGACCCAAGACAGAACCTTGTGGAACACCAAGCTTTACCTCGGTACGTCTAGAAATATCACCATTTATATCAACATACTGATAACGATCAGTTAGATAAGACCTGAGCCAGGAGAGGGCCATTCCCTTAACTCCCACAACATTTTCTAGTCTATCCAGAAGAATGGAATGATCAATGGTATCAAATGCTGCACTAAGGTCAAGCAACACAAGTAGCGAGACACAGCCCTGATCAGACGCCAACAGTAGGTCGTTTACTACTTTAACCAGTGCTGTCTCTGTGCTATGATGAGGTCTAAATCCTGACTGATACATTTCATGGATGTTATTCCTATGTAAATATGAGCATAACTGCTGTGCCACAGCTTTTTCAAGGATCTTGGAATACACTGTGGCAAAGAAGTTGTAATAAAAATAAATAAATAAATAAATAAATATTTATAAGAATAGTTTTAACTTATTCCTATTATCTTGTATTTTGCATACCAGTAGATTTTGCTTTCCCTTAACAAGTCCAGGAGTTTGGACTTGAGTCTTCTGATCAAGCATGGAAACACATGTTTAGGCATGCTTAGGTTCCTTTTTTTTTTAAATCACCCTCACTACTACTTTAAGTGATAAGGAAGTGATAATTGCTCTGGTGCACTGTCAAACATTTATCACCACGCATTTATTATGCCACTAATGTAAAGAAAACACTTGATCATGGTGACACTGTGCTTATGTAAGGTAGCTTTTAAGCAAAAATATCCACTTTCCCAAAAAAGCCTTGAGAAGGGAACCTGAAAAACTGTCAAGTGGCCAACAATATCAGCAAATTCTAGTGTAGATTTGGAATACTTAACCTTGTATGACCCCAATTCCCTTCCACCCTCCACTACACCATGTATTTCGCATCAACAACTAAAAATCTGAACCAGGTGAAATACACTTGCCAGAAGATTGAAAATCAGAAAGATATCTGGCCAAAATGTCTAAATAAAAGGTTACAACTGACAAGTGGCATTTCAGTGGCCATAAAGATCGTCAAGAGATATTGAGATTGTCCTTCTTAAATTATTCTTGTCCTTCTTAGATGGTCCTTCTGGGTTTGCTTAAAATTTTACAGTAGTACAGATCAACATGGACAAAGTGATTCAATATTAGATACCTCAGCCTCTTTAATCCTATTTAGATTAGGCTTATTTAGATAAGGCTTATATATATTGAAAGTGGACTCAAAGAGCTCTGGTGTAGTTTAAAAATTCAGAAACTCAAAGAAATATTTTAGTACTTTTGTTTCATAACTATGCATCAATTTGTCCTAATTACAAGTGAATGAGTTTTCTTTACAGTATAATCTTCAGATTTCTTGGAACAGCAATCTTCTGGGATATCAAATGCGAGAACCACCTCCAACTCCATAATAAATATAGTGCAGCATGGGACATACTTTCCAGCAATATTCCTGTTTGCCATTATAGAATCTGTTCTCACATTATCCCTAAATGTTTGATTTGGGTCTCAATTACCACTCAAGGGAGGCTGAAGCTTCAGTGCATCATTCAAACTGCAGAAATAATGAACGTCTGCTTTCCTCAAGGACTTCTTTAAACCCAAATACAAAAAACAAACAAACAAAAAAACAAAAAACAACAACAACAAAAGCAATCAAGATAATCATTTACTATTTGCACCTTCCTATCCCATCTTCAGCTGCTCCTTTCAAGGAAGAAGGAAGGCAAACCAGACCACCAGCAAACAAAACAATTGTATCTGGCAATTGTTCAAAATTTGGCCATTAAATTAAACTGAGAGGGAAAAAAAAAGACCAGCATGAACATTACACCTTCTTATATGCAAGGACCAATGTAAATTACAAGTGATTCCTATACCATCGTTCACAAGAGGTCTTATCATTAGTAGCTAGATCTCTAATGATTTAATCAAAGATTACAAGTGTGTGTGTGTGTGTGTGTGTGGGGGGGGGGGGGGTCCCTGAAATGACATGAACAAGGAACCTTGACTCAAAAAGGAACCCAGGATACCTTGTACTAATGATCAAAGTAGTTGAAAAATATTGAAAGTTCTCTTTTATCAATTCAATTAGCTAGCACTGTAATTGACATCTATTTCCTACAGCTAAATATTTTACCAATTTGAACCTCACACCACTTTTGCATGGTATATATTTCCTGATAAAACAGAAATTATGTCTCAACGATTTGGTATTTCTGATTTTTGAAATCAAACATTTAAAAGTCATATGTTAAACAAGGCGTTTTTAGCAAATTTTAGTTATATTGCTGAATATGTGGTAACTGTGACAGTGATTTACCATTACCACTAAAATTTAATCAGTTTGAGCGCAAAACTGTATTGCATTATAATGTTTTGTAGTGGGATAATTGATGGCATGGCATACTAGTGTTGACTTGCATTAAAGCCCAACCTTAAATAAACACAAAAGATAAACTGTTTGCGCATCCTACACTCCTTTCCTTCAAGCTTATTCAAGCTACTATTCTATTGTTAAAGGTTTCCTTCTTTTGTGCTCCAGCCGCTGTTAATCTGAGATGCTGCAGTAATCCAATAAAGGCATTTGTGGGCCATTATGGGCTCACTTCCTGGCTAACAGAGCACAAGGAGGCTGCATCAGGCCACAGAGAGAGAGCTCAGACTCGCTGTTATTTATGGTGATGTGATGTCAAAGCACTTACGGGAGGAATAGCTTTATTCTCGTTACCAGAAAGATGGCTCCTCAGTGGGAATTGGCTGCATGTGATTAATTACCTATTTGTTTTGACATGACAAAAAAAAGAGCACCAGGGTGGAAAAAATAAGGGGAAACGGAATAATTATGAAAGAGCTCAAAATTCTGAGTCTGCTTCCAAGAATGAAATACAGGGTATTAGAGTGATTAAATAAATAAATAAATATTTTATATATATATATATATATGGGCGGCACGGTGGTGTAGTGGTTAGCGCTGTCGCCTCACAGCAAGAAGGTCCTGGGTTCGAGCCCCGGGGCCAGCGAGGGCCTTTCTGTGTGGAGTTTGCATGTTCTCCCCGTGTCCGCGTGGGTTTCCTCCGGGTGCTCCGGTTTCCCCAACAGTCCAAAGACATGCAGGTTAGGTTAACTGGTGACTCTAAATTGACTGTAGGTGTGAATGTGAGTATGAATGGTTGTCTGTGTCTATGTGTCAGCCCTGTGATGACCTGGCGACTTGTCCAGGGTGTACCCCGCCTTTCGCCCATAGTCAGCTGGGATAGGCTCCAGCTTGCCTGCGACCCTGTAGAAGGATAAAGCGGCTAGAGATGATGATATATATATATATATATATATATATATATATATATATATATAATCTCATCATCTCTAGCCGCTTTATCCTGTTCTACAGGGTCGCAGGCAAGCTGGAGCCTATCCCAGCTGACTACAGGTGAAAGGTGGGGTACACCCTGGACAAGTTGCCAGGTCATCACAGGGCTGACACACAGACAACCATTCACACCTACGGTCAATTTAGAGTCACCAGATAACCTAACCTGCATGTCTTTGGACTGTGGGGGAAACCAGAGCACCCAGAGGAAACCCACGCAGACACGGGGAGAACATGCAAACTCCACACAGAAAGGTCCTCGCCGGCCATGGGGCTCGAACCCGGACCTTCTTGCTGTGAGGTGACAGCGCTAACCACTACACCACCGTGCCGCCAAATATATATATATATATATATATATATATATATATATATATATATATATATATGTGACCCTTCACCGGATCCAGGGACACATGTCGGCCGAAACGAATCCGAGATAATCGCAAAAGAAGCATTTTTTTTTTTTAATTTGTGATTTTTGTTTTTTTCCATCATGTGCAAGTTGAGATCTTGAAGAATGCAATCAGTATTTCAGATAATAGATTGTTTTGTTGGAAAAGCATACATTTTTTGTTGCAAATTGTCTCGTTTTTGTCAGGACTGTAGCCTGCTGGGGGGTGTGGGTAAATTACCATATGGGCCATTCACATGATGATTTAAGTCTTTTGTTTTTTTTTCGCGAATCAGCTGTATGATCCAAGCTGAGCGCATGGCTACTTAACTGCATACAGGCATGTAATTTCACTATGGAATGAGTTCCTTAACAGAGCGCAGAGGAGCCCCGTGAAGCAAACAGACGCACGGTATTTACATCAGAGATAACCATTTCTAGCAAAAAAAAAACGCAACCTCATTTTCCAGATTGAATGGAATACTTGAATGATCGGATGATACACGGACCGTTCTAGGATTACATTCCATCGGAGGCATTGGTGTGTGCAAGGCGCCATTTACCTTTCTGATGGGGTAAGTTTATTAATCTAAGGCTGTGTGGTTATTTTTGCATGTAACGGAGAGTGTTGTGGTTTGGTTAAGCCTAGGTCACAACCGGACGTACGATTTTTTGGCCGTGTGATTTTTGGCGTTTCCCAAATCGCTGCATTTTTTTTTTTTGTTCATGGAGAAAGACGCGCGTTGGCCGTAAGTTTGTCTTGCAACCTGAAAAAAACGTAAGCGCCCGTAGAGTTTGTTTGATGTGACAAAGAACCTCTGTGGCCGGTCTGCGGCTCGAAAATCAGCACATCACACGCGCGCTCTCGTGCGTTTCATGCGCGCTCTCCGTGTGTTTCTTGCATTTTTTGCGTGTAGACTGGCCGTAGGAGCACGGTACGGCCGGTTGTGACCAAGGCTTTACATGAAACTAGTGTTGTGTTAGTTGTGTCATCATCGTGCTATCTTTCTTTCTTAGGGTGTGAGTAATTTTTCAACCACAAAACGTTAAAGTATACTTTAGGACTTATTTTTGTACTTCATAATTGTGTTGGGCATACTTTGCATGGAAGGAAAATTGACGTGGTGATCTTTGTTTACATGAAAGTAGTATCGTGCTAGCTAGTAGGGGGTAGGGCTTTCCTTAATGTCATGCAAATGAGCAGCATTATGTGCCCGCCCTGCACCCAGAGTAGCTGAGATGGAAAACTTTGAGGGTGATTTTCTCCCTTTTCTGTTTTAAGAAGTATACACTTTCAAAAGGCCACACATTCTTCAAATATTGTCAGATCTCCACATGGAAGGCATCATTGGAAAGCTTAGAAACTGTACTTTCTGAATCTGTCAATAACTCAAAATGCCCCCGGGCAGACATGTGTCCCTGGATTCTGTGATTTGCCACATATATATGAGAGAGAGAGGGAGAGAGTGGTGCTTGATAGTTTGTGAACCCTTTAGAATTTTCTATATTTCTGCATAAATATGACCTAAAACATCATCAGATTTTCATGCAAGTCTGAAAAGTAGATAAAGAGAACCCAGTTAAACAAATGAGACAAAAATATTATAATTGGTCATTTATTTATTGAGGAAAATAATCCAATATTACATACCTGTGAGTGGCAAAAGAAACTCTAGAATTAGCAGTTAATCTGAAGGTGAAATTAGAGTCAGGTGTTTTCAATCAATGGGATGTGTGAGTGGGCAACCTGTTTTATTTAAAGAACAGGGATCTATCAAAGTCTGATCTTCACAACACAGGCTTGTGGAAGTGTATCATGGCATGAACAAAGGAGATTTCTGAGGACTTCAGACAAAGCGTTATTGATGCTCAACAGTCTGGCAAAGGTTACAAAACCATCTCTAAAGAGTTTGGACTCCACCAGTCCACAGTGAGGCACATTGTGTACAAATGGAGGAAATTAAAGACCAATGGTACCCTCCCCAGGAATGGTCGACCAACAAAGATCACTCCAAGAGCAAGGTGTGTAATAGTCGGCGAGGTCACAATGGACCCCAGGGTAACTTTTAAGTAAGTGAAGGCCTTTCTCACATTGGCTAATGTTCATGTTCATGAGTCCACCATCAGGAGAACACTGAACAACAATGGTGTGCATGGCAGGGTTGCAAGGAGAAAGCCACTGCTCTCCAAAAAGAACATTGCTGCTCGTCTGCAGTTTGCTAAAGATCACATGGAAAAGCCAGAAGGCTATTGGAAACAATGTTATGTGGACAGATGAGAACAAAATAGAACTTTTTGGTTTAAATGAGAAGCGTTATGTTTGGAGAAAGGAAAACACTGCATTCCAGCATAAGAACCTTATTCCATCTGTGAAACATGGTGGTGGTAGTATCATGGTTTGGGCCTGTTTTGCTGCATCTGGGCCAGGACGGCTTGCCATCATTGATGGAACAATGAATTCTGAATTATACCAGTGAATTCTAAAGGAAAATCTCAGGACATCTGTCCATGAACTGAATCTCAAGAAAAGGTGGGTCATGCAGCAAGACAATGACCCTAAGCACACAAGTCATTCTACCAAAGAATGGTGAAAGAAGAATAAAGTTAATGGTTTGGAATGGCCAAGTCAAAGTCCTGACCTGAATCCAAACGAAATGTTGTGGAAGGACCTGAAGCAAGCAGTTCATGTGAGGAAATCCACCAACATCCCAGGGTTGAAGCTGTTCTGTATGGAGGAATAGGCTAAAATTCCTCCAAGTCAGTGTGCAGGACTGATAACAGTTCCCGGAAATATTTAGTTGCAGTTATTGCTGCACAAGGGGCTTACCAGATACCGACAGCAAAAGTTCACATACTTTTGCCATTCACATAATGTAATATTGGATCATTTTCCTCAGTAAAAAAAAAATGACCAAATATAATATTTTTGTCTCATTTGTTTCACTGGGTTCTCTTTATCTACTTTTAGGACTTGCATGAAAATCTGATGATGGTTTAGGTCATATTTATGCAGAAATCTAGAAAATTCTAAAGGGTTCACAAACTTTCAAGCACCACTGTAATATATATATATATATATATATATATATATATATATATATATATATATATATATACACACATACACACACACTCACAACCCTGATTCCAAAACAGTTGGGACAAAGTACAAATTGCAAATGAAAACAGAATGCAATAATTTACAAATCTCAAAAACTGATCTTGTATTCACAATAGAACATAGACAACATATCAAATGTTGAAAGTGAGACATTTTGAAATTTCATGCCAAATATTGGCTCATTTGAAATTTCATGACAGCAACACATCTCAGAAAAGTTGGGACAGGGGCAGTAAGAGGCTGGAAAAGTTAAAGGTACAAAGAAGGAACAGCTGGAGAAACAAATTGCAACTCATTAGGTCAATTGGCAATAGGTCATTAACATGACTGGGTATAAAAAGAGCATCTTGGAGTGGCAGCAGCTCTCAGAAGTAAAGATGGGAAGAGGATCACCAATCTCCCTAATTCTGCGCTGACAAATAGTGGAGCGATATCAGAAAGGAGTTTGACAGTGTAAAATTGCAGAGTTTGAACATATCATCATCTACAGTGCATGATATCATCAAAAGATTCAGAGAATCTGGAAGAATCTCTGTGCATAAGGGTCAAGGCCGGAAAACCATACTGGGTGCCCGTGATCTTCGGGCCCTTAGATGGCACTGCATCACATACAGGCATGCTTCTGTATTGGAAATCACAAAATGGGCTCAGGAATTATTCCAGAGAACATTATCTGTGAACACAATTCACTGTGCCATCCGCCGTTGCGAGCTAAAACTCTATAGTTCAAAGAAGAAGCTGTATCTAAACATGATCCAGAAGCGCAGACGTCTTCTCTGGGCCAAGACTCATTTAAAATTGACTGTGGCAAAGTGGAAAACTGTTCTGTGGCCAGACGAATCAAAATTTGAATTTCTTAATGGAAATCAGGAATGCCGTGTCATTCGGAATAAAGAGGGGAAGGACAACCCAAATTGTTATCAGCGCTCAGTTCAGAAGCCTGCATCTCTGATGGTATGGGGTTGCATTAGTGCGTGTGGCATGGGCAGCTTACACATCTGGAAAGACACCATCAATACTGAAAGGTATATCCAGGTTCTAGAGCAACATACAGTGGTGCTTGAAAGTTTGTGAACCCTTTAAAATTTTCTATATTTCTGCATAAATATGACCCAAAACATCATCAGATTTTCACATAAGTCCTAAAAGTAGATAAAGAGAACCCAGTTAAACAAATGAGACAAAAATATTATACTTGTTCATTTATTTATTGAGGAAAATGATCCAATATTACATATCTGTGAGTAGCAAAAGTATGTGAACCTTTGCTTTCAGTATCTGGTGTGACCCCCTTGTGCAGCAACAACTGCAACTAAACGTTTGTGGTAACTGTTGATCAGTCCTGCACACCAGCTTGGAGGAATTTTAGCCCGTTCCTCCGTACAGAACAGCTTCAACTCTGGGATGTTGGTGGGTTTCCTCACATGAACTGCTCGCTTCAGGTCCTTCCACAACATTTTGATTGGATTAAGGTCAGGACTTTGACTTGGCCATTCCAAACCATTAACTTTATTCTTCTTTAACCATTCTTTGGTAGAACGACTTGTGTACTTAAGGTCATTGTCTTGCTGCATGACCCACCTTCTTTTGCGATTCAGTTCATGGACAGACGTCCTGACATTTTCCTTTAGAATTTGCTGGTATAATTCAGAATTCATTGTTCCATCAATGATGGCAAGCCATCCAGGCCCAGATGCAGCAAAAGAGGCCCAAACCATGATACTACCACCACCATGTTTCACAGATGGGATAAGGTTCTTGTGCTGGAATGCCGTGTTTTCCTTTCTCCAAACATAACGCTTCTCATTGAAACCAAAAAGTTCTATTTTGGTCTCATCTGTCCACAAAACATTTTTCCAATAGCCTTCTGGCTTGTCCACGTGATCTTTAGCAAACTGCAGATGAGCAGCAATGTTCTTTTTGGAGAGCAGTAGCTTTCTCCTTGTAACCCTGCCATGCACACCACTGTTGTTCAGTGTTCTCCTGATGGTGGACTCACAAACATTAACATTAGCCAATGTGAGAGAGGCCTTCAGTTGCTTAGAAGTTACCCTGGGGTCCTTTGTGACCTCGCCGACTATTACACGCCTTGCTCTTGGAGTGATCTTTGTTGGTCGACCACTCCTGGGGAGGGCAACAATGGTCTTGAATTTCCTCCATTTGTACACAATCTGTCTGACTGTGGATTGGTGGAGTCCAAACTCTTAGAGATGGTTTTGTAACCTTTTCCAGCCTGATGAGCATCAACAACGCTTTTTCTGAGGTCCTCAGAAATCTCCTTTGTTTGTGCCATGATACATTTCCACAAACACGTGTTGTGAAGATCAGACTTTGATAGATCCCTGTTCTTTAAATAAAACAGGGTGCCCACTCACACCTGATTGTCATCCCATTGATTGAAAACACCTGACTCTAATTTCATCTTCAAATTAACTGCTAATCCTAGAGGCTCACATACTTCAGGGATGTGATTTGGGGCTGGTGAAATTATCTGAAAATTTTAGCCGGGGGTCTGGGGGCCGCAGGCCCCCAGCTGGTCCAGGGCAGCGCCCTGGTGGGGGGACAAAGTAGTCAATGAACCAAAGTAGTCAAATTTTGAAATTCAAGGTAGAACTGATAATGTTTTATCATATGAGACAATACAAAGGTTTTAGAAATCTCAAAATGTAAACAAAACACGTCTGGACAAAAAAACAAAAAAAAAACGTTTTCTGTGAAATTGACTCATATGCAGAACTGAACAGTGTTCACTCACTTGAGGATTTTCATATGCAAGAATAAAAATCACTTTTTCACTAAACAACATTCACAAAAATGTGTTTGCTGAATCCATTCAATCCAATCAGAAGTCTGTGAAGAAGCTAATATCTCTAATATTTCTACTCATATTTCTGAAAGGCGGGGTACACCCTGAACAAGTCGACAGGTCATCACAGGGCTGACACATAGGCTACGTTTACATTAGACCGTATCTGTCTCGTTTTCTTCGCGGACGCACTGTCCGTTTACATTAAACCCCCTGGAAAAGCCAGGAAACGGGAATCCGCCAGCGCCCACGTATTCAATCCAGATCGTGTCAGCTCCGGTGCTGTGTAAACATTCAGAATACGCGAATACGCTGTGCTGAGCTCTAGCTGGCGTCTCATTGGACAACGTCACTGTGACATCCACCTTCCTGATTCGCTGGCGTTGGTCATGTGACACGACTGCTGAAAAACGGCGCGGACTTCCGCCTTGTATCACCTTTCATTAAAGAGTATAAAAGTATGAAAATACTGCAAATACTGATGCAAATACTGCCCATTGTGTAGTTATGATTGTCTTTAGGCTTGCCATCCTTCCACTTGCAAGTGGTAAGTGATGTGCGCTGGGATCACACACACAGTGGCTCAGTCCCGAATTGTGGCTTGTGCACTTCACTTGCGCCCTGTGTGAGCTGTGCAGGGCTGGAGTGCGCACCCTCCAGAGGGCACTCGCTGTTCAGGGCGGAGTGATTTGGAGCGCAGGATGCCTGCGGAGCCGAGCGTATCCGCGTATTGGTGTTGCTGTGTGCACGGCTAACGGTTTTAGTGTAAACGCGAATCGTTTTAAGAACATTAATCTGATGATCCGCTGATTCGACGTAATGTAAACGTAGCCATAGACACAGACAACCATTCACACTCACATTCACACCTACGGTCAATTTAGAGTCACCAGTTAACCTAACCTGCATGTCTTTGGACTGTGGGGGAAACTGGAGCACCCGGAGGAAACCCACAGGGAGAACATGCAAACTCCACACAGAAAGGCCCTCGCCGGCCACGGGGCTCGAACCCGGACCTTCTTGCTGTGAGGCGACAGTGCTGACTGCTACACCACCATGCCACCCTTAATTTTTTTTTATTGCTGTAAATTTTGTTAATTATGCCTTAGATATCACGGTAATGTGTAAATAATGTAATGTATCTACATTGGTTGTAAATTTAATTAAGTTCATTTCATTCATAATTATCATACTTTTTTAAAAAATAATTAAAAAAATAATAAATAAATAAATTTAAGAACCTGGCTGATAACACACACACTGAAGGCTCAATCCCAAATCACTTCCTCCTTCTTATACAAGTGCCCTACACAGCGAGCCCCTGTAGTCTCTCTAGTGCACTCTACATGCCTTATGGAGCAGTTTGGTCTTCAGTGCAACAGATTTCCTCTTCATCAGCGCGGTGGAGCAACAGGACAGGGGGCATTTCCAGTTGCGCAGCGCTCACTTTCACTTAGCCTGTTAGCCAGAGCAGGCAGCTGCAACACATATTTTGACTTTCTATGTAGCCAGAAGAAGCTATACATGCTCCAAAATAGGATTAAATTATAAATAAATGGCCTTGACAGACTTGTGTTTAAGCGGTGCGTTAAAGCTCTTGCGTTAAAGCTCTACATGGCTAAGTAGCAACAAGCCTGAGTGTAAGTAACAGAACTTCACTGCTACTAGCAAGCCGTGCTAACTCAGGAGCTAACTCTGGTGTCGCGTCTGTTCCCTGAGCAAATGTTCCAGTCATTTTACACCCAAAGTGGAAATATTTCCGCGGACTAAATGATGAACAGCAACTCCTCCTCTCTTTCCTTTCCTCTCCGCCCAGCGCGCCGGTACGTGAACTCCTTCCGGGTGACCGTCAGCCAACCTCTCGCCTCCCTAAACACACACACAAAGCCCACTAGCTCGACCCAGACAACCGTGTCCTGTCAAACACACTTGGCTCTGCCACGTCAGACAAAACGCACACATAAAAAGCTGAGTTTGTTCATGACCAAACGACACACACTCACAGATAACACGCTGATGCGTAGAGGGGCCTCCAGCAAGCACGCCATCTCTCTTTGCCCCTGAGCAAGAGATGATCCGCCCCAACCTGAACAAATGTCTCACGGTATTATGTCCAACGTCTGTAGCAACCTCTTTCTCCAACCATTCCCAGCAGAACTTGTTTTTCACTATTCTGTCGATTTTCTTTAACTCGATTTGCATCTTTACGCTTGATCACGGAGGCTGCCATCTTTCAACTCTGTTTGAAGCGAGCTTACGTACAGCTATCTAACAAGCGCGTTCATTGGTTGTTACAGAGCGATGGGCCAATCACGTACCTCGTTTCATCTCAATGACGGAATTACTGAAAGTCGGAACGAATAGGATATGAATGCGGATATTTGAGCGAAAAATCGGAAAAATTTTTTTTTTTCAAATTTTGAGGTGAAAAAAGCGGAATTCCGCGAATTCGCGGAAAAATCACATCCCTGATACTTTTGCCACTCACAGATATGTAATATTGGATCATTTTCCTCAATAAATAAATTACCAAGTATAATATTTTTGTCTCCTTTGTTTAACTGGGTTCTCTTGATCTACTTTTAGGACTTGTGTGAAAATCTGATGATGTTTTAGGTCATATTTATGCAGAAATAGAGAAAATTCTAAAGGGTTCACAAACTTTCAAGCACCACTGTATGCTCCCATCCAGACGACGTCTCTTTCAGGGAAGACCTTGCATTTTTCAACATGACAATGCTAAACCACATACTGCATCAATTACAGCATCATGGCTGCATAGAAGAAGAGTCCGGGTACTGAACTGGCCAGCCTGCAGTCCAGATCTGTCACCCATAGAAAACATTTGGCACATCATAAAACGTAAGATATGACAAAAAAGACCTAAGACAGTTGAGCAACTAGAATCCTACATTAGACAAGAATGACATTCCTATCCCTAAACTTGAGCAACTTGTCTCCTCAGTCCCCAGATGTTTACAGACTGTTGTAAAGAGAAAAGGGGATGTCTCACAGTGGTAAACATGGACTTGTCCAAACTTTTTTGAGATGTGTTGTTGTCATAAAATTTAAAATCACCTAATTTTTCTCTTTAAATGATACATTTTCTCAGTTTAAACATTTGATATGCCATCTATGTTCTATTCTGAATAAAATATGGAGTTTTGAAACTTCAACATAATTGCATTCCGTTTTTATTTATAATTTGTACTTTATACAACCCCGATTCCATATATACACCTACATATGCGCACACACATGCGGATCATCATAATCATATGGCTGGGCATTTAGGGTAGGATAAAACACTGAATCGTCTCATGACCTGTTTCTATTGGCCAGGGATTTGCGATGATGTCCTCAGGTGGTGTGCAACATGTCGCAAATGCCAGCTGGTAAATTCAGTGACCACACCAAAAGGGCCATTGTGCCCATTGCAACTGATGGAGATCCCCTTCAAAAGAATTGGCATGGATACCATCAGGCCATTAGATCAAGCTGCATGCAGCTATTGTGGATTATGCAATGTGATATCCAGAAGCAGTGCCACTCCACAATATCTCAGCATGCAGTGTTGCAGAGGCATTCGTCCATGATATCTCCCGAGTTGGGATTCCAAAAGAAATCCTGACTGATCAAGGCACTACATGTATGTCATGCACACTGCATGAATTGTACGCATTATTGTGGATTAAATTGATTCGTAATAGTGTTTATCATCCACAAATGGACAGTGTAAGAGCCATTCTTTTCATTTTAGTGTTATTATAAGAGCTCCTGAAAATCTTTGTTACTTTAGATTTGGATTAGACTTTGTGTTTCAAACTGACATTAATACATATAAATGTATTGTGTTAGTGTGTTGTCATGATTATCCCCCTGTAGGTGGCAGCAATACTTTCTATTTAATCTGGTGTGGTGACGCGGCCTAGAGGCTGTAGGGGTGCAACGCGCAACAATCATTGACCATGACCATGAGCGTGAGGGTGATTGTGACCGAGTGCATGCACGCAACTGTGCCTGAACGTCGGCCTGTTATATCAAGCCAGCTCATTGAAACAAACAGAAAACTTTTCTTGTTTTATATTTTTACAAGTTTATGTTACCCCTCTTCTGTTTGATAAACAACTCATCTTAAAAGGAAAAACGTATCCTCATCCTTTCATGCGTCAGACTCCTGCACCCTTTACAACCAAGGAAGTGAACAAAATGGGAAAAGTTTAAAGATCTATGGGAACAAAGGAAAATGGAAAACTTAACCTGTTTTAATCACTACAGACGGGTTCATTGAACGATTTAACCAAACTCTTAAGAAAAGGATTCGTAAGTTCGTTCCCAGGGATGCTAAAAATTGGGACAGGTGGCTCAACCTGCTGCTGTTTGCAGTGCATGAGTTCCCACAAGCCTCCACCGGGTTTTCCCCATTTGAATTGCTGTATGGGTGCAAACCCCGTAGTGTCTTAGACATCGTTAGAGAAAATTGAGAGTAGAGGCCTTCTCAAAGTAAAAATGAAATTCAATATGTTCTTGACCTGAGAGCAAAACTCTAGACACTGAGTCACATAACCCAGGAGAATTTGCTACAGGCCCAAGAACATCAAGCTCGCCTGTACAACAGATGAGCACAGATAAGGGAATTTCCACCCAGAGATAAAGTCCTCATTTAACTACCCACCTCAAGTTCAAAATTGCTCGCCAATTGGCAAGAGCCCTTTGAGATCACACGGTGAATTGGGGAGGTCGACCATGAGATCAAATGGCCAGATAGGAGAGACACATGTCAAATTTACCACGTCAGTCTCCTGAAACCATGGAGAGAGGCGGTCCCTGTGGCTCTGGTGATGGTAGTTCTGGAGAGGGCAGAGCTGGGATGGTAAGTCTAAAACGTGTGGCCCAATTCACCCTGGTCCCCTCTGGAGACCATCTCTCACCATCCCAGTCAGCAAAGGTCATTAGGTTGCAGGAGGAATTCTCCAATGTGTTCTCACCCCTCACTGATTGCACTAACCTCATAGAACTGGTGACATTGGACTCCCCCAGGGTGGTGGTGCACAGCTGCCTGTATCAGCTCCCTGAGCACAAGAAAAATGTGGTTTGGGATGAATTCCAGGCTATGCTTAAGATGAGAGTAATTGAGGAGTCGCACAACGATTGGAGTAGCCCGGTGGTCTTAGTTCCCAAGACCGATGGGTTGGTCCAGTTCTGTGTAGACTATAGAAAAGTTAATGTGGTGTCTAAATTTGATGCATATCTGATGCCTTGCATTGATGAACTGCTTGATCGGTTAGGCACGGCTCACTTTTACTTGACACTGGACATTTGACAAAGGGATATTGGCAGATCCCCTTGACTCCATTATCCCATGAGAAAACAGCCTTATGGCTTACACCAATTTGTCACCCTTCCTTTTGGGTTGTTTGGGGTTCCAGTGATGTTTCAGCGTCTCATGGACCGAATCCTCCGTCCCCACAATGTGTATGTGGTGGCCTACTTAGATGATATATTCGTCTATCGTAATGATTAGGAGCAGCATTTACAACATCTTAGAGTGGTTCTGAGGTCACTGAGGTGCACTGGGTTCACAGCAAATCCGAAGAAGTGTACAATTAGACAGGTGGAAGTACGGTATCTGGGCTTCCACTTAGGTCATGGGCAGGTGTGTCCCCAAATTGATAAGATGGCAGTGATTGTGGCCTGCCCACAACCTAAGACCAAAAAGTGGGTGAGGTGGTTCCTGGGGCTGGCTGGCTATTAAAGTTGGTATATGCCAAACTTTTTGGATGTCACCAGCCTGCTGACTGACCTCACGAAAAAGGAGGTGCCAGAGCCAGCCTAGTGGATGGACGTGTGCAAATGAGACTTTGCTCAAGTTAAGGCAATTTTGTGCAGGGGCCCGCTGTTGCATTCTCCTGACTTTTCTCTCCCTTTTGTTTTACAGACTGACACGTTGGACAGAGGGCTGGGGGCCATTTTGTCCCAGGTGGTGGAGGGGGAGGAGCATCCAGTGCTGTACATCCACTGCAAGCTGTCCATGCAAGAGTTGAAATACAGCACGATAGAGAAGGAGTGTCTGGCCATCAACTGGGCAGTCCTCACTCTTCAGTACTACCTGCTAGGATGCCCATTCACCCTCTGTTCTGACCATGCCCCACTCCAGTGATTCCACTGCATGAAGGATGCCAAAGTGTGGATCACTCATTGGTATCTGGCCCTTCAGCCCTTTAAATTTGAGGTAGTCCACAGTCCGGGGGCACAGATGGTGGTGGCGGATTACCTCTCCCACTGTGGGGGTGGGGGGTAGGGGGTATCAGCTGCAAGCTGGATGGCTCCCTGGCCTGAGTCAGGGGGTGGGAGTATGTGGCAGCGGGGGTGTGGTTGAGCATCAGCTGTGAATGGCGAGAAGGCAGGTTGAACCACCAGGTAACATGATGAGGTGCACCTGTGTCAAATTACTGGCTGTATATTAACCTGTGTCTCTGTTTCTTTCAGACAGTCAGGAATGAGAGAGAGAGCGTGCATGCGAGTGAGCGAGCAGTGTCACCCTATGTTTGAGGGTGCATATTTATGTGTTGAGCTGTCACTGAAAAGTGTGTGAAATAAAAGAACTCACCTGTTCTGAAGCCTGCTTCTAGTTCCTTTGTTCCCCCACACATCCAAGTTGTTACATATTATTTTTACCTTATCATCTTTATGCTGGCTTACATTTAGAAGACTGGAATTTCATACTGAAAAAAAAAAAAAAATATATATATATATATATATATATATATATACAGTATATATATATATAATGCCTTTCCAGCCTTGTAAATGGAATAGTTTCATGTGTTGCTTCTTTCCACTGAGATATTTCTGATCAGCAAAAAGGATCTCAAATGCAAATTATACAAAATATCCACCATAATCAAGAGTCGCATTTGTGGCAAAGCTCTTTCAGTGCCAAGTGGCATGTTTTATTCATATTATTAAAAAGCTTTCATTGTAGAGCATATGTGGACATGATGGTGATTTGTATAAGGCCTTATCCAAATACACAATATGTTGGCCTTCCCTTACGAGATGAATTACCTCAAGTCTGCCTGCTTTCTAATAATGATGGATGTTTGAGGGAGAAAAGTGCTAGGTCATTGTCCATTTACAGGTAAGGAGTAACATAGCCTATTGAGGCATGAAACCCTGGAAGGCCATGAATTTGCAGTGTTTTCCTGGAGCATTAATTCAGATATTTAGACAGTTCTTGTTAGCTTTTTTATTGCTTGGAATTAACTCATGTAGCATTGGAATATAATAATACCATAATTTAAAGCTCAATTCTAAAATTCTGAATATTCAGTGCCCTGACATTTCTGATGATTCAAACAGGTAAATTTTGTACAAGCTGTGAGCAGATGTCATGAAAGGTATACACTATTAGCAGCCATTTGTTGCATTTTTTTCTGTGTACTTTTTCACCATGTAAAATGGTGTTTTCAGTGCTAATGCCAGTGCTAATAGACATGCACTTGTGTCATATTTGCCCTCAGCATTCAAATGAACACTCCTCCATGCTTTTAGCTGCAAAGGGTAGTACTCATCTTCCTGATGTTGCTAATGGTCTCAGAGCTTTTGTAGCCTGCCATAGCACAATTCAGTGTTCAGTAAGAGTAGCTTCTCGAAAGATGACATGAAGGCATCTCTGCTAATTTTGTCTCTATGTGTGTGCTGGAAGCAAAGCGTAATTTCTAGGCAGGTCCTCTGGAGATTGAGCTGTCTCACAGCAGGCACAGAGCCCAGAAGCAGCTGACCCATAGACAGTGGTCAAATGAGGCTGGCAGTCAACAAACAGCTTTAAGCCAGTCCAGGAATTATCAATCTGTGCCAGGGGGGGGATTCAAGCACAAAATCACTTGCAAAACAACTTTTGCATTTTTCAAATAATTCACTGTTGTAAGTATTTCTACACACTGAGAATGCTAAACAATTCACACATGCTAACTTGTATGAACATTTACTAATGGTTAAGATGAGGATGAGGGATGAGATTAGTTCATTCCTACAACTTACCAAGATTCATCCTGCACATGTTTATGGTTGCAGATTTAAATGTCTATTTAAACCAAATTATCACATTTTTGCCACAAAATCAATAATAATAATAATAATAATAATGAATCCATATACTGCAAGTCAAATGTGTTCCTTATGTGTCCTCCAATCCAAAAGGGGTGATACTTGAAATCATCTGTGCTTGGGAAACAATATGTTTTTAATCATGATTTATTATTTTTTATTTTTTTAATAATGAAGATTTACAAAAGAAATAAATATGACCAATCTATTTCAAATAAGTCTGCATTTAACTTTTTTTTTCTTCCCTTTAACAGTGCATGTTATAGTGCCTTGCATAAGGATCTGCTCCTTGGAAATTTTCCACATTTTGTAGTGTTATGAACTGGTTGGTTCTCTGACTAATTCCCTCTTTACCTGCTCACCAACTTAGTGGACCATCTCCTTGAGTCAGACTCATAGTTACTCCATATTCTTTACATGTTTTAGTAATAGTGCTTTGCAGAAGTTTTTATTTAATTTTATTATTTAATTTTTTTTTTTTTTTAATTATGAAACCCTGATTTATACGTGGTCTGGTTATACATGGTCTTCCAGATGCTGTTTGTTTAGTTATCTTCTTGAGAAAACTCTGGGTCCAACTTATAGACTTATGCAAATTATATATATATTTTTTCTCCCAACTGTAATATAATGGGGGCGGTCACAGTGGTGTAGTGGTTAGCACTGTCACCTCACAGCAAGAAGGTCCTGGGTTTGAGCCCAGTGGCCAACAAGGGCCTTTCTGTGTGGAGTTTGCATGTTCTCCCTGTGTCTTCATGGGTTTCCTCCGGGTGCTCTGGTTTCCCCCACAGTCCAAAGACATGCAGATTAGGCTAATTGGTGGCTCTAAATTGACCGTAGGTGTGAATGTGAGTGTGAATGGTTGTTTGTCTCTATGGCCAAGTTTACATTAGACCGTATCTGTCTCGTTTTCTTCGCGGATGCACTGTCCGTTTACATTGAAACGCCGGGAAACGGGAATCCGCCAGGGTCCACGTATTCAATCCAGATCGTGTCTGGTCTGGTGCTGTGTAAACATTGAGAATACGCGGATACGCTGTGCTGAGCTCTAGCTGGCGTCGTCATTGGACAACGTCACTGTGACATCCACCTTCCTGATTCGCTGGCGTTGGTCATGTGGTCACTGCTGAAAAACGGCGCGGACTTCCGCCTTGTATCACCTTTCATTAAAGAGTATAAAAGTATGAAAATACTGCAAATACTGATGCAAATACTGCCCATTGTGTAGTTATGATTGTCTTTAGGCTTGCCATCCTTCCACTTGCAAGTGGTAAGTGATGTGCGCTGGGATCACACACACAGCGTCTCAGTCCCGAATCACTGCTCGTGCGCTATACTTGCGCGCTCTGTGAGCTGCGCAGGGCCAGAGTGCGCACCCTCCAGAGGGCACTCGCTGTTCAGGGCGGAGTGATTTGGAGCGCAGGATGCCTGCGGAGCCGAGCGTATCCGTGTATTGGTGTTGCTGTGTGCACGCGAATCGTTTTAAAAATGTTAATCTGATGATCCGCTGATATGGTCTAATGTAAACCCCACCTATGTGTTAGCCCTGCAATGACCTGGCAACTTGTCCAGGGTGTACCCTGCCTCTCACCCGTAGTTAGCTAGGATAGGCTCCAGCTTGCCTGTGACCCTGTATAGGATAAGTGGCTACTTATCCTGGATGGATGTAAAAAAAAAAATGATTTTAAGATGTGTTAATCCTTCTCCACTTAAACAGTTGAGCCAGAGAGAGGTGATGTGGAATTCTGTACAGCAAGACACATGAGGCCTTAGAGTGGACATCATTGTCAGTTTAGCTCAATTTCACTTGACTCATTAAGGACCCATTTAAGGACCTGCCAGAAGAGTTTTGAACTTCATGTGGAATGATACCCATCTTTCCTTGATTAAATTAGAAATTGTGTATCTACAATTAAATATTTGAAGTGGTTATTTATTTGGAAGTGAATTGCAATATCTAAATATATTGCAGTGTGCAATGCGTTTAAATTATTTTGTAATTCATTACATGTGGTTTTACTATGAAAATCCTAATCTTGTGTCATCCAGCACTCTGAGTCATTCTGAAGGTACATTCTTTCCTGGCATTAAAATAAATATCCTCATTTAATTCGGCCCCATAGATTATAATGATAGTAATTACTCACAGGGGAAGAATTCTCCTCCAGTGTGCAGTGAAATGGTGCATTGCATCCGTAGAAAAGGTCACATTGCCGTTGTTCAGGCTAGTGGACTTCCATTTGGGAAGCCTCCATTTGGGATATCACTTTCTTCCTATAAAGGACACAGTTACTCATTTAACTCATTAAAACTCTTTTTATACAAAGATATGAAAATGTACTTATATCAAGAGCTTTCTCTGACATTTATTTTCAGGCAATTCTGGAGCAGGATGAGTAATTTCTGTATGTTTTAGGAAGATTATGTGTGATATGTTGTGCGAAGAAAAAAAAACATTTTATATATACATCAGATTTTCACACAAGTCCTAAAAGTAGATAAAGAGAACCCACTTAAACAAATGAGCTGAAAATATTATACTTGGTCATTTATTTATTGAGGAAAATGATCCAATATTACATATCTGTGAGTGGCAAAAATATGTGAACCTTTATTTTCAGTATCTGGTGTGACCCCCTTGTGCAGCAATAACTGCAACTAAACATTTCCGGTAACTGTTGATCAGTCCTGCACATCGGCTTGGAGGAATTTTAGCCCATTCCTCCATACAGAACAGCTTCAACTCTGGGATGTTGGTGGGTTTCTTCACATGAACTGCTCACTTCAGGTCCTTCCGCAACATTTCGATTGGATTAAGGTCAGGACTTTGACTTGGCCATTCCAAAACATTAACTTTATTATTCTTTAACTATTATTTGGTAGAACGACTTGTGTGCTAAGGGTCATTGTCTTGCTGCATGACTCACCTTCTTTTGAGATTCAGGTCATGGACAGATGTCCTGACATTTTCCATTAGAATTTGCTGGTATAATTCAGAATTCATTGTTCCATCAATGATGGCAAACCATCCTGGCCCAGATGCAGCAAAACAGGCCCAAATCATGATATCACCACCACCATGTTTCACAGATGGGATAAGGTTCTTATGCTGGAATGCAGTGTTTTCCTTTCTGCAAACATAATACTTCTCATTTCAACCAAAAAATTCTATTTTGTTCTCATCCATCCACAAAACATTTTTCCAACAGCCTTCTGGCTTGTCCAGGTGATCTTTAGCAAACTGCAGATGAACAGCAACGTTCTTTTTGGAGAGCAGTGGCTTTCTCCTTGCAACCCTACCATGCACACCATTGTTTTTCAGTGTTCTCCTGATGGTGGACTCATTAACATTAGCCAATGTGAGAGAGGCCTTCAGTTGCTTAGAAGTTACCCTGGGGTCCTTTGTGACCTCGCCGACTGTTACACACCTTGTTCTTGGAGTGCTCTTTGTTGGTCGACCACTCCTGGGGAGGGTAACAATGGTCTTGAATTTCCTCCATTTGTACACAATCTATCTGACTGTGGATTGGCGGAGTCCAAACTCTTTAGAGATGGTTTTGTAACCTTTTCCAGCCTGGTGAGCATCAACAATGCTTTTTCTGAGGTCCTCAGAAACCTCCTTTGTTCTTGCCATGATACATTTCCACAAACATGTGTTGTGAAGATCAGACTTTGATAGATCCCTGTTCTTGAAATAAAACAGGGTGCCCACTCACACCTGATTGTCATCCCATTGATTGAAAACACTTGACTCTAATTTCACCTTCAAATTAACTGCTAATCCTAGAGGTTCACATATTTTTGCCACTCACATATATGTAATATTGGATCATTTTCCTCAATAAATAAATGGCAACATATAATATTTTTGTCTCATTTGTTTAACTGGGTTCTCTTTATCTACTTTTAGGACTTGTGTGAAAATCTGATGATGCTTTAGGTCATATTTATGCAGAAATATAGACAATTAAAAAGGGTTCACAAACTTTCAAGCACCACTGTGTGTGTGTGTGTGTATATATATATATATATATATATATATATATATATATATATATATATAATTTTATTTTTACAAGAATAATGTACAGTCCAATATATCAGGTAGTTACTTACAGTAAAGAAATTCAAGCTATTACAATCAACACAATAATTATATGCATAATATTTTTCACCACTGCATATGCAAAAGTCATGCAAAGAAAAAAAATCAATAGATAGATAGATAGATAGATAGATAGATAGATAGGATATCTATAGATAGTTTTCACATGACGTCACAGAGTCGGGGATTCCCTAGTGGCAGCCATCTTGGGGGTCCAGCGTACCATACGGGTGACTGAGCACACATTGTAACTCGCGAGTACAAAGTCTTCAAAAGAACCCAAGCAGGCTATTTAAAGCTAGCAGTGGTGCACACCTGTTGTATTCACGGCTGTCGTAATAGGTCAGATGATGAAGTCAAGCGGAGCTTTTATGGAATTCCCACTGTACGGGAGCACGAAGGCGAGCAAACAAACTCAGCATACAAAGGAGAAATCTATGGCTTGCAAGAATCAACCGCAAGGATTATCAGCCTTCCAAACACAGCAAAGTCTGCTCCGATCATTTTATAAGTGGTAAGTTGTTTAAATAAACAATCAATTGTGTTTAAGTTTGTTTTTGGAAAACAAAACATCATGTGAACAATCTCTGGAGAATGCCTAACTGGAACTGCTGAGTGTACGTTTACATTGTAATGTACACTTAATATCGCTCATTTGTCACGTTTCTATTTGAAACTTTTCACTTCACTCACACAAGGGTCATTTTTGAAAAACATTTTAGGTCTATTCTGTATGATTTGATTTGTGTTTGGGATGCAAACAGCGTGCCTTTTGGTGGATGCCGCCTGAATCGCGCAGATCTGATTTTTTTTTTTTAGGGGGGGCGTTGGAGTGTCTGATTATAATTTCAAAGTCAATTCTGTATTAAAATTACTAAATAAGCAAATCCGTTACAGTCCATGAAACAGGAAGTATAAGGATGAGAGAAAAAAAAAACAGTTTAAATTGGAAAGCTGCGCACATTTGCGCAGCCCGAGCGGTGTGCAGGACTGTGCATATGTGCGCAGCTTTACGATTTAAACTGTTTTTTTTCTCATCCTTATACTTCCTGTTTCATGGACTGTAATGGATTTGCTTATTTAGTAATTTTAATACAGAATTTACTTTGAAATTATAATCAGACACTCCAACGCGCCCCCCCCCAAAAAAAAAAAAATCAGATCTGCGCGATTCAGGCTGCATCCGCCAAAAGGCGCGCTGCGAATATATAAAGTTGTATATATCAGACAGCCTTTAAAGTTTGATGAAGTCAGTTTCAGGCTTTGGAGCAGGTTTTGGCAGTTTCAGGCTTTGGCAGCCCTGCATAGTCACTTGAAAATGCATCTTTGTCCACTTTGTAGGGGTCAATTCCCCCAATCAAGGCCAGTTTGGCTGCATACAGTTGTCATGAGATGTCGTCTAATGTATCTATATACTTCCGTTTGCTTGATTTTGCCGACATTTATCTTTATTTTAGAAAACTGACTATATAACTTCATAAATTCGTCCGAGATAACGTAGCCGGTAGTGGCGATGGTCCGTTTTGTTTGCCCACCAAGATGGCGGCTGGGGGGCATTCCCCAGAATGCCGTGACGTCAGTGAAAACTATCTATAAACACACACACACACACACACACAAGTCAACAACTCTCTCTCTCTCTCTCTCTCTCTCAAACAGTGCTCTTCATGACACTTGCTCCTGCTCATTAAAAGCAACCAGAAATAATTTTGTTTCATCCCTGTTAATGAATGCAATTTCACACAGAGCCACTTACTTACACTAAATAAATAGTGCTCCAAGTAACAAATATAAGATTTTCACTCACCGATCACTTTAATAGGTACTTGTTCTTGTTAAGCTTCCTGTTCTTGGCTGCAGGAGTGGAAACCAACATGTTCTTCTGCTGTTGCATACTGAGATGCTTTTCAGCTCACCACAGTTGTAAAGAGTGGTTATATGAGTTACTGTATCCAGCTCGAACCAATCTGGCCATTATCCTCTGACCGCTTTGATCAACAAGATGCTTCCACCCAAAGAACTGTCCCTCACTCACTGTTTTCTCTCTCTTTTTTTCAAGTCATTCTGTGTAAACTTTAGAGACTGTTGTGTGTGTGAAAACCCCAGGAGATCTGTAGTTTCTGAAATACTCAAACCAGTCCATCTGGCACCAACACCCATGCCACAGTGAAAGTACAGAGATCACGATTTTTCCCATTCTGATGTTTGAAGTAAATATTAATTGAACTTCTTGATTTGTAGCTGCATGATTTTATGCAATGTGCTGCTGTCAAAGGATTGGCTGAATTAGATAACTGCATAAAACTACAGGTGGATGGGTGTTCCTAATAAAGTGGTCAGTGAGTGTATATATAGATATATATTTTTATATTTAAATTTTCAGCTTTTGTAGAGTGTTTTAAATTCTTTGCAGCTAGCATCACATCCATATTGCATGAGGGAGTATTTACTTTACCCTCTTACCACAACATTTGTTTCTTAGCTTTTCACATTTACTGGCCTTCAGGCTTCACTTTTTCTATCATTATTTTTTGCAGGAAGACATGAGACACTGAGGGGACACATGGGACATTGTGTTGGGAGACTTGGGACATAGTAGGGAGACATGGAACAAAAATAAAATCCCTAAGCCGACAGGTTTATTTTTTATTTATTTTCAAGACTTGCAATATATGAACTGTATGAACACACAATACTGGTAGAGCAATAGAAAAAATGTCAGTTTACCCAAAACCTGACTAGACAAAACAGTTCCATGGATATGCTCTCATTTTTGCAAACATTTTTAAGCAATTTTATATTTGTTAAAAAACAAACAACCCCCCCAACAACCAACCAACCAACCAAACAAACAAACAAAACCTATAACATGAGGACCTGTCCCAACTCTCCCTATCGAGACATTTTTGGGGAAAAAAAATCCATAAATGTTTTTCCTCCAGAATATAAACTTAATAAATAATACTTTTCATGGCACATACTTTAATTCCTAACAAATCCCGAATTCACCAGTGTACATTACACCATATGGAGTAAGGCAAAGGCAAAGGAGGTGGAGGCGAAGTAGAAAATACAAGTTTTGGTGGAGAAAAATATTGAAGTGCACAGACCTTACTGCAGTTTCCAGCTTCATGGCTCCAAAGGAAGTACAGTGGTGCTTGAAAGTTTGTGAACCCTTTAGAATTTTCTATATTTCTGCATAAATATGACCTAAAACATCATCGGATTTTCACACAAGTCCTAAAGGTAGATAAAGAGAACCCAGTTAAACAAATGAGACAAAAAATATTATACTTGGTCATTTATTTATTGAGGAAAATGATCCAAAATTACATATATGTGAGTGGCAAAAGTATGTGAACCTCTAGGATTAGCAGTTAATTTGAAGGTGAAATTAGAGTCAGGTGTTTTCAATCAATGGGATGACAATCAGGTGTGAGTGAGCACCCTGTTTTATTTAAAGAACAAGGATCTATTAAAGTCTGATCTTCACAACACATGTTTGTATCATGGCACGAACAAAGGAGATTTCTGAGGACCTCAGAAAAAGTGTTGCTTATGCTCATCAGGCTGGAAAAGGTTACAAAACCATCTCTAAAGAGTTTGGACTCCACCAATCCACAGACAGACAGACAGACAGACAGACAGACAGACTGTGTACAAATGGAGGAAACTCAAGACCATTGTTACCCTCCCCAGGAGTGGGCAACCAACAAAGATCACTCCAAGAGCAAGGCGTGTAATAGTCGGCGAGGTCACAAAGGACCCCAGGGTAACTTCTAAGCAACTGAAGGCCTCTCTCACATTGGCTAATGTTAATGTTCATGAGTCCACCATCAGGAGAACACTGAACAACAATGGTGTGCATGACAGGGCTGCAAGGAGAAAGCCACTGCTCTCCAAAAAGAACATTGCTGCTTGTCTACAGTCTGCTAAAGATCATGTGGACAAGCCAGAAGGCTATTGGACAAATGTTTTGTGGATGGATGAGACCAAAATAGAACTTTTTGGTTTAAATGAGAAGCGTTATGTTTGGAGAAAGGAAAACACTGCATTCCAGCATAAGAACCTTATCCCATCTGTGAAACATGGTGGTGGTAGTATCATGGTTTGGGCCTGTTTTGCTGCATCTGGGCCAGGATGGCTTGCCATCATTGATGGAACAATGAATTCTGAATTATACCAGCGAATTCTAAAGGAAAATGTCAGGACATCTGTCCCTGAACTGAATCTCAAGAGAAGGTGAGTCATGCAGCAAGACAACAGCCCTAAGCACACAAGTCGTTCTACCAAATAATGGTTAAAGAAGAATAAAGTTAATGTTTTGGAATGGCCAAGTCAAAGTCCTGACTTTAATCCAATCGAAATGTTGTGGAAGGACCTGAAGTGAGTAGTTCATGTGAGGAAACCCACCAACATCCCAGAGTTGAAGCTGTTCTGTATGGAGGAATGGGCTAAAATTCCTCCAAGCCAGTGTGCAGGACTGATCAACAGTTACCGCAAACGTTTAGTTGCAGTTATCGCTGCACAAGGGGGTCACACCAGATACTGAAAGCAAAGGTTCACATACTTTTGCCACTCACAGATATGTAATATTGGATAATTTTCTTCAATAAATAAATGAGCAAGTATAATATTTCTGTCTCATTTGTTTAACTGGGTTCTCTTTCTCTACTTTTAGGACTTGTGTGGAAATCTGATGATGTTTTAGGTCATATTTATGCAGAAATATACAAAATTCTAAAGGGTTCACAAACTTTCAAGCACCACTGTAGGTTACTCTCTGGGGCAACATCTAACATCTGATGTCATCTAAAGCCTTACTGATTGAAATTAATTTATGGGAATACAAACTGCCCTAAGTCCCCCCCCGTCCCAAGTCTCCCCACTCTATTCAGTGGCAATAGACGTGAAACATGTCTGCTGGTGAGCTGATATTCCCATATCAGTAACCCATTCAAACACAGATTCAGAGCCGCATAGCACTGGGAAAAATCTCAAAGTCACTCTGAGATACACTGAGAGTTATTCAAGTAAGTTAGCACCTGATAATACGGCCCATTTTCCCATCTGAGCTCTTCGGCAGTTGTACAGTGTGTACTCCTGCTTCTCTTTAATGCTTGCCGAAAACAGTTTGTTTTTTTTCCCCCCTGGATTAAATTGAGTGAGGGATTCTTTTTTTGTTGTTGTTGTCATTGAATTGAGTGAGACTGTGTAGTCTAGCATTTAATGAGTTTTCTATTTTGGGACAGATTATCAGTATGCGGTATTTGGAGGAACATCTTATAAGGGAAAAGAGACAAAGCTGGGTGGCACGGTGGTGTTGTGGTTAGCACTGTTACCTCACAGCAAGAAGGTTCTGGGTTCAAGCCCAGTGACTGATGGGGGCCTTTCTGTATGGAGTTTGCATGTTTTCCCTGTGTCTGTATGGGTTTCCTCTGGGTGCTTTGGTTTCCCCCATAGTCCAAAGACATGCAGGTTAGGCTAATTGGTGACTCTAAATTGACTGTAGGTGGAGTGGTTGTTTGTCTCTAAGTGTGAGCCCTGTGATGATCAGGCAACTTGTCCAGGATTTCCCTGCCTCTTGCCCATAGTCAGCTGGGATAGGCTGGATGGATGGAGACAAAAGTTAAATAAATATCAAAGACTATCATATACAGAGTAGTATTGAAAAGTGTAAAGAGTTCTATACTGTTTATGTCAATTAATACTTTTGAAAATTGTATTATTTCCAACTGAGACAAATCATATTTATTGGTGAAAAATGTCCCTGTATAAAACCACATACTGCTTCATATAATTGGTCAGTAATAGCACTGAAAACCTGAGTTAGGAGCAGCCTCCAAACATGGCCGCTCTGGAATACACTTCCCAAGCACCACAACACCCCTCACTGCCAGAATTCTAGGAAGTACACCTGCTTCCCATTTCCCCATAATTACTTCCCTATTTGCCCCTTTCCCAAATCCCAGCATGCATTGCACGCTGGAAACTTCTGGTGGCTAGGCTCACGTTACTGATAACGGTACAAAACCAAATATTGGGCTATATAATCATTTTTGATGTTCAAATATTGGATGTACATATGGTGAGAAGTTTACTGTGCTAGCGGGGGCGTGGTCATGCGTCGGTCTGCGAATGGAGGGCGAAGTCAGGGAAGGTAAGTGGCAGAATCACTGCACCTGACAGGAATTAACCTGTGTTTGTGTGTCTTCCCCAGTGACCACGCCCTATAAGAGGAGAGGGAGAGCAGAGGAAGGGGGCTCTCCCCGAACGAGAACACGTGTGTGTGTGTGTGAGAGAGAATAATTAAAAAGCTGAAAAGCTAAAATAAAAAGGGTTTTTGTAAACTCAGTTCTGGCCTGCTGTGCTTCTGTGCTCCACCCACCTTAACTCTTGCTACAGTGGTGCTGAAACCTGGGAGGGAGTACAGAAGAGAACAGCCTCATGGAGTCCTCCCCCTTCAAGGACCTGGTCCATGCCCTCGCCTCGGCCCAACATAGCCAGCACCAGGCACTGGTTGCCCTCCGGAAGGAGCAGGAACAACGGTTCGAAGCCCTGGTGCTGGCACAGCAGGAAGATCGCCAGGCGTTCCGGCACCTGCTCACATCGGCGGGGTCCACCATCACCACCGCTGTGGACCCTCCCCACCTCACCCTAAAAAAGATGGGTCCGTAGGACGACCCCGAAGCCTTCCTCGATCTTTTTGAGCAGGCAGCAGAGGCATGGGGTTGGCCAGTGGAACAGCGTGTGGTGCGCCTCCTCCCCCTGCTAATGGGCGAGGCGCAGCTGGCCGCGCTACAGCTCCCCGCTGACAGCTGGCTGATCTACGCTGACCTCTGCAGGGCCATCCTCCAACGTGTGGGGCACACTCCGGAGCAGCAGCGGCAGCACTTCCGTGCGCTGTGCCTAGAGGAGGACGGCTGGCTGTTCGCATTTGGCCAGCAACTCCGGGATGCCTGCTGGCAGTGGCTGAGGGCTGACAGCCACGACACTGAGGGAATCATTGACCTGGTGGTGCTGGAACAATTCATCGCCCGACTTCCGGAAGGAACAGCGGAATGGGTCCAGTGCCATCACCCGGCGTCGCTGGATCAGGCCATCTGATCCAGCTGGCGGAGGATCATATGGCGGCTGTTCTGATGGCAGGACAGCATGTCTCCTCTTCTCCCCTCTCTCTCCCTCTCTCTCTCTCCTTCTGTTCCTCGCCCTCGCCCCATTCCCCCACCATGGAGGTGGGGGTCGGCTCCACCTCAGCTGGTCCATCGCACCTGCGGTGCCCTACCATTTCCTACTTCCGTGTCCGTGTCTTCCCCCCCTCAGGTGAGTGAGCTCTGGAGCACCGGTGCAGAGGGAAAGCCTGGGCCGGTATGCTGGCGCTGTGGGGAGCCGGGGCACCTGCAGCATCAGTGCTTGGCAATGGAGGTGGGCATGGTGGTCCGGATCCCCGACGCACCAGGGACCGCCCTCGATCGGGCCAGAGCATATTGCATACCAGTGAGTATCCAAGGGGATATGTATCAGGCTTTGGTGGACTCCAGCTGTAATCAGACCTCAATCCACCAAAGCCTGGTGCAAGACGAGGCATTGGGGAAAGCACAATTGGTGAAGGTGTTGTGTGTGCATGGGGATGTTCACAACTACCCTTTAGTGTCGGTCCACATTCTATTTTGAGGGGAGAAATTTAGAGTAAAGGCGGCGGTTAATCCTCACCTTACCCACTCAATAATTTTGGGGACTGATTGGCCGGGATTAGGGGAATTAATGACACATTTAATGAAGAGTGGGGCCTGCCATAGTTTAGCGGGGGGAGGTCCTGGTGTGGCTTTGGCGGGAGCAGCTGTCACAGAGCTGTCTATGTCATCACCGCACCAGAGCGAGGAGCAGCAGGCTCCTCCTCCCTTTCTCAGGGAATCCCTCACGGATTTCCCATTAGAGCAGTTGCGAGATGAGACTCTGCGGCATGCGTTTGACCAAGTGAGAGTAATTGATGGTCAAACGCTCCAGCCAAATGCCACCCCATCCTTCCCCTATTTCTCCATTATTAAGGATAGATTATATCGAGTGACGCAGGACACTCAGACTAAAGAACCGATAACACAGCTTTTGATCCCAAAGAGCCGCCGGGAATTTATATTCCAGGCAGCTCACTTTAATCCCATGGCTGGACACTTAGGGCAGGATAAGACACTATCCCGAATAATGGCCCAGTTCTATTGGCCATTATTGGCCATTCACCGCGATGTCCGTAGGTGGTGTACAGCGTGCCATGAATGCCAGTTAGTAAATCCAGCGGCCATTCCAAAAGTGCCTTTGTGCCCTCTGCCATTAATCAAGACCCCGTTTGAAAGAATTGGGATGGATCTCGTCGGGCCATTAGATCAGTCAACATGAGGATATTGCTTTATTTTAGTTCTGGTGGACTATGCAATGCGATATCCAGAAGCAGTGCCTCTTCGCAATATCTCAGCAAGCAGTATTGCGGAAGCACTCTTCCACGTCATCTCCTGAGTCGGAATCCCCAAATCTGATCAATGCACTACGTTTATGTCACGCACACTGTGCAAACTGTATGGGTTACTGGGAATTAAGCCTATCCGCACCACCGTTTATCACCCACAAACGGATGGCTTAGTCGAACGGTTCAACCACACCCTCAAGAACATAATTCAAAAAATTGTAAGCAAGGATGCACGCAGCTGGGATAAGTGGCTCGTGCCCCTGTTATTCGCAGTGCGAGAGGTCCCACAAGCCTCCACGGGGTTCTCCCCATTCCAATTATTATACAGGCGTAAATTGCATGGCATTTTAGATGTGTTGCGTGAAAATTGGGAGGAGGGACCTTCATCAAGCAAAAATGAAATGCAATATGTTATTGACCTGCACACCAAACTCCACACCCTCATGCACCTAACCCAGGAGAATTTGCGGCAGGCCCAAGAACGTCAAGTCTGTCTGTAGGACAGGGGCATGCGCCTTAGGGAATTCACACCGGGAGATAAAGTACTCGTGTTGTTGCCCACGTCGAGCTCCAAATTGATCGCCAGGTGGCAAGGACCCTTTGAGGTCACACGGCGAGTCGGGGACATCGACTATGAGGTGAGGCGAACGGACAGGGGTGGGGCATTAGATTTACCACCTCAATCTGTTAAAACTTTGGAACGAGGAGGTCCCCGTGGTGTTGGTGTCAGTCGTTCCAGAGAAGGCAGAGCTGGGGCCGGAGGTTCAAAAGGGAAAATTGACATTGCCCACTGCTCCGGTCCCCTGTGGAGACCACCTCTCCCCAACCCAGCTCATGGAGGTACCCCAGTTGCAAACAGAATTTTCTGACGTGTTCTCGCCCCTGCCCCGCCGCACCCACCTCATAGAACACCACATTGAGATGCCCCTGGGGGTTATAGTGTGCAACCGCCCTTACAGACTGCCCAAACACAAGAAAAAGGTGGTTCGGGAAGAACTCGAGGCCATGCTTGAAATGGGCATCATCGAGGAGTCCCAAAGTGACTGGAGCAGCCCGGTGGTCTTGGTTCCCAAGGCTGACAGGTTGGTCCAGTTCTGTGTGGACTATAGAAGTCAATGCAGTGTCTAAATTCAATGCATACCCAATGCCTCGCATTGACGAGTTGCTTGATCGACTAGGCACGGCTCGTTTTTATTCGACACTGCATTTGACAAAGGGTTATTGGCAGATCCCCTTGACTCCATTATACTGAGAGAAAACGGCCTTTTCCACACCGTTTAGCTTACACCAGTTTGTCACACTTCCTTTTGGGCTGTTTGGGGTGCCCGCTATGTTCCAGCGGCTTATGGCTAGGGTCCTCTGCCCCCATGCCATCTATGCAGCTGCATACCTGGATGACATTAAAATCTATAGTAATGACTGGCCGAGGCATTTACAACACCTAAGGGCTGTCCTTAGGTCGCTGAGGTGAGCGGGTATCACAGCCAACCTGAAGAAGTGTGCGATTGGGCAGGTGGAAGTACGGTATCTGGGCTTCCACTTGGGCAATGGGCAGGTGCGTCCCCAAATTAATAAGACAGCAGTGATTGCAGCCTGCCTGAGGCCCAAGACCAAAAAGGGGGTGAGGCAGTTCCTGTGGCTGGCTGGCTATCATCGGTTTATACCTAACTATTCAGACGTCACCAGCCCGCTGACTGATCTCACTAAAAAGGGGGCACCAGATCCAGTCCAGTGGATGGAGCAATGCCAGTGGGCTTTCTCTGAGGTGAAGGCTGCACTGTGCGGGGGGCCACTGTTATACTCCCCTGACTTCACCCTCCCCTTTGTTTTGCAGACGGACGCGTTGGACAGGGGGCTGGGGGCTGTTTTGTCCCAGGAGGTGGAGGGGGAGGATCATCCCATGCTGTACATCAGCAGAAAGCTGTCAGTGTGTGAAGGCTGCTACAGCACTATTGAGAAAGAGTGCCTTGCCATCAAGTGGGCAGTCCTCGCCTTCCGTTACTACCTACTGGGATGCCCTTTCACCCTCTGTTTGGACCACATGCCCCTCCAGTGGCTCCACCACATGAAGGATGCCAATGCATTGATCACCCGTTGGTATCTGGCACTCCAGTCCTTTAACTTCAAGGTGATCCACAGGCCGGGGGCGCAGATGGTCGTGGCGGACTTCCTCTCCTGTCAAGGGGGGGGGGGAGTCGGCTGCAGGCTGAATGGCTCCCCGGCCTGAGTCGGGCGGTGGGAGTATGTGGCAGCAGGGGCATGGTCAAGCGTCGGTCTGTGAACGGAGGGCGGAGTCAGGGAAGGTAAGTGGCAGAATCACTACACCTGATGTTAGTTAACCTGTGTTTGTGTGCCTTCCCCAGTGACCGCACCCTATAAAAGGAGAGAGAGAGCAGAGGAAGGGAGCTCTCTCCCCAACCAGATGACTGATGTGCGTGTGCGTGTCTGTGTAGCTGGGAGTTTGTGGTTGACTGAAAAGTGTCACAATAAAGAGTTTTGGTAACTCAGTTCTGGCCTGCCGTACTTCTGTGCTCCACCCACCCACTCAAAGTCCTACAATAATTTAACAGTAAGATCCCATACATGCTTTGTAAGCTCTTTGAGGACCATGGCTTCAGCAGCAGGATGAAATCAAAATGTTCAGAAAATCCTACAGACTAGTTGGGATCAATCATTTCACTGACGACAGGCATAGATTATTAAAATTAAACATGAGCTTGAATATGATTGGTTCATTCTGAGGACAGTTACATACCTTGTTGTGGAAGGGTGTGCACACGTGTTCCACCAGGGCCTTTCTGTGTGGAATTTGCATGTTCTCCCCATGTCTGTGTGGGTTTCCTCAGGGTGCTCCAGTTTCCCCCACAGTCCAAAGACATGCAGTTAGGTTAATATGGGATGGCCTTGGAATGAGGTGCCTTTGAGCAAGGCACCTAGCTCCCAACTGCTCCCCGGGCACTGTTAGCATGGCTGCCCACTACTCTGGGTATGTGTGTCTGCGCTCATTGCTCGCATGTGTGTGTGCATGTATGTGTTCACTGCTTCAGATGGGTTAAATGCAAAGAGGAATTTCACAAGTGTGTGATGAATAAAGTTGTGCTTTCTTTCTTTCTTTCTTTCCTTCTTTCTTTCTCTTTTTTTCTTTCTTTAAAGATTTCTCTTTGTCTTGTACTTGAATTTAGTTGGTTTATATATCACATTAAATGTGGAAAAAAGACATGATTTATCTTGGTTTTTTTTAACATTACAAAATCTGAAAATTTAACACAGTGTAAGAGTGCAGGCATTTATGGATGTATGTGCAGAGGAGAGTGGGGAAGTAGATGGTCAACAAAGCCAAAATGGGAGACAGAAGTGAGGTCAGGAAACAAGTGAGGGTCAGGTGATAGGCGAACAATGTAGAATAGACGAGTCAAATATCGTAGTAGAAATAAGCAAGCAAAGGTCAGAAAGTAGAGAGACAGAGAACGCAAGGCTTGGTATGAACTGGGCAAACAGGAAAATACTTCACACTGGAGTGTTGTGTGAGAGTGGCTTAAGTAAGGGGAGTGCTGATCAGGGGAATATGTGACAGCTGCAATTAATACTCAGGTAACAGAGAGCACTGTGGTTCATGGGATTGTAGTTCTTTGTGTGTTCTCGGCAGATTTACTGACAGAATACCCCCCCCGAGGAGCTCCCTCTTGGAGATATACTCTTACGAGGACACCCTCTACCTCGTGGTGCAGGCTTGTGAGGATTCAGGGCATGGAACTCTTGCCTGAGGAGAGGGTCTAGAACAGGGGTGTCAAACCTGATCCATAAAGGGCCGTGTGGCTGCAGGTTTTCATTCCAGCCATGCAGCAGCACCCTGATTTGGCTTATTCAATCAACTGACACACCCACCCTTTAATCAAGGGTGGGTGTGGCTGCAAGTATTTGACTGTGTGAAGACAGTTCAGTTGATTGAATGAGCCAAGTCAGGTGTGCTGCTGCATGGCTGGAATGAAAACCTGCAGCCACAAGGCCCTTTATGGATCAGGTTTGACACCCCTGGTCTAGAATGTCCTTGGTGGGGATCCAGCTCAGTTCCTCGGGTCCATACCCCTCCCAATCTACCAGGTATTTGACTTGCTCACTTCTGTGTCTTGAGTCGAGGATCTTGTTTACCTGGTAGATGGGTTCACCCTCCACAAGGTGTTCAGGGTGTTTGGGCATTGGTGCATTCTCAGCAAGGGGACCTGGGATGGCTGGTTTAAGGTTGTAGATGTGGAATGTGGGAGATGGTCTGCTGTGAGGGGGGTGTTCTAACCAGTAGGAGACTTCATTGATGCGACGCAAGATCTTGAGTGGCCCAATGTAATGTGGCTGGAGCTTTCTGCATGTGTTGGGCTCTTGGAGATTCCTTGTGGCCACCCATACTCTGTCACCTGGAGAAAAGTCTAGGTTGTCTCCTCTGTGTTTGTCTGCATACTCCTTATATTTGGCATCGACTGTTTCCAGATATTGGTGAACCTCCTCCCGTATTGTTTGGCTGCGGGCAACCCAGTTCTCAACTGACTGGACCTGGCTAGGTGTGTCATCCCAAGGGAATAAGGGTGGCTGGTAGTGGCACTGAAATGGGATTAGCTGTGTAGCAGAGTGTTTCAGGGAGTTTTGTGCATACTCAGCCCATGGGAGATAACGTGCCTAATCCCCCTGGTTGCGCATGCAGAAAATTCTCAGGAAGCAGCAGATTTCTTGGTTGTCCCTCTCAACTTGTCCATTGGATTGGGGGTGGTAGCCAGATGTAAGGCTCACTGATACCCCTAACCTATCCATGAAGCATGTCCAGAAACGAGAAATGAATTGAGAGCCCCAGTCACTGACTATGTCTTCTGGGATACAGTAGTATCTAAACATATGCTGGAAGAAGAGCTCCACTGTATGCGACGCAGTGGGGATGCCTGGTAGTGGAATGAGCTTAAGGCCTTTTGAGAAACGGACTATGGTTACCATTATGGTTGTGTTGCCTTCTGACGAGGGGAGGTCTGTGATGAAGTTGATGGTGATAAGGGACCAGGGTCTTTGAGGTGTAGGAAGAGGGTACAGCTTGCCAGCAGGAAGAGTTCTGGGAACTTTAGCCTGCGCACAAATAGAACAAGAGGCAAGAAATTGGTTAATCTCAGTCATCATTCTCTCACCAGTACTTGTTCCTGAGCATTTCATGTGTGCATTGGCTGCCGGGATGGCCTGTGGTGGAAATGAGTGAGCCCGTGTGATGAGACAACCTCACAACTGCTTGGGCATGTAGAGTAGGCCAAGTGGTAGATTGTCAGGAAGAGTAGATGGTTGGGAATGTCTTATCTCTCTGTCTAGGTCCCATGTGATGGATTGTACAAAGCATTGGGATGGAAGAATGGGATGACTGACAGGCACTCTGTGTGCAGAACTGAAACTTCATGAGAGTGAGTCAGCCTTTGTGTTCTTGGAACCAGGGTGAAATGAAATGGTGAAATTGAATCTGGTGAAGTGCCCACCTGGCCTGGCGAGGATTCGGCCTCTTGGCTGTCTTGAGGTATTCGAGATTTTTGTGATCTGTGAGGATAATAAAAGAGAGTGAGTGGCTCCTTCTAGCCAGTGCCACCACTCTTCTAGGGCTAGTTTGATGGCAAGCAGTTCTCTGTTGCTGATGTCATAATTCCTCTCAGCAGAGGAGAGCTCTTGGAGAAGAAAGCTATGGGGTGGAGCTTTTGTTTTTCACCAAAGCATTGAGATAGGATCGCACCTACTCCAGTGTCAGATGCGTCCACTTCTATGGTAAAGGGTTTAGTAGTGTCTAGATGCTGTAGGACTGGAGCAGTAGCAAAGGCCTTCTTGATACACTGGAATGCCTCTTCAGCCTGGGGATTCCACTGGAGGCACTTGGGTCCTTTCTTAAGCAGTGTGGTTAGAGGGGTTGCTATAGTACTGAAGCCCCTAATGAATCAATGGTAGAAATTAGCGAAGCTGAGGAAACACTGAAGATCCCTTATGGAGGTAGGAGTGGGCCAGGACATGACTGGGGATACTGGAGAGGAGTCCATGCTAACTCCTTTGGTGCTAATGATGTAACCTAGGAAGGAGATGCAATCTTGATGGAACTCACACTTCTTGGTCATGTCGTAGAGGTGATTTTCTAGAAGTCATTGTAGCACATCATTAATCAGACATTGGAACACACTGGGCACTGAAGAAAGACCATATGGCATTACCCGGTATTCAAAATGGCCAGCGGTAGTGCTAAACGTGGTCTTCCACTCATCGCCTTCTTTGATCCTGATCAGGTTGGAAGCACTGTGCAGATCAAGTTTTGAGAATATTTTGGCACATCTCAATTGTTCAAGGGCCACAGGAACAAGAGGAAATGGATACTTGACAGAAACTTGGTTCAAGCATCTATAATCTGTACAGGGCCAAAGTCCGCTGCCTCATTTCTCAACAAAGAAGAAGCCCGCAGAAGCTGGAGATTTGGATGGTCAGATGTATCCCTGCTTAAGTGCCTCCTGAATGTATTCCTCCATGGCAGTGTGTTCTTTCTGGGACAAGGGATATATTTGTGTCCCTGAGGTGGTGACATGCCAGGCAGTAGGTCAAAAGTGCAGTCATAGGGTCAATGTGGTGGTAGTCTGCATGCTTTTCCCTTGCTGAAGACCTCCTGTAGGTCCATATGACACTCTGGAACCTTGTCCAAGGACTCTGAATGGGGGCTCTCCACAGAGGTTGAGGAGAGGTTGACTTGTAGATACAAAATTCAATTTTGAAAGCAGCTAGGAGACTGTAGAGTAAATTTTAGTGTCATACTGTTTTGTAATATTCCTTTTCACTGGGTGTTGCCTCTTCAAGGACAAATGACTTGGAACATTCTGTACTGAAATATGTTCATCTTATCATGCTCATTACATGCATAGCAGATTTGCGTAGCAGATGTGCATGCAAGCCAGCGATTAGAGAAGAACCAATTAATTTGAGAGCTGATCACACTCCTGGAGCATGATCAGGGCATGTAATGCAATAGATATAATGCAATAGATGTATCCCTTTTATCTAGTAAAGAATATATAGAGATTTGAGAAAAAAAGAGGCAGTATGAGTGGTGTGCTGAACCCTCATTACTATGTGTCCGTTTCTGCAATAAACCTTCTTTGACTTGCAAAAGGATGAGACTGGTGTTGGTGTTTGTCATTTTTCCCATACAAATCTCGGCATCCCTTAGGTGGGCTGCATGGCTTCTGCGGTCTTCTGGGTGGCAAGAGGACCGGAGGATGCTTGTGGAGAAACAAACTTCCCTTAACCTCATATTCTACAGAGAGGAGGCGGTATGCCCTTTGCCACACAGAGGCAGGAAACGCTGCAGTCCACCATTAAATAGGTAGGAACTACTAATTCTATTTGGCCTTTTTGAAACTTGTGAAATTAGAAGAACATTAAAATTGTTGACTAAGTGAAGCCTTAATGTTTGTGCCATTGGGAAGATGTATCAGTGAGGAGTCTAAGAACTTCTATCTTAGAAACCCAGTTTCTAGATCATTATCTAGAAACTGGGTTTCAAAGATAGAAGTTCTGGGGACTTCGACCTCTGCGATGGCCGAGGATTAAGTTTCCCTGAGTTCTTGAGAAAACTAAGGATTTATACAGATGGGTATATCTTATGGAAATCTGGAAAGTTGGTTAAACTAATGAAAGAGGTAGTTTGGCTTTACTGGGTAATGGCGTAACTTGTGACGGGTAGTTGCCAGCCAAAGACGGATCTGCTATTGACTCTCAGTCATTGAACATCACCCATGACATGTTAAATTGTTCCTACATAGATAATAAGAACACCAGGCTTGTCCTATATACACTGGTGTGGTCTCCTTTGTATACTCTGATCTCTCTCTCTTCTCACACACAGTTGCAAGGTGCTCTGTGTGTGTGTGTGTGTGTGTGTGTGTGTGTGTGTGTGTGTGTGTGAGTTGCATCGCAAGAGTGAGAGATTTCCAATGTGTTTGTGTGTGTGTATTTCTATTTTCTTCATTAACACAACATGGGCGGTGCAAGTTTTATATACCGTGAATGCAAGTTTTATTTCATTATTCTACGCATACAGTTAAAATAAGATTTTCCCTCTGTAACAAGGAGTCAAGTCATTTGAAGCAAAATGGATTTGTGCCATAACAAAGGCACCGAAGATGCAATACGGCACACAATAAGGTGCTCTGGTTTTTCATATGACAGTCCTAACATAATGTTCATGAGAGTTAATTATGGGGAAGACTCTAGCACAGTTTGATATCTGGGTAAACGAATGTGGGTTTCCCAAAAGGGGAAGTTTTAGTATGAGGCAGTTGGAAGGCTTACAAAAGGCTTTAGATAAGAAAGAGAAGGATGAATTGGACAAAAAAGGAGGCATTTTTAGCAAACTGGAAAGCGTTTGGAGAGTGAGGCACATAAGAGAGAAAAATGCCAGGCAGGGCCCTCATCTGTTTCTCAGTGTTCTTAGTTGCAGGCTGATCCTGACCTCAACTCCACCCTGCCAAGACTACCACCACCACAGCCAGATGAGAATGACCCAACACTTCCTGTAACACCACCACCAGTAGCGGAGGGAGGAGCCCCAGTCCTCACATTGCCTATGCCCAGCGCACCTCCCCCACAGGCCCCGGCGCAGCGCCCACTCTACCCAGACCTGGCAGAGGTCACAGGTCCACCACCCAGATACGAGGACCACCCCACAACACCTTGTCAGAGCAAGCCATCGCCACTGATGACAAGGAAACAAAGAAAAGCTAAAGAGCATGCAGCAGGCTCACATCCAGAGGATGGCGATGAGGCATTGAACATGCCAATGGTGGAAATGGCAGGGACAGATGGGCCTATGCTGGTTCACCACCCATGGATTCTGGCAGATATCAAAGAAAGCATGACACACCTCCCTAATATGTGTGAAGTGGGAGGAAGGAAGTTTGGGGAAGAGCTATTGATCTTTTGCAGAGAATTCAGACCTACCACACATGAACTGAGACTAACGGCCAAGATAAGCATAGACTGGAGGCCTGGTAAAGGAAGAGTTAACAGATCTGATCTGGTGTGTTACAACTGTGGGAAGACAGGACACTTTGCGAGAGAGTGTATGGTAGAGCAACCCAAAGCTGACTGATGGGCAGGGGAGAGGGATGGAGAGGCGGCTGAGAATAGAGGAGGTAACACACAACATGAAACTAATCAGGTGGTTCACATTATACAGGAACATACACCCCAGACTAATTGCACAGGCAACATTAGACAGCTACATGACCTCCAAATGCAGCAAGGTGATGAAAATTTATCTTTCCTTAAATATGCAGCCTTCCCATTTACTCAGCTTCCGTGCATGCTATTGACAATACAGGGAAAGAAGTTTAATTTCCTGGTAGATTCAGGAGCTACCCATTCAGTCATTAAACAGGGAGAATTGCATTTACCATTTGAACCAAGTTCTCGATCAATTTGCACAATTGGGGCAACAGACCATTCAGTCATAGAAAGGTTCTCAAAACCTGTGTCATGTCAGGATGAAAATGGACAGGAGGTGGAACACTCATTCCTGATCTCCTCTTCCTTGTCTCATCTCGTCTTCATCCGCTTTATCCAGGGCCAGGTCGTGGAGGCAGCAGTCTGAGCATGGAAGCCCAAACTTCCTTTTCCCTAGACACCTTGGCCAGGTCCTTGGGAAGAACACCGAAGCGTTCCCAGGCCAGCCGAGAGACATAGTCCCTCCAGCGTGTCCTGGGTCTTACCTGGGGCCTCCTCCTGGGGGGACATGCCTGGAACACATCCCCAGGGAGGCATCCAGGAGGCATCCAGTGATGCCTGAGCCACCTCAGCTGATTCCTCTCGATGTGGAGGAGCAGCGGCTCTACTCCGAGCTCCTCCCAAGTGACTGTACTTCTCACCCTCTCTCTAAGGGAGCACCCAGCCAGCCTGTGAAGGAAACTCATTTTGGCTGCTTGTATCCACAATCTTGTTCTTTCGGTCATTACCCAAAGCTCATGACCATAGGTGAGAGTCGGAACATAGATCGACCAGTAAATCGAGAGCTTCACCTTTTGGCTCAGCTCCTTCTTCACCATGACAGACCGGTAAAGTGACCGCATCACTGCGGAGGCTGCACCGATCCGCCTGTCGATCTCACGCTCCATCCTTCCCTCACTCGTGAACAAGATCCCGAGATACTTAAACTCCTCCACTTGAGGCAGGACTTCTCCACCAACCTGGAGAGGGCAAGCCACCCTTTTCCAGTCGAGAACCATGGCCTCGGACTTGGAGGTGCTGATTATCATCCCAGCCGCTTCACACTCAACTGCAAACTGCCCCAGTGCATGCTGAAGGTCCTGGTTTGAAGAAGCCAACAGGACAACATCATCCGCAAAAAGCAGAGATGAAATCCTGTGGTTCCCAAACAGGATTCCTTCCGGCCCCTGGCTGTGCTTAGAAATTCTGTCCATAAAAATTATGAACAGAACCAGTGACAAAGGGCAACCTTGCCGGAGTCCAACATGCACTGGGAACAGGTCTGACTTACTGCCGGCAATGCGAACCAGACTCCTGCTCCATTCGTACAGGGAGTGGACAGCCCTTAGCAAAGAGCCCCGAACCCCATACTCCTGAAGCACCCCCCACAGAATACCACAAGGGACACGGTCGAATGCCTTCTCCAGATCCACAAAGCACATGTGGACTGGTTGGGCAAACTCCCATGAACCCTCGAGCACCCTATGAAGGGTATAGAGCTGGTCCAGTGTTCCATGACCAGGACAAAAACCGCATTGTTCCTCCTGGATCCGAGGTTCAACTATTGGCCAAATTCTCCTCTCCAGTACCCTGGAGTAAACCTTCCCGGGGAGGCTGAGAAGTGTGATTGGAGCACACTCTCTGGTCCCCTTTCTTAAAAAGAGGGACCACTGCCCCAGTCTGCCACTCCGGAGGCACTGTCCCCAACCGCCACATGATGCTGCAGAGGGGTGTCAGCCAAGACAGCCCCACAACATCCAGAGACTTGAGATACTCGGGGCGAATCTCATCCACCCCCGGTGCTTTGCCACTGAGGAGCTTGAAAACCACCTCAGTGACTTTGGCTTGGGTAATGGACAAGTCCACCTCTGAGTCCTCAACCTCCGCTTCCTCAATGGAAGACATGACGGTGGGATTGAGGAGATCCTCGAAGTATTCCTTCCACCGCCTGACAATGTCCCCAGTCAAGGTCAACAGCTCCCCACCCGCACTGTAAACAGTGTTGGCAGAGTACTGCTTCCCCCTCCTGAGGCGCTGGACGGTTTACCAGAATTTCTTCGAGGCTGACCGATAGTCCTCCTCCATGGCCTCACTGATCTCCTCTTCCTGCTCAGTTAATTTACTAGGGTGAGATTTAATATGCAAGTTTGGCTTGGTTCTTACATCATCCCCAGAGGGCATTACAGTGACAAATACCACTTTGACATGTGTTTTACATGAACAAAAGCTTATGTATATGATTGGAAGCTCTGTCCAGACACTAAATAATGCAACTCAATACCTCATACAGCAAGCACGTGACAGAGTTGTAGCACATGATGTTGACTATATGGAGCATACAGACCTTCACTGCACAGCCCACATGCATGATGGAAAGGATGCCGCATATGAGAGAGGATGGTTTAAAGGTACCTGCGAGTGAGGATGTATTCGCCTTAGAGATTTATACTGGTCAAAATAATATTGTGAATTACTGCACTGCACAGAAATTTGTACCTGGATTCAATCAAAAGGCATAACCAAATTCCCTAGGTGCTGCAAAAGAAGCTGTTTGATGTCTCATCATCCATGCCCCACGTTCCTTGAGCCGAACCAAAGGCGGTCCTATGGAAGGAGGTGGGACGTTGGCTTCGAGGGTGTGTGAGTAAGAAAGCCTCTGATTGGGTTAGTACAATGGATCATTCTGTATTTTATCATCCAGAAAAGGATGTCTTTCAACAATCTCTCTCTATGCTAGTGCATGTACAGCACAGCATAGAGCTCTCCACATGCTCAGTGGGGGCTTTTGCGAGTGTTTCAGGAGACGCCTCCCCAGCCCAAGTCCATCCTATGCTGGTAGAGATTCCACCAGAGCTCTGGGCCACAGGTAAACATGATGTGGGTTTAATGAAGCATGCTGAACTGGTTGTGATAACTCCCAAGTCAGATTTTAGACCTAGACAGACACAATGCCCATGAAAGCCAGAGGTGTTAGGCCTGTCTTTGAGTCTCTGTTGCAGGCAGGAGTAATTGTCCCTTGCCTGGACTCACCAGTGCACACTCCTATATTTCCTGTAAAGAAAGCCAGAAAACCTCCCCAACCTGATAAATGGCATTTTGTGCAAGACTTACAAGCAGTGAATGCAGCTGTCAAACAGTGTGCACCAGATGTTTCGAACCCCTACACCATTCTAGGTCAAGTGCCACCTGATAGTAGATGGTTTTCAGTAGTGGACCTAGCAAAAGCATTCTTCAGCATTCCAAAACACAGACAGTCAGTACTGGTTTGCATTTACATTTGATGGCAAGCCTTACACCTTCACATGTCTGTGCCAAGGGTATTGTGAGTCACCCACCATTTACAACCAAATGCTCAAACAGAGCTTGGACTTGTTTGTACTCACTCCAGGCTCTGTCTGACTTCAATATGTAGATGATTTGATGATTTGTACGCCATCTAGAGACCAATGTGAGAACAACACCATAGCACTGCTTCAACACCTAGCCAAGGAAGGTCATAAAGCAAGTTTGTCCAAATTGCAGTTTGTTAAACAAGAGGTTCACTTCTTAGGCCATGACATCTCAGCTGAAGGTAAGAAACTGTCCACGGACAGAGTCTCAGCAATCCAGAAAATCCCCAAGCCTGTAACAAGAAAACAGGTACTTTCATTTCTGGGTATGTGCTCTTATTGTAGAACATTTATTCCTAACTACTCATTGTTGGAAGCACCCATTAGAAACACTACCAATGCAGCTGCTAGCACACCCGTGACATGGACCCCAGAAGCAGAAAAGGCCTTCCAGGATTTGAAACTAGCATTGTAAACCACCCCAACATTAAGTCTGTCAGACCCACTCAAACCTTTTGTTCAAACTGTTGATGAAAAGAATGGCTGTATGACCTCTGTTCTTTTGCAGAAACATGGAGATAGACTTAGGCCAGTAGCCTACTTCTTTGGGAAACTGGACCCCATGGCAGCAGGTCTTCTCCACTGCCTCAGCACTGTAGCAGCAGCTGAAAATGTTGTAGCAGCCTCCCGAGACCTGGTAGGGGACTCTAAGTTGATCCTTTTGGTCCCACATGCAGTCTCCATGCTTCTGCTAGAACAAAAAACTTCACACTTGTCAACACAATGGTGGCTAAGATATAACACGGTCCTGCTTGACATGCCAAACATAACAGTAAAATGTTGTACTGTCCTTAACCCAGCAACTTTGCTCTCTACAGAGGAGGACGGTGAACCACATGACTGCATGGTACTTACCAACCGATTATGTTCCACTAAGTTGGACCTCAAGGATGAACCACTCACAAATCCAGACACGATTCTGTATGTGGATAGGCCAGCATCATGACACCCAGAAACAGGTAAAAATCAAGTGGGCTATGCTGTAGTTTCAGAAAAAATTTAATCACAGCAGGAACATTAACTAGTCACTTGTCAGCTCAAGCAGCAGAGCTATATGCCTTGATAGAAGCATGTAAACATGCAACAGATAAATCAGCCACTATCTACAGTACACAGACAGCAGATATGCCCTTGGTGTAGTACATGACTTTGGCACAATCTGAAAACATCGAAACTTCCTGACCAGCTCAGAAACATACATAGCCCACCATAAGCTTGTTTCTGACCGACTGGATACTGTCCTACTCCCATCTGCTCTTGCTATATGCAAGTGTGATGCACATTTGAACAAATATAATCCAGTCTATCTAGGTAATGCACAGGCTGATGCAGCAGCAAAACAGGCAGTCACAAGGACACCAACTTCATTCATGCTTTCACCTAACCCTTCTACACCTCCCTTACAGGTTTCTGACCTCCAGTAATGGGTCACAACAGAGGAAAAAAGGCTGCATTGGGGAAAGAAGGGTGTAGTATTAAAGATGGGGTCTGGGCAAGCCCAGATGGTCAACCTGGTCTCCCCAAATACATGTTTCCATATTACACTAAGCTGACACACAGGAAAGACCATGTGTCAAGGGGGGGGGGTGATAGCAGCAGTAACAAAGCATTGGCTCACTAAATGATAATTACTCAATTTTTTCAAAAATGTCTTGTATGCATGCAACACAATGTAGGACGAGGGCTAAAACTAGAGCAGGCCATGCACCCAACCCCAAATAGCCTCTTTGACCATGTACAAATGGACTTCATTGAACTTTCACTTCATGAGGGGAAAAGGTATTGCTTGGTGATGGTTGATATGTTCTCTGAATGGATAGAGGTTTTCTCTACAGCAAAACAGGATTGAGAAGTGGTGGCCAAGGCCCTCCTATGAGATCTCATTCCCCGATGGGGCATTCCAAGGAAGATTTCCAGTGATAATGGCAAGTCATTTATAAGCCAGGCATTAAAACAATTGGGTAACTACCTGAGAATAGACTAAAGACAACATTGTGCATGCCACCCTGCTAGTGGAGGAGCAGTAGAAAGGGAGAATGGGACAATGAAGAATAAACTGAGCAAATGCTGTGCTGAAACAGGACTAGGGTGGACAAAGGTCCTACCCATCATATTAATGCAAATGAGAATGAGAGAAAGACCAAAGCATGGTTTGATCTCCTTTGAGATATTGTTTGGAAGGCCCCCAAACACAGGGATAGGTCCTATTACAACAGGATGCCCAGACATGTCCTTATGTGATGACATGTCCTTATGTGATGATGTGATGTTGAATTACTGTGCAACTCTCTCTTCTGCTCTGAATAATATTCACAAACAGGTGAGGGTAGCCTTACCAGTTCCAGCATGGGGACCACTGCATGACCTGAAACCTGGTGACTGGGTGGTGATAAAGGACTTCAGAAGGATGAAGTGGAACAAGCCTAGGTGGAAGGGACCATCCCAAGTCACCACACAGTCAGCTATAAAGGTGGACAACAGAGCCATGTGGGTACATGCCAGCCACTGCAGAAGAGTACCTGGACCAACGGACAAGCAGCACAAAGGAGGGTCTGGTACAGGAAGTAGTTTAAGACAGCAGTCCAGAAGCCCTAAGTGAGTGGACACTCTGCTATCAAGAGACCCTTGGGGGACCAATGAACATGAGCAATGATACATCCACACACACACACACACACACACACACACACACACACACACACACACATGACAGACTGTGCATTCCAACACATTGTTCATTCTGTACCTAATTGTGAACCTCACACATGGTATAAGTGGTATTTGATAGCTTGTCCAGAGACAGAGATTAATACACATATTACAGGAGCAGTGTCTGGTACCATGGGTTTTCCAGGTGGCAGACTTCTCAGCTGGAAAGATAATATAGAAAGAGATTAAACTGTTAACTGGGTTCATGACATATTGACTGATAATACCAATCACATGGTAGTAGCTGAAAGAATACATTCTGACTACACATACACTAACGTACAATACCTAGCTGATTTAGGTGTTGGGACTAAGTGCCTTAGGCATAGAGACTTCTATAGAAAACACCCAACACCACATAGTTTTTTGACTTGACTATTGCCACAGACTGGACAACAACCAGTAGGTTAACCCTGTATGCCCAGGTACTGGCTGCTAGTCAGACCTCTGTGTCTCAATACCTTAGAGTGCTTTACACTGGGAAAAACAGCCCGAGCATTATTTCCTCATGACACACCTCATGAAAGGCCTGGTTGAATCATCTTGAATTCCAGGCAACAATGTATCTGTTGTCATGAACTACCTCTCTCATTTTGTCTGACAGGATTATAGATTTAATGTTGTGTTATCATTTACATGTTAAAAGGGGGAATTGTAGAGTAAATTTTGGTGTCATACAGTTTTGTAATCTTCCTTTTCGCTGGGTGTTGCCTCTTGAAGGACTAATGACTTTGAACATTCTGTACTGAAACATGTTCATCTTATCATGCTTGTTACATGCGTAGCAGACATGCATAGCAGATGTGCATGCAAGCCAGTGATTAGAGAAGAACCAATCAGCTTGAGAACTCATCATGCTCTTGGAGCGTGATCAGAGCATGTATGCAACAGATGTCTCCCTTTTATCTCAAAGAGTATAGATTTGAGAACAAAGAGGCAGTATGAGTGGTGTGATGAACCCTTCATCACCATGTGTCCATTTCTGCAATAAACATTCTTTGACTTGCAAAAGAACAACACTGGTGTTTGTCATTTTTCCATGACAGAGACCATTGGAGGATTTCTTTGTTCTGCCATGATATCAGTGGATTGTGAAGCTGAAGCCACAGGTATCCAAGAATGAGATCATGATTTACTGTGTTGATGACATAAAGGAAGATGTGCTCTGAGTGTAGAATTCCCACCTGAATGTGAATAGGTGCGGTCCGTGTGGTGACAAGGCCATCTCCTATGGGTCCTCTGTTGATGGTCCTAATTTTAAGTGTGCTTTGCAGAAGGGTTGTGGGCAGGTTGAATTTCTGCACAACCACATGGCTGATAAAGTTTCCTTCTGACCCTGAATCAATGAAAGTACAGAGGATGTGCATGGCATCTGTGAGCTTTAATAATACCTTAAAGGAATTAGAATTAAATTCTCACGGGACTCACTGTGTGTCTGTGAAGATTCTCAGTCATCCAGGTCATGGTAAACTGTGGGTGGTAAAAGAGAGCAACTGGACTTGCTTGAAGATTCTTGAAGATGTTTCACCTCTCATCCGAAAGGCTTCATCAGTTCTGTCTGACTGGTAGGGAGCATCAGGTAGAGAACTCATCCAACCTCATCATCCAAGAAAGGAGGGCTCTTACATTGCTTCAAAGAGACCGGAACATCACCATCCTTCCTGCTGACAAAGGGAGATGCACAGTGTTGCTAAACACAGTGGACTACCACTCCAGGATGACCAGTCTCCTCAGCGACACTACCACCTATGAAACCTTGAGGCAGGACCCCGCCTTTTTGTAACAGTTGTTACAAAAAGAAAGTTGTTAGCTGCCTGAAACAACTAGAAAAGGACCAAGCCATCAACCAATCTCTGTACTACAGATTGTACCCTGGGGAAGCGGTTCCTCTCATATATGGACTTCCCAAGATTCACAAGGAAGGAGCTCCACTCAGACCTATCATCAGCAGTATAAACTCTGTTACTTACAACATTGGCAAACACCTGGCCACCATCCTGGCTCCTCTCATTGGGAATACGCCACATCAGGTCAAAAACTCCCAAGATTTTGCTACTAAAGTTGCGGACCTCAAACTAGACGCAGATGAAACCATGGTTTCCTACGACGTCACTTCTCTGTTCACCTGCATTCCCACCACAGAAGCAGTTGAATCTGTTAGAAAATGACTCCTTCAAGACAGCACCTTATTGGATAGAATGAACCTCACCACGGACCAGATTTGCACCCTGCTTGACCTCTGCCTGACTACCACTTATTTCCAGTTTAATGAAAGTTTCTACAGATAGAAGCATGGATGCACCATGGGCTCACTGGTATCCCCAATTGTGGCCAATCTTTACATGGAGGAAGTGGAACATAAAGCTTTGACCACTTTTTCAGGAGTTAATCCCAGCCACTGGTTCAGATATGTGGATGACACCTGGGTTAAAATCAAAACCCATGAGGTGGAAGCCTTCTCTAAGCACATCAATGCAGTGGATATTAACATCAACTTCACTCGGGAGGACGTCAGTGGGAATGGTCTAGCCTTCTTGGATTGTGATGTACACATTAGACAAGACAGAAGCCTGAGCATCAAGGTCTGCTGGAAACCCCCCCACACAGACCAGTACCTACTCTTTGACTCTCACCACTCACTGGAACACAAATTGGGGGTCATTAGGACCTTGCAACACAGGGCTCAGAATATCCCTACAATGATAGAGGGAAAAGAGAAGGAGCAGAATCACATCAAGAAAGCACTTCAGAACTGTGGGTATCCCAACTGGTCTTTCCTCAAGAGCAGAAAAAGGAACAGAATGGACAAGGAGGATAACAGGAACAAATGCAAGAACATTGTCATTCCCTACATTTCTGGTCTATCTGAGAAACTCAGGAGGATCTTCTACAAACACAACATTCCGGTACATTTCAGACCCAGTAACACTCTGAAGCAGAAACTGGTCCACCCTAAGGACAGAATACCCAGACACAAACAGGACAATGTAGTGTATGCCATTCAGTGCAGTGAGGAATGCACGGACTCGTATATTGGGGAGAGAAAGCAACCGCTTCACAGGTGCATGGCTCAACACAGGAGAGCCAGTTCCTCAGGCCAGGACTCTGCTGTCTTAACAACAAAGGACACTCATTTCAGGATTGCAATGTACGCATTTTAGCCAGAGAGGATCGTTGGTATGAGCGAGGAGTTAAAGAAGCCATTTTTGTCAACCTGGAATGGCCATCACTGAACAGAGGTGGGGGTCTAAGACATAATTTATCAGCCACCTACAATGCAGACCTTGGCACACTTCCCAGACAACTGAATGCACACCAAAACCGAGCTGTTTTCAGTGACTCACAGAAGGACAGAAAGAATCAGCATTCCATTGATCACCCTAATGGGCAATCCATTGATCATCCTAACGACTCTTGAGGCCGTTCACAACCAGCCCCCAGTTGACCCACACCAACAGGATGACTCAATGACACCTTAGATGAGCTTTTCATCCATGAGAGGATAAATACCTGATGCTCCCTACCAGTCAGACAGAACTGAAGAAGCCTTTCGGATGAGAGGTGAAATGTCTTCAAGAATCTTCAAGCAAGTCCAGTTGCTCTCTTTTACCACCCACGACTCACTGTGTGTGTAGAATCCTCTGCTGGAGCCTTACGGGGAGGACAAAGAGGACAGTTGTTCAGTTGATGTTCAGAATTCCCACAGTAGAAACATAACCTCTCCCTTCTCGCACTCAGAATGAGAAAGCCTTGTGTGTGAAACCTCCATGGGCATGCTGTCATCGGAAGTAGAGCTAGGTTTAGCGCTTTCCTGAATGGAGGGTCTGTGAGCCAACAGGTGATCCAGTTGAATTGCTAGATTGATTAGAGAGTCCAAGGTGAGCTGTTCATCACGGCAGGTGAGTTCACTCAGAACTGCAGGGCGTAGACCTTGGCAAAAGACAGCCTTCAAGGCAGGTTTGTTCCATCCACTGGCTGCTCGAATGTTCTGAAGTCAAGTGCATATTCAGCCACACTATAGGAACCTTGTGAAATGTTTAGCAGACTCTCTCCAATTTCAATTCATTCTGGTTCATGGTTGAAAACCCTTTTAAACATGGAGAGGAACTGCTCATAGGAAGTTGTCTGTTCCTGTTCCCAAATCATGCTAGCCCACCGCAGCGCTTTACCCATGAGAAAGGAAATAAAATTAGTGACTTTGTGCTTATCAGAAAGGTTAGGAATGGTAGCAAAATACATGGAGCACTGAAGCAAGAAACCTTTGTAATCTGTGGCATCTCCAGCAAATCTCTCTGGAGGTGGAAGTTGTAGCGCGGAGCTGGGAAGGGACTTGGGGCATGGTAGAAGGGCCTGCAACATCACAGTTGCTACAGTAGCTGTGTCATATGGGTGTTGAGATCCACTAGCATCTGTTGATATTCTCCCAGTAAGCATCCCTGACCGTTTAAAGCCATCTGCTTTGCTTCTTCTGTGACAGCCATGATGGCGAAGCATCCTGTCAGAGTGCAGGCACTTACAGATGTATGCACAGAGGAGAGTGAGGAAGTAGATGTCAACAAAGCCAGAAACAAGGTCAGGAAACAAGCGAGGGTTGGGCGATCGGTGAACAACATAGAATAGGTGAGACAAATATCATAGTAGAAATAAGCAAGCAAAGATCAGAAAGTAGAAAGGTAAACAGAGAATGCAAGGTTTGGTATGAACTGGGCAAACAGAACAATATTTCACACTGGAGTGTTGTGTGAGAGTGGCTTAAGTAAGGGGAGTGCTGATTAGGAGAATGCGTGACAGCTGCAATTAATACTCAGGTAACAGAGGGCGCTGTGGTTCTTGGGGATTGTATTTCTGTTTGTAGTTTGTGTATTCTCAACAGATTTACTGACACACAGGTGTGTGGACATTTTACGGTGCCTTGCAAAAGTATTCATCCCACTTGGCATTTGTCCTATTTTGTTGCATTACAAGCTAGAATTAAAATTGATTTTTGGGGAGTTAGCACCATGCTGACAACTTTAAAAGTGAACATTGTTGTTTTATTGTGAAACAAACAATAATTAAGATAAAAAAAACAGAAATCTGGAGTGTGTATATATTTCTCTCTCTCTCTCTCACACACACACACACACACAACAACAACAACAACAACAATAACAAAAAAGCCAATACTTTGTAGAGCCACCTTTAGCTGCAATTACAGCTGCAAGTCTGTGTTATGTGTGTCATGTCCACATGATCTTTAGCAAACTGCAGATGAGCAGCAATGTTCTTTTTTGGAGAGCAGTGGCTTTCTCCTTGCAACCCTGCCATGCACACCATTGTTGTTCAGTGTTCTCCTGATGGTGGACTCATGAACATTAACATTAGCCATTGTGAGAGAGGCCTTCAGTTGCTTAGAAGTTACCCTGGGGTCCTTTGTGACCTTGCCAACTATTACACTCCTTGGTCTTGGAGTGATCTTTGTTGGTTGACCACTCCTGGGAAGGGTAACAATGGTCTTGAATTTCCTCCATTTGTACACAATCTGTCTGACTGTGGATTGGTGGAGTCCAAACTCTTTAGAGATGGTTTTGTAACCATCAACAACACTTTTTCTGAGGTCCTCAGAAATCTCCTTCATTTGTGCCATAATACACTTCCACAAACATGTGTTGTGAAGATCAGACTTTGATAGATCCCTGTTCTTTAAATAAAACCAGGTGCCCACTCACACCTGATTGTCATCCCACTGATTGAAAACAGGGCGGCACGGTGGTGTAGTGGTTAGCGCTGCCGCCTCACAGCAAGAAGGTCCAGGTTCAAGCCCCGTGGCCGGTGAGGGCCTTTCTGTGTGGAGTTTGCATGTTCTCCCTGTGTTCGTGTGGGTTTCCTCTGGGTGCTCTGGTTTCCCCCACAGTCCAAAGACATGCAGGTTAGGTTAACTGGTGGCTCTAAATTGACCGTAGGTGTGAATGTGAGTGTGAATGGTTGTCTGTGTCTATGTGTCAGCCCTGTGATGACCTGGCGACTTGTCCAGGGTGTACCCTGCCTTTCTCCCATAGTCAACTGGGATAGGCTCCAGCTTGCCTGCGACCCTGTAGAACAGGATAAAGTGGCTAGAGATAATGAGATGAGATGATTGAAAACACCTGACTCTAATTTCACCTTCAAATTAACTTCTAATCCTAGAGGTTCACATACTTTTGCCACTCACAGATATGTAATATTGGATCATTTTCCTCAATAAATAAATGACCAAGTAAAGTATTTTTGTTTCATTTGTTTAACTGGGTTCTCTTTATCTACTTTTAGGACTTGCGTGAAATTCTGATGATGTTTTAGGTCATATTTATGCAGAAATATAGAAAATCCTGAAGGGTTCACAAACTTTCAAGCACCACTGTACTAGAGGTGTCTTGCATTTAGGAGTGTCTCCCAGACCACTGGGTCATAGTCCCCAACTACATTTCACCGCAGATTCATTTTCTGTTTTCCTCTATGCCATACCTCCTCTTTGACATTTTATGTTTTCATCTATGTCATACCTCTCAGTTTACTGTATGTACCATATGTCTGTCAGTTAGTTTGCTGATGCTTTTTTTTGTATTAAATAATGATCAACCTGCACAAGAAATGTGTATTTTAGAGCTAATCAAGGAGGTTTCTTGAACTATTTTTGTCACTATATTTTAAAAATCTTCTGAAGCCTCTAAATTGGTTGAGACAGTGTGGTTATTAATCATCCAAAGGCATGCCTCCACAGACTGTTATTTAATAGAAGAATATGTGCCTTTTAAATTAATTAGACATGGATCAATAAAGACAAAGCAGGTAATGTAAATAAGTATCCACATGCAGCGACACTGATCTTGATGCAAATTATCAAAAACAAAAAAACAAACCCCTCTGCTGTTGTCTGATGTGAATCTTGTGTATGAAGCAAAATTTTCAGGACTGTTTTGTGATTGGAAGTTGAGTACTAATAATAGGTAGAGAACTAAAAGATTCATTAGTCATAGATGTCTGATATTGGATATACAGTATGCAATTTAATAAGAATAGAAATAGATACAAACCATACACACATTTTTCATCCATCCATCCATTATCCATAACCGCTTATCCTGTGCAGGGTTGCGGGCAAGCTAGAGCCTATCCCAGCTGACTATGGACAAGAAGCAGGGTACACCCTGGACAAGTCACCAAGTCATCGCAGGGCTACACACACTTATTTTCCATTATTATTTCCTGTTGGCACAAAGCAGCCTTATGCTCTTTTTCACCAGAATTGAATGGTGCCCTTTTTCCATATTTTCCAGAACAGCATTCATAACCTCCAGAGGATCTTTGGGCATTTCTTGCTCACCAAGTGGTCCCATTTTGCTGACCTTTGGGTTTACATCTTGGGCCTTAGTGAAATCACTATTTAGGGAAAATCCTTCCATCCATGCTTATCCTGTGCAGAGTTGTGGGCAAGCTGGAGCCTATCCCAGCGGGCTATGGGCGAGAGGCAGGGTACATCCTGGACAAGGTGCTAGATCATTGCAGGGCTGACACATAACAACCATTCACACTCACATTCACACCTATGGTCAATTTAGAGCCACCAATTCACCTCACCTGCATGTCTTTGGGGGAAACCAGAGTACCTGGAGGAAATACATGCAGCCACAGGGAGACCATGCAAACTCCACACAGGCATCTGTTGCCCACTAGACTCGAACCCAGAACCTTCTTGTTGTGAGGCAACAGTGCTAACCACTACATCAGTGTGCCACCAGAGCATATTCGGGACCATTCAAAAGTGTGGACACAGCTTCTAATTCATTTTTTAAAATTAGTTAATTAAGACACCATGCCTTAAAGTAATGATGGATCTCATTTCTCTTTAGTTAGTTGAGTGGTTCTTGACTGTGGCAGTGGGGGTGTGGCCTAGCATCAGTTTGTGAATGGAGGGCAGGGCCAGGGAAGGTGAGTGGCAAAGTCAATGCACCTGTGGTTAATTAATGTTGTGTCTGTGTTGCAGTGACAGAGGATAGAAAAGGAGGGAGAGAGCAGAGAGAGGGGAGCTCTACCGACCAAAATATGTGTGTGTGTGTGTGTAAAACAGTGCATGAGCAGTGACTGAGTCAAGCTGAAAAGCAAAGAAAGAAGTAAAATAAAGTGCGTGGGTGTGAACATCAGCACCTGCCTGCTCTGCTTCTGTACTCCACCCATATCAGGGACATACTACATGGACATAATATGGGTTAGTACAATTGTGGAATAGGGTTATTTATGGTATTTTTATTATTTACTATTTATTGTTTGTTCTCAAATACATAAAGAAGGCAAGAAATTAATCCCCTACTTAACTTTTGATGAAGAATACCTGCTTATTGAAAAGCATTCCAGGTGATTCCCTCATGATGCTGGTTAAGATAATGCTAATAGTGTGCAATGAAGCATCAAGGTAAATGCTGGCTATCTAAATCTAAAATATCAAAATATTTTGGTTTTTTGAACACTTTATTTACCAAATAATTCCATATGTTATTTCATATGATGTTTTGATGATTTTAGTATTGTTCTACAATGTAGAAAATAGTCAAAATACAGAAAAACCTATGAATGAATAGGGGTGTATAAACTTTTGACTGGTACTGTCCATCAAATCAAAATAGTGTACCACCCTGAATAGGATCTTCTTTGACATTGCCAATATTCCAAAATTTTATAGAAGCCACTGTCTACAGAAAGGAAAAACAGTTTAATTGCACACTTTTAAGCAAGGTCTTCTTCTTTAGTATTCTGCCTGATGGCTTCAGCCATCAAAATTTCTCAGGAAGAATTACAATCGTGGCTTCCCATTGTCTTCTACTGGATTATTTTAAAGATTTTCTCCTCTCAAATAATCACACCCCTATGGACAATTTAGAGTAGCCAGTTAACATAACCACATGTCTTGGAACTGTGGGGGAAACTGGAGCGCCCAGAGGAAACCCACGCAGACACATGGAGAACATGCAAACACCATACAGAATGGCCCCCATTGGCCACTAACTCAGAACCTTCTTGCTGTGAAGCAACAGTGCTAACCACTACATCCCCCATGTTGCCTTAAAACAAGGTAGCTTCTTTATTCTGTGCCAAGGTTATCTTTTCAGTAAAACAAATTCTTATCCAATTGCATGCCAACTGTTTTCACGGTTTGCACAATCTCAATGCATTTGCAACTGAACATGAAATTTATATTTTTACACACATTTTTGATTGATCTGTGGTTGAGCATTTCCACCACCACTTCACAATGACTTTTAAACCATAGTTTGTGCTTTACAATGTATTTAGTAGCTGGTGGGAAGTGCAATTCGTGAGATACAGCCTTAGAAAACTGAGTGATGCAGTGATGCCAGTGAGTACTGAGTCAGCAACAATGTTTTTTTTTTTTTTTGCCTGTACTTCTTCATGTGCATTTGTGCATCATTTGCACACTTGTGCAAGTGTGAACATTTCACACTTCTCTATGTTTGGTGTAAATAGGGAATTAATGCTGTGCATACTGAAGGAAAATTTACCCCAAATGTGCAAATAAAATATTTGTAGTTCAACAGAAAAAAGCTGTTTATTCACTGTCACATGCCACCTTTTGAGCAGAACTGTGTTGTAACTGGCATTACTATAGTTCACTTATCCAGATCTCCATGCAAAATAGCCCTTCTGAAACATGGAAATCCAATAGATAGTGATAACAGTGATAAGAGAGGCACACAATTTGATAGTGAAGAACATTATAAGCATGCACATTTTGAATAATACAGACTGTGACAGAGTTCCTCCCACAGCACAAGCTTTACAGCAAAGTTAAAGGAAAGAGAAGACATAATACAATGCCTTATAAGAAAACAAGGAATGACATACACAAGGCAGACTTGTACTCTGTCGATGGACGACTGAGTAAAAAAGAGCACCGACAAAGTACATTATAAGCATGTTATTAAACCCAAAATTAGAGGCATGTGAATAGGGGTTGTGTAGACATACAGTTGATAAAAAAAACAGTAAAGAAAAATAAAAAGATTAGAAAGAAAGTAGGCTGAAATATGTACTTTGTGTGTCAGGAAATATTTTAGATGAGATGAAGCCAAAACAGCACATTGTGTAAAACTATACTTGTAAAAGTTGTTTATGTTTTAAAATAATTTCTTGCTTTAAAACTTTGAACAGAAAACACAAACCTTATTTTTGACTCTGCTCGTGACATTGTGTAGATCTATTACATTCATGTGTGTGTAAATGGCAGTCAGAGCTGTCACTCATTTTTCATGTTTCAGGTGGAGCTGTCAGCCCAGGAAGCTGTATTTGTTATGCTACAGAGACTCGCTGCTGTGTTTATATTCACCATGTGCCTCTGTCAGATATGTTATAAAGTAACATTTATTGAATGTGTTTTGTTTGTGTTCCGTGCATTGATTGAACTGTGGTTTAGTATGAGACTTTGAGCACAGAGGCTAATGGTGCATGTTTGGCTAACTTGAAAAGGGTTGGTTGGTCCTTGGATGAGTGGAGCAAGGTATGTAATGTTTAAAGCATAGTCTGTAAACATTACTCTGCAAAATTGTGCATTTGTTTTCAACTATGTTACATGAATTATTAAGGCCCGAGCACCGAGGTGCATAGGTGCAAAGCCCTATTGTTTTTGTCCTGTTTTTTCTTCTTTTTTTTTTGTTGTTGTTCTTCTTTTTCTTCTCTTTTGTTCTTTTTTCCTCCATGCAAAAATTCATTTTTGAGGCACTTGTGATGTTCGAAAATTCACGAATTTTGACACACTGATCAATTGTGCATAAAATCACAAATGTATATTGAACAAGGGACTGGGCGTGATCCCGGAGTTTTATAGCGCCCCCAAGAACAAGCGATGGTTGAGATGAAATTGCTCAGATTGGCACAAAATTTGGTGTGATCAATACTCTTGTGATACAGGACAAAGTTAACTTAGTTGTATTTGACTCTGCCCAACAGGAAGTCAGCTATTTTAGATGGAATGTGGGATTTTGAAAATTTCCAGCGCTGTTTTGAGGGGCTTACAATGGCTAAAAACTCATGAAATTTTGCACAGATATTTGTCCTATGGTACAATTTGAAGTGATATGGTAAATTAGTCTAGATGGGCTTCTTTAACTCCATAGCACCACCTAGTTCAAAAATACAGATTTGACACCTTGTACATATTCAAAAACTCATTAAATGTGGCAGAGACATCAGTCATACATGATGTCAGTTTTTCTTTTTATTATTCTTTTTCTATAATTACAGACTTGACACCTTGAAAATATTCGAAAACTCAAGAAATTTCATGCACTGGTGAAAATAGGGCAAAAGTTTAATATTCTTAGGTTATCTGCCTTGGGTGAGGTTAGAAAACATGCCTGATATGGCTCAAACTTCACAAGTTATAGGATATCATGGTTCTGAAGATATCAACAAGCCCAAAGACAGTCTCTGGTATAGCGCCACCATTTGGACATGGATAGTAATGACTCCATTGCCAAAACATGTTACATTTTGATGTAATCTTCCTCAGCGGTTTGTTGAATTCATGCCATATTTGGTGTATGTCATGTCAAGATGTTGCTGATTTTAAATTGCAAAGGGATTGGGCCGCTTTGTTTTCAGCATGTTTTTTTCTTTTTCTTTTTATGATTCTTTTTCTGTCATTACAGATTTGACACCTTGGAAATATTTGAAAACTCAAGAAATTTCATGCACTCATGAAAATAGGGCAAACGTTTAGTATTCCTAGGTTATTTGCCTTGGGTGAGGCTAGAAGACACCATAACGCCCCCGAAAATATTAGATTAAAATTTGTAGCTTTGGATGCCACGTAGAGACTCCTGCCCAGTATACAGTTTCAACTATCCATGTAAAATTTGGTAGGTGTGTGGAGCGTCCATAGACAAACAAAATTGCCATATACAGTGGTGCTTGAAAGTTTGTGAACCCCTTAGAATTTTCTATATTTCTGCATAAATATGACCTAAAACATCATCAGATTTTCACACAAGTCCTAAAAGTAGATAAAGAGAACCCAGTTAAACAAATGAGACAAAAATATTATACTTGGTCATTTATTTATTGAGGAAAATAATCCTCAATTATAATCCTTTGCCACTTACATATCTGTGAGTGGCAAAAGTATGTGAACCTCTAGGATTAGCAGTTAATTTGAAGGTGAAATTAGAGTCAGGTGCTTTCAATCAATGGGATGACAATCAGGTGTGAGTGGGCACCCCATTTTATTTAAAGAACAGGGATCTATCAAAGTCTGAGTTTCACAACACATGTTTGTGGAAGTGTATCATGGCATGAACAAAGGAGATTTCTGAGGACCTCAGAAAAAGCATTGTTGATGCTCATCAGGCTGGAAAAGGTTACAAAACCATCTCTAAAGAGTTTGGACTCCACCAATCCACAGTCAGACAGATTGTGTACAAATGGAGGAAATTCAAGACCATTGTTACCCTCCCCAGGAGTGGTCGACCAACAAAGATCAGTCCAAGAGCAAGGCATGTAACAGTCGGCGAGGTCACAAAGGACCCCAGGGTAACTTCTAAGCAACTGAAGGCCTCTCTCACATTGGCTAATGTTAATGTTCATGAGTCCACCATCAGGAGAACACTGAGCAACAATGGTGTGCATGGCAGGGTTGCAAGGAGAAAGCTACTGCTCTCCAAAAAGAACATTGCTGCTCGTCTGCAGTTTGCTAAAGATCACATGGACAAGCCAGAAGGCTATTGGAAAAATGTTTTGTGGACGGATGAGACCAAAATAGAACTTTTTGCTTTAAATGAGAAGCGTTATGTTCAGAGAAAGGAAAACACTGCATTCCAGCATAAGAACCTTATCCCATCTGTGAAACATGGTGGTGGTGGTAGTATCATGGTTTGGGCCTGTTTTGCTGCATCTGGGCCAGGACGGCTTGCCATCATTGATGAATGAATTCTGAATTATACCAGCAAATTCTAAAGGAAAATGTCAGGACATTTGTCCATGAACTAAATCTCAAGAGAAGGTGGGTCATGCAGCAAGACAATGACCCTAAGCACACAAGTCGTTCTACCAAAGAATGGTTAAAGAAGAATAAAGTTAATATTTTGGAATGGCCAAGCCAAAGTCCTGACCTTAATCCGATTGAAATGTTGTGGAAGGACCTGAAGCGAGCAGTTCATGTGAGGAAACCCACCAACATCCCAGAGTTGAAGCTGTTCTGTACGGAGGAATGGGCTAAAATTCCTCCAAGCCGGTGTGCAGGCTTGATCAACAGTTACCGGAAACATTTAGTTGCAGTCATTGCTGCACAAGGGGGTCACACCAGATACTGAAAGCAAAGGTTCACATACTTTTGCCACTCACAGATACGGTATGTAATATTGGATCATTTTCCTCAGTAAATAAATGACCAAGTATAATATTTTTGTCTCATTTGTTTAACTGGGTTCTCTTTATCTACTTTTAGGACTTGTGTGAAAATCTGATCATGTTTTTGGTCATATTTATGTAGAAATATAGAAAATTCTAAAGGGTTCACAAACTTTCAAGCATCACTGTATATTGCCATCAGCCATACTCAACAGGAAATGAGATATTTTTGGTTATGTACATTTTGACGTGTTACATTTGAATGTACTCCTCCTTGGGGGTGTGTTGGATTCATGCCGTATTTGGTAGACATCATGTCAAGATGTTGCAAATGTAAATTGCGAAGGGATTTGCGATATCTTGCAAGATGTTGAAATGGCAAACCAATAAATTCATACGTTATGCCATGCAAACAGGAAGCGTGTCATAAATTCACCATGCTTTGCCTGATACAACTCAAACTTAACAAGCTATAGGATATCATGGTTCTGAAGATATCCACATGCCCAAAGTCACCCTCTGGTAGAGCGCCACCATTTGGACATGGACGGTAATGACTCCATTGCCAAAACACTTGTTACATTTTGACATACTCTACTAAAGCGGTTTGTTGAATTCATGTCATATTTGGTATACCAGATGTCAAGATGTTGATGATTTTAAATTGCAAAGGAATTTGCAATATCTTGTAAGATGTTGAAATGGTGAACCAATAAATTTATACGTTATGCCATGCAAACAGGAAATGTGTCATAAATTCACCATGCATTGCCAGATATGGCTAAAACTGAACAGGTTATAGGATATACTGGTTCTGATTATATTGACATGCCCAATTTGACCCTGTGGTATAGAGCCACCTTTTGGAACTGGAGAGTAATGACTCCATTGTCAAAAAAATTAAAACTCATGAAATTAGGTACACACATCAATCCTGGCAACAACTACTCCGGGATAAAGGCGTGGCACCGAGTGTGTCTGGGGGACTCCCTAGCGCCCACATATTTCATTGAGACTTCTGCCCAGTATGTAGTTTCACCTATCTGGGTCAAATTTGGTTGGTGTGTGGAGTGCCCCGAGATGAACAAAATTTCAATATATGTTGCATTGGCCATACTCAATTGGAAGTGAGTTTTTTTTTTTTTGGTGCGTTTTGACACATGTTACATTTTGAGGGACTCCTCCTAGGTGTTTTGTTGGATTCATGCTATATTTGGTATGTGTGTTTATCAAGATCTGGCTGAATTGGAATTGTTAAGGGATTTGGGACAACTGGCAAGCTCTTGAAACGGTGAAAAAATAAATTTATGTTACACTATGCAAACAGGAAGTGTGTTATAAATTCACTGTGCATTGCCTGATATGGCTAAAAATTCATAGATTATAGGATATCATGGTTTTGATGACATCCACATTCCCAATTTGACCATCTGGTATAGCGCCACAATATGGACCTGGACAGTAATGATTCCATTGCCTAAAAACTCAGACTCTTGAAATTTGGTACACACATCAGTCTTGGCCACTGCTACTCAGGGATGGAGGCTTGGCCCCTGTTGTGTCCAGGTGACTCCATAGCACCCCCACATGTGATTTGAGAATCCTTCCCGGTATATAGTTTTACCTATCCCTGTCAAATTTGATAGGTGTGTGGAGTGCCCCTGAATGAACAAAATTGCAATATACATTGCATCAGCCATAATCAAGTGAGATATTTTTGGTTTTGTGTGTTTTGACATGTGTTAGGTTTTAATGTAATCCTCCTGGATGGTTTGTTGGATTCATTCCATATTTGGTAAATGTTATGGCAATGTTACTGATTTTAAATTGTGAAGGGATTTGTGATATCTCACCAGATGTTGAAATGACAAACCAATAAATTTATATGTTATGCCATGCAAACAGGAAGCATGTCATAAATTCACCATGTACTGCCTGATATGGCTCAAACTTCACAGGTTATAGGATATAATGGTTCTGATGATATCAACATGCCCAAAGTATATGGTATACCATACTATGGTATACCATCACCATTTGGACATGTTCAGTAATGACTACTTTGCCAAAAACCTCAAACTCATGAAATTTGGTACACATCATTCCTGGCCACCGCTATTCTTGAATAGAGGCTTAAACCCAGCTGTGTCCAGGGGACTCCATAGTGCCCCAGCATGTCACTGAGACTTCTGCCCAGTATATAGTTTCACCTATCCATGTCAAAATTGGTAGGGGTGTGGGGTGTCCCAAGATAAACAAACCCAAAATGTACATTGTTTTAGCAAATTGATTTGCCACAGGATTTGTGATGTTCAAATGGTGAACCAATAAATTTATGTTTCGCCATGCAAACAGGAAGTGTGTCATAAATTCACCATGTGGTGCCTGACATGGCTAAAACTTCACACATTATAAGCCATAATGTTTCTGATGACATCCACATGCCCAAAGTGACCATCTGGTATAGCACCACCATTTGGACCTGGACAGTAATGACTCCATTGCCAAAAAGTTAAAACTCATGAAATTTGGTCCACACATCAATCCTGGCTACCACCACTCAGGGGTAGAGGCGTGGCACTGGTTGTGTCTGGGGGACTCCATTGCACCCCCATATGTCACTGAAACTCCTTTGCAGTATATAGTTTCACCTATCCATGTCAAGTTTGGTAGGTGTGTGGATTGCCCCTAGATGAACAAAATTGCAATAAGCATTGCATCAGCCATACTCAACAGGAAGTGTTATTTTTGGTTTTGTGTGTTTTGACGTGTTACATTTTGGCATACTCCTCTGAGGCAGTTTGGTGTGTTCATGCCATATTTGGTGTACAGGATGTCAAGATGTTGATGTTAAATTGCAAAGGAATTTGCGATATTTTGCAAGATGCTGAAATGGCAAAACAATAAATTTATATGTTTCACCACACAAACAGGAAGTGTGTCATAAATTCACCACACATTGCCTGATATGGCTTAAACTTCACAGGTTAAAGGATATAATGGTTCTGATGATAGGCACATGCCCAAACTGACCCTCTGGTATAGTGCCACCATTTGCACATGGACAGTAATGACTCCATTGCTGAAAAATTCATCACTGGTAGTGCATCCATCAGATACCCAGGCTTTTGTTTCACATCTCAGGTATGTGTGCATTGTTTTATGAGCAAATGTGATGGGTCACAGACCCAGAGGTGCAAGGGCCCCTCATCGCCACTTGCAGCTATATTTATTATTATTTTTCTGATTTTTTTTCCATGCAAAAACTCATTTTTGAGGCACTTGTGATGCTCAAACCTCACAAATTTTGGCACACTGATCAAATGTGTGTAAAATCACAAATTTACATTGAGCAAGGGACTAGGCATAGTCCCGGAGCAGTATATAGCGCCCTGGAGAACAGGCTATGGTTGAGATGAAGTTGCTCGGATCAGCATGAATTTTGGTGAGATTGTGATACAGGACAATTTTCACTTGGTTCTATCTGACTCTGCCTAACAGGAAGTCAGCTATGTTGGATGGAATGTGGGATTTCCCATGCTGCTTTGAGGGGCTTACCATTGATAAAAACTCATGAAACTTTGCACACACATTTGTGCAATGATACAATTTGAGATCGTATGGTAAATTCATCTAGTTGGGCTTCATTAACTCCCTAGCGCCACCTAGTTCAAAAATACAGATTTGACACCCTGTACATAATAGAAAACTCGTGAAATTTGGTACACAACAGTCATATGCACTGCTACTGAGCCATAGGGGCATGACCATAGGGATGTCTGGGGAACTCCATAGTGCCCCCATATGTCATCGAGACTCCTGCCCAGTATATAGTTTCACCTGTCCATGTCAAATTTGGTAGGTGTTTGTAGTACCCCAAGCTGAATGTTTTATGTTTTAATGAACTCCTGAACACGTTTTATGTTTTAACGAACTCCTCCTGTATGCTTTGTTGGATCAATGCTATATTTTGTATAGGTCATATCAAGATGTTCCTGATGTTAAATTGCAAAGGGATTTGCGATATGTCACTAGATGTTGAAATGGCGAACCAATAAATTTATACGTTACTTCATGCAAACAGGAAGTGAGTCATAAATACACCATGCATTACGTAGTGGATGTTCATTATGTCTAACTATTACAAATATTTTAAGTTCGTTTCTTAGACAAGGATATTTTTTAAGCTTGTTACCTCGTTAACAGTTTCGGCGAGAATCTCCCACCTTCTTCAGAAACAGTCACCAGATGTCGAGTGGTGATGGGCCTTATCAGCTGATGTTGCGTTACGGAGGCGTGAACGTCCTGCCCAATTTGACAGGTAGTTCACGCCTCCTGCTGTCAGGTCGCTCCTCAAGGACAGCACTCCAGGTGTGCGACAGTGCATACGCTCCCTCGTCCCGGTTCATCGTCCTCTGCGCCCGCTTACGTATCTCCACTGCCTCTAAAATCCAACGCTGGAATCTATTTTCTTCAGCGCGAATGACTCTGGCCTCTTCCCAATTCATTATGTGATTTTGCTGTTTGCAGTGGTCTGAAATGGCTGATTTTAGGTTTTCTTGGTTTGCTTTTTCTTTTTTGGATCTTGTGAGTCTTCTTGTTGTTTCTTTTTCACATTCTATTTGGTGTTCTTTCCTTCGAGTATGGAAGCATCTGCCCATTTCACCAATATAGACTTTATTACATGAACGGCAAGGGATTTCATAGATGACGTTGCATTTATTGTCCAGTTGTATTTTGTCTTTGGGGTGAACTAGCAGCTGTCGGAGGTTCTTGTATGGTTTGACCGGGGTGTTGATGTGGTATTTCCTCATGGATCGTTGGATGCGTTCTGTGACTCCTTTTATGTATGGTAGTGTGACAAAGCCCCGGTTTGTTTTTTCGGTGTTTTTTCTTGTTTGTTTATTTTCTTTTATTTGTGTCTGTAATTTCCCTTTCCGAATTGCCCACGGTGGATATTGGCAGTTTTTTAATGCCTGTTGGATGTGTTGTTCCTCCTCCTGTCTGTCTTTCTCCTCTGTGATGCTCTGTGCTCGGTCGTATAGTGTTCTGATTACTGACATTTTGTGTGCGATGGGATGTTCAGATGTCCAGAGAAGATATTGGTCGGTGTGTGTAGGTTTTCTGTATGTTGTAATTCTAATGTTCCCTTCTTCTGTGTGGTGTATTTTTAAGTCCAAAAAAGCTATTGTCTTGTCCGTTTCCTCTTCATGTGTGAATTTTATGTTGCCTGTCTTGTCTATGGAGTTTAAATGATCCGTGAGTTGTTGTGTTTGTCCTGTTTTGGTTATTTCGAGAATGTCATCAACATATCTTTTCCAGAAGATAGGTTTGCAGTCATCCGGTGCTGTTTCTATGGCTCGGGTTTCCAGATCCTCCATAAAAAAGTTACATAGAGTGGCAGATAGCGGGTCCCCCATTGCAAATCCCTCTTTTTGTCTATAGATTATGCCTCTAAATTGGAAAAATGTGGAAGTGGAAATGAAATGTAATAGTTTTGTTATGTCCTGTGCTGTAAGTTTTGTGTGTTTTTTCAGGGTTCTGTCTGCTTTTAACCGGTTTTCTACTATGTTGAGTGTGTTTGTGACCGGTGTTTTTGTAAAGAGGGATATGACGTCATGCGATACAAACATTTCATCCTTTTTTATCTTGATTTCCTTTAATTCTTTCGCCAGTTGTTTTGAGTTTTTGCAGTGGTATTCCGTAAGTCCGAGGAGTGGTTTGATTATGTCTGCCAGCGTCTTGGAAAGGTTGTAGGTAACTGATCCTATACTGTCTACTATGGGTCTTAGTGGTGCTCTGGGTTTATGAATTTTCGGTGTGCCGTATATCCGGGGGGTGATATTTGCTGTGGGGATGAGGTGGTTGTATGTTTGTTTATCGATTTTGTTGTCATCCAGTAACGATTTGAGTAATAGCTTTAGTCTTCTTTTCTTTTCCTCCGTCGGGTCTTTTTTTAATACTTCATATGTGTTTGGGTCCGTGAGCATTTCATTCATTTGTTTTTCATATTGATTAGTGTCCAGGATAACCGTGGTCCTCTCTTTATCAGCCGGTAATATTGTTATTTTCTTGTTCTTTGTAAGTGGTCTGATGGCTTCCATTTCCTGTTTGGTTATGTTTCTGGGTGGCGGTTTAGCTGAGGTGAGGATGCCTGCTATTTCGTTCCTTAATGCGGCTTTCTGTCCTTGGCTTTCTGTCCTTAAAAATACACCACACAGAAGAAGGGAACATTAGAATTACAACATACAGAAAACCTACACACACCGACCAATATCTTCTCTGGACATCTGAACATCCCATCGCACACAAAATGTCAGTAATCAGAACACTATACGACCGAGCACAGAGCATCACAGAGGAGAAAGACAGACAGGAGGAGGAACAACACATCCAACAGGCATTAAAAAAACTGCCAATATCCACCGTGGGCAATTCGGAAAGGGAAATTACAGACACAAATAAAAGAAAATAAACAAACAAGAAAAAACACCGAAAAAACAAACCGGGGCTTTGTCACACTACCATACATAAAAGGAGTCACAGAACGCATCCAACGATCCATGAGGAAATACCACATCAACACCCCGGTCAAACCATACAAGAACCTCCGACAGCTGCTAGTTCACCCCAAAGACAAAATACAACTGGACAATCAATGCAACGTCATCTATGAAATCCCTTGCCGTTCATGTAATAAAGTCTATATTGGTGAAACGGGCAGATGCTTCCATACTCGAAGGAAAGAACACCAAATAGAATGTGAAAAAGAAAGAACAAGAAGACTCACAAGATCCAAAAAAGAAAAAGCAAACCAAGAAAACCTAAAATCAGCCATTTCAGACCACTGCAAACGGCAAAATCACATAATGAATTGGGAAGAGGCCAGAGTCATTCGCGCTGAAGAAAATAGATTCCAGCGTTGGATTTTAGAGGCAGTGGAGATACGTAAGCGGGCGCAGAGGACGATGAACCGGGACGAGGGAGCGTATGCACTGTCGCACACCTGGAGTGCCGTCCTGGAGGAGCGACCTGACAGCAGGAGGCGTGAACTACCTGTCAAATTGGGCAGGACGTTCACGCCTCCGTAACACAACATCAGCTGATAAGGCACGTCACCACTTGACATCTGGTGACTGTTTCTGAAGAAGGCGGGAGATTCTCGCCGAAACTGTTAACGAGGTAACAAGCTTAAAAAATATCCTTGTCTAAGAAACGAACTTAAAATATTTACACCATGCATTGCTTGATATAGCTCAAACTTCAAAGTTTATATGAAATCAGGATTCTGAAGATATCCACATGCCCAAAGACAGCCTCTGGTATAGCGCGACCATTTGGACATGGACAGAACAAGCTATGGTTGAGATGAAGTTGCTCGGATCGGCACAAGATTTGGTATGGTCGATACTGTTCTGATACAGGACAAATTTCACTTGGATATATTTGACTCCACTCAACAGGAAGTTAGCCATGCTGAATGGAATGTGGGATTTTGAAATTTTCCCGCGCTGTTTTGAGGGGCTTACAATGGCTAAAAACTCATGAAACTTTGCACCTAGATTTGTCTTCTGATATAATTTGCGATCATATGGTAAAGCAGTCTAGGTGGGCTTCAATAACTCCATAGTGCCACCTAGTTCAAAAATACAGATTTGACACCTTGGAAATATTCAAAAACACATGAAATTTGGTAGACATGCATACCGCTACTCAGCTGTAGGGGCTTGACCCCAGGTGTGCCCGGGGGACTCCATAGTGCCCCCATATGTCACTGAGACTCCCGCCCGGTATATAGTTTCACCTATCCATGTCAAATTTGGTAGGTGTGTGGAGTGCCCCCAGACAAACAAAATTGTATTCTGCATTGCATCAGCTATACTCAACAGGAAGTGAGATATTTTTGGTTTTGTGCATTTTGACATGTGTAACGTTTTAACAAACTCCTCTAAGGCGGTTTGTTGGATCCATGCCATATTTGGTATCCGTCATGTCAAGATTTTGCTGATGTCAAATTGCAAAGAGATTTGCGATGTCTTTCAAGATGTTGAAATGGTGAAACAATAAATTCCACAGGTTATAGTTTATCATGGTTCTGAAGATGTTGACATGCCCAAAGTGAGCCTCTCATGTTGCACCACCATTTGGACCTGGACAGTAATGATTCCATTGCCAAAAAACTCTGACTCATGAAATTTGGGGCACACATCAGTCCTGGCCACTGCTACTCAGGGATAGAGGCTTGGTCTCAAGTGTGAGGGCCCTTTATCGCAGCTAGTGGCTAGGTTTTTTGTTTTGTTTTCTTCAGTTGCCAAATGCTCATTATCCAGTGTGTAGTCTTTGATGTCTGGTGTTTGATGCTATACTCATGTTCAAAAAGATTAAAATGCATTTGCACTCATCAGAGACTCTCTGCTGTTGTTCTTAATGCTAGGGGCTGCTACAGTGTTAGCAAATAATCCCACTCTATTAAAAAAAAAGCAAATATTAAAAAATAAGCACTGGATAAAAACCCATCTAATTTTATGAAAATAAAGAAGCACTTTTTGCTGTCCAGTGGTCAAGTGTTTGAGATACATTCCCTTGCACTTATGATCAGGTTCCCTGTGGTGGTACATGTAAGTCATTCGTCAATACGGATGTTGTACAGTTGCAAAAGCCATCAAAAATCAGGTTGATGCTTTCCCATATTCTCTGAATATGGAGCTCTGTTATAATTTCGCACATTTATCACACTGGTGAATTAGCCTATAAACACTGATGTCCTAAATTAATTTTTTATTTCATTTTTGAAAACATGACTAGTCGACTACTTTCTTGAATTATTGGTTGACTATAAAGAATGGTCTTGAAAGCTCCACAAGTGAGTTGCCAGGTCAATGCCTGTGTTTTCACAAAGCTATGATTTATCTGTCCATATGAGAAATGCTAAAGATTTTTTTAAATCTCCACTCTGGGATGAGTGATTTTCCATTCATGAAATGAGTGGGGCAAAAAAAATCAGTTTTCAGTGAACTAAAACACTGTTTTTGTGTGAACTGAAGGCCCAAACAACAACATATGAGGGTTGAAGTACAGAGTGCATCATGCAAGTCAAGAAGTACTAACTTACAAGAGAGTGCTCAGTAAAGCATGCCAGTGTGAGCCACAATATGCATCCATCACCAACTGAGAGAAACATGGAAAAAAAAACCCTCACCTATAGTGTCTTGCAAAAGTATTCATCCCCCTTGGTATTTGTCCTGTTTTGCCGCATTACAAGCTGGAATTAAAATTGATTTTTGGGGGGTTAGCACCATTTGATTTACACAACATGCCTACCATTTTAAAGGTGAAAATTGTTGTTTTATTGTGACACAAACAATAATTAAGAAGAAAAAAAACAGAAATCTGGAGGGTGCACAGGTATTCATCCTCCAAAGTCAATACTTTATAGAGCCACTTTTTGCTGCAATTACAGCTGCAAGTCTCTTGGGTTATGTCACTGTTAGCTTAGCACATCTAGCCACTGAGATTTTTGCCTATTCCTCAAAACAAAACTGCTCCAACTCCTTCAAGTTAGATGGGTTGCGTTGGTGTAAAGCGATCTTCATGTTATGCCACAGATTCTCAATTGGATTGAGGTCTGGGCTTTGATTAGGCCATTCCAAGATATTTAAATGTTATCCTTTTAAACCACTCAAGTGTAGCTTTAGCAGTATGTTTAGGTTCATTGTCCTGCTGGAATGTAAACCTCAATCCCAGTCTCAGACCTCTAGCTGACTCAAACAGGTTTTCCTCCAGAATTGCCCTATATTTAGTGCCATCCATCTTTCCTTCAGTCCTGACCAGATTTCCTGTCCCTGTAGATGAAAAATATCCCAACAGCATGATGCTGCCACCACCATGCTTCACTGTAGGAATGGTGTTCTCAGGGTGTTGGGTTTGCGCCACACACAACATTTCCCATGATGCCCAGAAAGATCAATTTTAGTCTCATTTAACCAGAGAATCTTCTTCCATGTGTTTGGGGATTCTGCCCCATGCTGTTGGACAAATTCCAAACATGATTTTTTAAGCAATTACTTTTTTTCTGGCCACTCTTCCATCAAGCCCCACTCCGTGGAGTGTATGGCTTAAAGTGGTGCTATGGACAGATACTCCCATCACCGCTGTGGATCTTTGCAGCTCCTTCAGTGTTATCTTTGGCGTCTTTGTTGAATCTCTGATTCATGCTTTCCTTGCTTGGTCTGTGTGTTTTGGTGGGTGGCCTTCTCTTATCAGGCTTGTAGTGGTGACATATTCTTTCCACTTTGCTATAATGAATTTAATGGTGCTCCGTAGGATATTCAAAGTTTGGGATCTTTTTTATAACCCAACCCTGATCTATACTTCACAACTTTGTCTCTGACATGTTTGGAGTGCTCCTTGGTTTTCATGTTGCTTGCTTAGTAGTGTTGCAGAGTCAGGGTCCTTCCAGAACATGTTGATTTATACAGACATCATGTGACAGATCATGTGACACTTTGATTGCACACTGGTGGATCGTAATCAACTAATTATGTGACTTATGAAGTGAATTGGTTGGACCAGCTCTTATTTAGGAGTTTAATATGAAAGGGAGTGAATACCTATGCACACTCCAGATTTCTGTTTTTTCATCTTAATTATTGTTTGTGTCACAATAAAACAACAATTTTCACCTATAAAGTTGATGTAATGTTGTGTACATCAAATGGTGCTCACCCCCAAAAATCCATTTTAATTCCAGCTTGTAATGCAAAAAACAGGACAAACAGCAAGGGGGATGAATACTTTTGCAAGACACTGTATAGTGGTGCTTGAAAGTTTGTGAACCCTTTAGAATGTTCTATATTTCTGCATAAATATGACCTAAAACATCATCAGATTTTCACACAAGTCCTAAAAGTACAACCCCGATTCCAAAAAAGTTGGGACAAAGTACAAATTGTAAATAAAAATGGAATGCAATAATTTACAAATCTCAAAAACTGATATTGTATTCACAATAGAACATAGACAACATATGTCGAAAGTGAGACATTTTGAAATTTCATGTCAAATATTGGCTCATTTGAAATTTCATGACAGCAACACATCTCAAAAAAGTTGGGACAGGGGCAATAAGAGGCTGGAAAAGTTAAAGGTACAAAAAAGGAACAGCTGGAGGACCAAATTGCAACTCATTAGGTCAATTAGGGGCGGCACGGTGGTGTAGTGGTTAGCGCTGTCACCTCACAGCAAGAAGGTCCGGGTTCGAGCCCCGTGGCTGGCGAGGGCCTTTCTGTGCGGAGTTTGCATGTTCTCCCTGTGTCCGCGTGGGTTTCCTCCGGGTGCTCCGGTTTCCCCCACAGTCCAAAGACATGCAGGTTAGGTTAACTGGTGACTCTAAATTGACCATAGGTGTGAATGTGAGTGTGAATGGTTGTCTGTGTCTATGTGTCAGCCCTGTGATGACCTGGCAACTTGTCCAGGGTGTACCCCGCCTTTCACCCGTAGTCAGCTGGGATAGGCTCCAGCTTGCCTGCGACCCTGTAGAACAGGATAAAGCGGCTAGAGATAATGAGATGAGATGAGAATGAGATGAGGTCAATTGGCAATAGGTCATTAACATGACTGGGTATAAAAAGAGCATCTTGGAGTGGCAGCGGCTCTCAGAAGTAAAGATGGGAAGAGGATCACCAATCCCCCTAATTCTGTGCCGACAAATAGTGGAGCAATATCAGAAAGGAGTTCGATAGTGTAAAATTACAAAGAGTTTGAACATATCATCTACAGTGCATAATATCATCAAAAGATTCAGAGAACCTGAAAGAATCTCTGTGCGTAAGGGTCAAGGCCGGAAAACCATACTGGGTGCCCGTTATCTTCGGGCCCTTAGATGGCACTGCATCACATACAGGCATGCTTCTGTATTGGAAATCACAAAATGGGCTCAGGGCGGCACGGTGGTGTAGTGGTTAGCACTGTCGCCTCACAGCAAGAAGGTCCGGGTTCGAGCCCCGTGGCCAGTAAGGGCCTTTCTGTGTGGAGTTTGGAGTTTGCATGTTCTCCCCGTGTCCGTGTGGGTTTCCTCCGGGTGCTCCGGTTTCCCCCACAGTCCAAAGAAATGCAGGTTAGGTTAACTGGTGACTCCAAATTGACCGTAGGTGTGAATGTGAGTGTGAATGGTTGTGTGTCTATGTGTCAGCCCTGTGATGACCTGGCGACTTGTCCAGGGTGTACCCCGCCTTTCGCCCGTAGTCAGCTGGGATAGGCTCCAGCTTGCCTGCTACCCTGTAGAACAGGATGAAGCGGCTAGAGATAATGAGATGAGATGAGATGAAAATGGGCTCAGGAATATTTCCAGAGAACATTATCTGTGAACACAATTCACTGTGCCATCCACCGTTGCCAGCTAAAACTCTATAGTTCAAAGAAGAAGCCGTATCTAAACATGATCCAGAAGCGCAGACGTCTTCTCTGGGCCAAGGCTCATTTAAAATGGACTGTGGCAAAGTGGAAAACTGTTCTGTGTCAGACGAATCAAAATTTGAAGTTCTTTATGAAAATCAGGGATGCCGTGTCATTTGGACTAAAGAGGAGAAGGACGACCCAAGTTGTTATCAGTGCTCAGTTCAGAAGCCTGCATCTCTGATGGTATGGGGTTGCATTAGTGCGTGTGGCATGGGCAGCTTACACATCTGGAAAGACACCATCAATGCTGAAAGGTATATCCAGGTTCTAGAGCAACATATGCTCCCATCCAGATGACGTCTCTTTCAGGGAAGACCTTGCATTTTCCAACATGACAATGCCAAACCACATACTGCATCAATTACATCATCATGGCTGCGTAGAAGAAGGGTCCGGGTACTGAACTGGCCAGCCTGCCGTCCAGATCTTTCACCCATAGAAAACATTTGGCGCACCATAAAACAGAAGATATGACAAAAAAGACCTTAGACAGTTGAGCAACTAGAATCCTACATTAGACAAGAATGGGTTAACATTCCTATCCCTAAACTTGAGCAACTTGTCTTCTCAGTCCCCAGACGTTTACAGACTGTGGTAAAGAGAAAAGGGGATGTCTCACAGTGGTAAACATGGCCTTGTCCCAACTTTTTTGAGATGTGTTGTTGTCATGAAATTTAAAATCACCTAATTTTTCTCTTTAAATGATACATTTTCTCAGTTTAAACATTTGATATGTCATCTATGTTCTATTCTGAATAAAATATGGAATTTTGAAACTTCCACATCATTGCATTCCATTTTTATTTACAATTTGTACTTTGTCCCAACTTTTTTGGAATTGGGGTTGTAGATAAAGAGAACCCACTTAAACAAATGAGACAAAAGTATTATACTTGGTCATTTATTTATTGAGGAAAATGATCCAATATTACATATCTGTGAGTGGCAAAAAATAAAAATAAAAAATCCAGTGAGCATCAGCTCTTTAAGTGAAAACACCTTGTTGATGAGAGAGGTCATAAAATATTGGTTTGATTTGAGAGGGAACCTTTTGATAAATAATGACTCTTTACAACGATGATGAGCAGAAAGGTATTTCAGAAGAGACAACACCTTCAGGCAGACTGGCTCCAAAAGCAGATTTCATCTCAACTCATGCCATCTCATGTCATCTCAGCTCATCTTATCTCACATCATCGAGTCATTTTTGGCCTGCAGAACTGCTGCTGATTGGAGGGGTATTTTAGCCCTAGCATAAAAATAAATAAATAAATAATAAAAATCTCACTGAGGTTTAATTTTCGTCCATTCTGATGGTTGATGTGAACATTAACTGAATCTCTTGTTATATATGTTTTTTTTATTTTTTATTTTTTTACTTTTTCTTTTAACTGTTGCTGGCCTGTGATCGATTGGCAACCTGCACAGGGTGAATGCCACCTCTTGCCCAGTGCTAGCTGGTATTGGTTCCAGCTTACCCACAACCTTGATGGATAAGCAATATACATATTGCATGGATGGATGGATGAATGAATGGATGGATTGCTGCCATATGATTGGTTGATTGACACCTGTCACCCTTCTCCTGCTGCTGCTGATTCATACTAAAGTTTTTACCAACCTTTTTTTTTGTGCTAAGTTTGAACTAGTATTTTGGAACAGTACATAATGGAAGCACACCTTGATTCGATTGCATTTTGGAAATGCCAAAAAAAAACATTTGGATCAAAATACAGTGGTAGATAATGAGCCTGTGTTAGTCAAATCATGATTTCAGTTGAGCAGCAACCTCACTTCGATTTCAATGCTCATTAACATAACTTGCTCACCCCAAAATAAATGTACATGACCATCCACTTTCAGTGGCATTTGATGTTTTTGTTATTTTGTGTGTGTGTGTGTGTGTGTGTGTGTGAGAGAGAGAGAGAAAGAGCATTATCATATTTTTGTGTGCGCTGTCACATTTTTGCCTAAACCAACCTTGCAATTCAGTCTCCAAGTAATTACCAAACCTAATGGCTCAGATGGGTGGGGGGCTAGGTGTGTGTGTGTGTGTTTGTGTTAGGCAAATCTTTTCAAATGGAAAATGTCTTCTTTTCCTCCTGCTTGATCACTTCCCATTTTTCCCCTCACTTTTTTTCACAAGGTTGTGCGTTAACACAGGCAGCCCATCCCCTTTTTAATTTTAATATGTTGCCTCCTGACTTGATGTTAAAAATACTTTAATTTTTCGCTTCTGCATGCAGAAATGCCATTGTAGTTATACACAGCACATCCCCACAAACACACTTATTTGATTAAATAATGTGATCTTTCTTTATTTTTTTTTCTTGAGGACAGGTGCAAAAGAACAGGGATACATTCTCTCTCTCTCTCTGTCTCTCTCTCTCTCTCTCTCTCTCTCTCTGTGTAAAATAGAGTGCTCTTCACAATACTTCTCCTCATTAAAAACAACCAGAAAGGATTTTGTTTCATCCCTGATAAAGAATGCAGCTTCATATACTTCCACTTATTTACACTAAATAAATAGTGCTCCATGTAACAAATATAAGATAAACACTCACCAGACACTTTAATGGGAACTTGTTCTTGTTTCTAAGGTGGTGTTTACATTAGACCGTATCCGTATCATTTTCGTTGCGGATGCACTGTCCGTGCACATTAAAATGCTGGGAAACGACTCCACAGGTGGAACAATTTGAATCCGCCAGGGCCCACGTATTCAACCCAGTACGTATCTGATCCAGTGCTGTGTAAACATTGAGGAACGAGGATACGCAGTGCTGAGCTCTAGCTGACGTCGTCATTGGACAACGTCACTGTGACATCCACCTTCCTGATTCGCTGGCGTTGGTCATGCCACGTTGGTCATGTGACGCGAATGCTGAAAAACGGCGCGGACTTCACTTCCTGCTATTTGTGTGTGTACGCGAATCATTTTAAAAACGTTAATCTGATGATCCGCTGATTCGATATAATGTAAACAGGGCTTTAGATTTCTGTTCTTGGCTGGCAGGAGTGGAACCCAATGTGGTCTTCTGCTGTTGCATGCTGAGATACTTTTCTGCTCACCACAGTTGTAAAGAGTGATTATATGAGATATACTTCATGGCAGCTCAAACCAATCTGGCCATTTTCCTCTGACCTCTCTCATCAACAAGGCATTTCCCTCCACAGAACTGTTGCTCACTCATTTTTTTCTTTGTTTGTTTGTTTGTTTGTTTGTTTTGTTTTTCACACCATTCTGTGTAAACTCTAGAGACTGTTGTGTGTGAAAACCCTAGATCAGCAGTTTCTGAAATACTCGAACCAGTCCATCTGGCACCAACACCCATGCCACAGTGAAAGTTACAGAGATCACATTTTTTTTTTCCATTCTGATGTTTGAAGTGAATATTAACTGAAGCTCTTGATTTGTATCTGCATGATTTTATGCACTGTGCTGCTGTTAAGAGACTGGCTGATTAGATAACTGCATAAAACAGCAGGTGGATGGATGTTCCAAATAAAGTGTACAGTGTGTGTGTATGTGTGTGTGTTGCTGCAAATTGTTAAAAGTGAAAAATAAGTGTGTCTTTTCTATGAATGCTGTACTCACATACAGTATTTTTCTGCCTGGGATTATGTATTAATAGAAATATATACCTAAATTATGCAGTTGATATTTCTGCACCTAAAATGTCATCTGAATAGAAACAAAATGGAGAATTTTATTTCATGCTTCATTGTTGCAAGCAAGCTTCAGCACAACTAAGCATAGGGGTGGAGGTGTGGAGCAAACCCCCTGCTAAGGGAGCAAAAATGTGAACAAATCTTCCTTCCATTAGTACAGACACCTGAGATACCTGACATAAAATCAATGGACAAGCTGTGAAAACAAATCCAGGTTCACAAACCAACAGGAGAAAACTGAAAGACAGACATTGTATGACTAATTCTAACAGGAAACAACACATACCCCATTCTACACAAATACACCCCCAAATCAGAAAGCAATGATTTCTTTTGTCAATCAATCAATCTATATATATATATATATATATATATATATATATATTTTTTTTTTTTTCCGGGCGGCACGGTGGTGTAGTGGTTAGCGCTGTCACCTCACAGCAAGAAGGTCCGGGGTTCGAGCCCCAGGGCCGGCGAGGGCCTTTCTGTGTGGAGTTTGCATGTTCTCCCCGTGTCCGCATGGGTTTTCTCCGGGTGCTCCGGTTTCCCCCACAGTCCAAAGACATGCAGGTTAGGTTAACTGGTGACTCTAAATTGACCGTAGGTGTGAATGTGAGTGTGAATGGTTGTCTGTGTCTATGTGTCAGCCCTGTGATGACCTGGCGACTTGTCCAGGGTGTACCCCGCCTTTCGCCCGTAGTCAGCTGGGATAGGCTCCAGCTTGCCTGCGACCCTGTAGAAGGATAAAGCGGCTAGAGATAATGAGATGAGATATATATTTCCATTCCGGCGGCACAGTGGTGTAGTGGTTAGCGCTGTCGCCTCACAGCAAGAAGGTCCGGGTTTGAGCCCCGTGGCCGGCGAGGGCCTTTCTGTGCGGAGTTTACATGTTGTCCACGTGGGTTTCGTCCGGGTGCTCCGGTTTCCCCCACAGTCCAAAGACATGCAGGTTAGGCTAACTGGTGACTCTAAATTGACCGTAGGTGTGAATGTGAGTGTGAATGGTTTTCTATGTGTCAGCCCTGTGATGACCTGGCAACTTGTCCAGGGTGTACCCCGCCTTTCGCCCGTAGTCAGCTGGGATAGGCTCCAGCTTGCCTGCGACCCTGTAGAACAGGATAAAGTGGCTACAGATAATGAGATGAGATGAGATATTTCCATTCCTGTGTTTTAGACCTCCAACACATTCCAAAAAAATAGGGATGGGGCCAATTTAAGGCTAGCAATGAGGTAAAATAATTAAATAATGATATGATTTGAAACAGGTGATGTCAACAGGTGTCTGTAATCATGATTTTGTTCAAAATCAGTATCCTGGAAAGGCCTAGACTTTGAGGATCAAAGATGGGCCGAAGACCTCCAGTTTGTCAATAAATGTGTGAGAAAATTATTGTAATGGTTAAAAGCAATGTGCCTCAAAGGAATTTGCATATTTCACCCTCTAAAGTGCATAATATCATTTAAATGATTCAAGGAACCTGGAGGAATTTTGGTACCTAAAGGGCAAGGGCACAAGCATAATCTAAACAGCCGTGATCTCCAATCTCTCAGACGGCACTGGCTCAAGAACCATCATTCAATAACCACATGGGCTTGGGATTACTTTGGCAAACCTTTGTCAAGCTCTACAATAGGGACTTACATCCACAAATGCCAGTAAAACTTTACTTTGCAAAAAGGAAGCCTTATGTTAACTGTGTCCAGAAGCACCATTGACTTCCCTGGGCTCAGAGGCATCTGGGATGGACCATCACACAGTGGAAGCATGCATTGTGGTCAGATGGGTCAGTATTCCAGGTCTTTTTTTTTTTTGAAGAAATGGACGCTGTGTGCTCTGGACAAAAGATGAAAAGGACCATCCAGACTGCTACCAGCAAGAAGTCCAAAATCTAGGATGTGTCATGGTATGGGGTTGTGTCAGTGCCCTTGACAAAGGCAATTTACACTTCTGTGATGGCAGCATTAATGCAGAAAAGTACATAGAGATTTTGGAGCAACATATGCTGTCTTCAAGATAACATCTTTTCCAGGGATATTTCAACAAGACAATGCAAAACCACATTCTGTACACATTACAAATGCATGGCTGTGGAAGAAGAGGGTGGCTGTCCCCACTGTCCCAAATAGAGAATGTGTGGAGAATTCTGAAATGAAAAACATGACAATGATGACCCCGTACTGTTTCACACCTTAAGACCTGCTTGTCAGAAGAATGGGACAAAATAACACATGAAACACTTCATCACTTGGTATCTTCAGTCCCAAAACATATTTTAAGTGTGGTGAGAAGGAATTGAAACATTACAAAGTGGTAATTGCTTTATCTTTTTTGAAATGTCTTGCAAGAATCAAAATTTAAATGATTTTATTTGCCAATAAATAAAATGCCAATTCATCATCTGCATGACAGCTATTCATTTGCATTACAAGATGGATAAGCCACAAGACTGCAGCGCTGAACTTGAGGATGAACACCCCTGGCCCTCCTGCAGTAAAATATTTAAAACTGCTGGTTTCAGCAAAGACTCATTTGCTTAAATTAATTAGTGATATTTATTTAAGCTAGCCTATTTTCTTAGCTAATGCTAGATTGGAAAAGATTCATAAGAGTAGCTAACATAAATTGGCAAGGCAACAAGTCAAATTTCAGCGAATGAGAAATATTAGTTTTTAACATGATATTTCAGTTGTGATTAATTCCTTAGCAAAACATGCATCATATGAATTTTACCAGTCAGGAAAAAAAAAACCCAAACAAACAAAAACAAAAAAATGTTTAGTTACTTATTTTATAGGGCGGTACGGTGGTGTAGTGGTTAGCGCTGTCACTTCACAGCAAGAAGGTCCAGGTTCGAGCCCCGTGGCAGGTGAGGGCCTTTCTGTGCGGAGTTTGCATGTTCTCCCCGTGTCCACGTGGGTTTCTTCTGGGTGCTCTGCTTTCCCCTACAGTCCAAAGATGCAGGTTAGGTTAACTGGTGACTCTAAATTGACCGTAGGTGTGAGTGTGAATGGTTGTCTGTGTCTATGTGTCAGCCCTGTGATGACCTGGCGACTTGTCCAGGGTGTACCCCGCCTTTTGCCCGTAGTCAGCTGGGATAGGCTCCAGCTTGCCTGCGACCCTGTAGAACAGGATAAAGTGGCTACAGATAATGAGATGAGATGAGACTCCCTTTATAAACTTGAGAACATTTGAAAGTCACAACGTTTTTCTTTCACTTGAGAACATTTTTGACTGGATAACTGATTAATTACCTGATTAAATTTGGAAATAGTGTTGATACTTTGACTTCAGTGTAATTTCTCAGTACTTTTTTTTTGTTGTCTATTCTCAAGTATATAATAGAAATATCTCAATCTACACTCTGAAGTATCAGCAGCAGATGTGGAAAATGAAATTTGCACAAGGAAAACCTCTTGGAAGATGAATGATGTGGAGGATTTAATTAATTCATTCATCTTTAGTGAGCATTTTTACCCTGGTCAGGATTGTGTTGGATCAGGAGTCTATCACAAGAATACATGCTGGATGGGATGCCAGTATATTACATATACCAGAATTTCTTTCACCAATGACTCTCAAACTCTTGAAATGTGAATGTACCAAATAACATTTAGAATATGATGCTAGCCTCATATCCCTGTTAGTTATACTGTTCCACCTGCTGTGCTGCACAAAGTGCAAAATTTCACTCTGAAACATTTCTGTCTTTTAAACGTGAAATACGCCACTCTTATTTCTCATACAAGCTACATCCGGGACATTGAGTGACATATTTTCCTATATCCTCTGTCAAGTGTATATGAGCATCATGGGTTTCCCACACTTGAAAGGGAAGGACTCGGACACAGGATTCCACTCGTCTTGTGTTTTATTGATTTTCAGTGGAGTTGACATTGTAATAGAATTGTGGTAGTAGTAAAATATAGTAGGTTTTCCAGAAGAAAAGGTAGAAGTAGAAGCAGAAGTAGAACCAGAAGTTGAAGTAGAACCAGAAGTAGAAGGTGAATAAATGTATGAATAAATGCCTGTTTTTCTACAACAAAGCCCAAGTTAATTAGGCAACAATATATAAATATTTATGTATAAGGTATGTTAAGTATATTTTAACCATTTTTAATCATTCAGGCAATATGTTACTGAACAAACATAAATGAACAGAAAACCAGTTCTAAACTAAGAACCATTTACTTCTAACCATTTTAACCATTAGCCCTTTAACAGGCAGTTTGTGCACTTTAACTGAAGATATTTTACCACACGCCACTGAGAAAGGAAACTGATGAGGTTAAACTAATGTAATGAAACGAAGGACACACGTTAGTAACTACCAGCAAGCTATGAGTTTACTAAACGTGGAAAGTTCAGTGGGCTTACCAGTAGCCTTTTTCATCCTTTTTTCCCCGATGTGCTGTAAGGTTTGTGTTAGTAGCGAATTCTCTTTGCAACTGCTGTGCTGCTGCTTCGTTACAAACTGAACGACTGAACGCCAACGCTGCCTATTTTTCTAGAAAGACCGCTGCCCTGCTAATTAGCGTTGTGATTGGCTTCACCTGTTCAGTGCAGTGTGCTGTCAGGCCGTGCGCTGGCAGCGTAGCACTGCGATTCAGTGTAGCAGGGAGTGGCGGAGGCAGCTGTCAATCACGTGAGCCTGCATTCAGACACTCCTTGCAGCAGGTCGCCGCGACATCCTCACTTGTGAGGAAATTGTTGAATTGTTTTGGTAAGTTTGGGTACTTTTCGTTCGTGAATGTATCTATATAATAAAAAAGAAAATCACATGCTGGCTTGAAGATATTTTTGCATTGAAAAACTCACATTTTTCATTGAGAAGATATCGTGGATCTGAATGACGTATTTCCCAATATTTCAATCTGATGACATCACTCCCAGTGTTTTCCCACTTGACTTGATGCACTTTGTGAAACTGGCAAACCAGTTCAAAACTAAAATTAGTTTGATTAATTTGTATATTTTTTGTTGATGTGTCTATATAGTAAAAAAGATAAGCTTCATATCTTCGTGCAACCATGTAATACCTCTGTCTCCCTCTCTATCTGTGTGTGTGTGTGTGTGTGTGTGTGTGTGTGTGTGTGTGTGTGTGTGTGTGTGTGTGTGTGTAACAAACTCTGGGAAGAGATTCATGGCTGGAAAAGAACAACTTAGTGTTAAAAAATGAAAAAAAAGGGACAAGAAGAAGACAGCAGATGATAGTGATTTCTCCAAAACAGCCGCTAACTATAAGTAATGGCCAGTGATGGACAAAACCATTAAAAGCAGCTTCTTCCACCCTTTCTGGACATGCCCTGAAGGTGAAAAAACACAAACATATGGTGTTGACCACTGCTGACAGATGGCTGAGGCTCATTATTGCTGGTACAAAGTGCAGAATTTTGTGTCAGTTCACAGAGGTGCACAAGTAATAAGATGGGGTGAATTCACTTGAAAGATCATATGAGTAGGTTTTACCCCACACTGCCAGCAGAAGGAAACTTTACTGGTTGAATCAATTGTCAACTATTTGGTCCTGACACAATACATTTTACTCATAAATTGTTATGATGGATAAAGTACCTTGTAGCAAGTTACCTCAAAGGGACATTTAACCTTATGATACCCCCAGTAAGTAGTTCATGAATTTATACAGGGCACTCCTTTATGAATGATGGAGGCTAGCTGAAGGGTAAATAGTGGATGAGAATGTCAGCACAAATGTCCAGAAGTGACTTATTTATGTAATAAACGTTTTAAGCAATATATTATATACTTCTAGAATTATTATTGCTGCTTATACTTTGAATAATCTCAGTAAATATAAATGCTAGTGATATAAATGTTTATTTTACTGTCCTGTTTGGTGTAGCCAAAAACTACAGTAAATCTTAGCATTTCAGCATGATTTAGCTGTATTGACCAATCAGACAGCTTCTCTGCAAAGAGGTGGTCATAACTATCTGTCAGTTATTTTCTCATGTACAGGATACATAACTACCAACCCTAATTGAGAAACTTTTGTACTCAGATGAAGAAAAATCCTTACTATTGTTGTAAAATCCTTACTACTATTGTTATTATGCAAATGTACAGAAAAAATAATGTAAGGCTAAATATTATTAATGTATTTACAATCAATAGAATTTATATGATATACATATGTTTATTTTTTGGTGATTTGTTGAGAATAGAAGCATACTTTTATAATTAATAATAAAATCAAACACTGACACATTTTTAATTGAACTTTTATTTGTCATTTTCTAATGTAATAACATTGACATAATTCATTATTAATAATAATAATAACAATAATAATACCCCTCCTAGAACTGCCACCTTATTGTGGTGGAGGGGTTTGTGTGCCTGAATGATCCTAGGAGCTATGTTGTCGGGGGCATTATGCCCCTGTCAGGGTTTCCCAAGGCAGACAGGTCCTAGGTGACAGGCCAGACCAAGAGCAGTTCACCAAAACCCATATGGAGAAACCATCAAGGACCGTGACGTCGCCCGGTATGGCGCAGCCGGGGCCCCACCCTGGAGCCAGGCCTGGGGTTGGGGCTCGTATGCAAGTGCTTGGTGGCCAGGCCTTTGCCCATGGGGCCCGGCTGGGCTCAGCCCGAAGAGGTGACGTGGGCCTGACCTCCTGTGGGTTCACCGCCCACAGAGGTAGCAGTAGGGGACTGGTGCAGTGTGGATTGGGTGGCAGTCGAAGGCAGGGGCCTCGACGACCTGATCCCCGGATACAGCGGCTAGCTGTTGGGACATGGAATGTCACTTCGCTGGGGGGGAAAGAGCCTGAGCTTGTGCGGGAGGTTGAGAGGTACTGGCTAGAGATACTCGGGCTCACCTCCACACACAGCTTGGGCTCTGGAACCCAGCTCCTCGAGAGGGGCTGGACTCTCCACTTCTCTGGAGTCGCCCATGGTGAGCGGCGGCGGGCTGGTGTGGGCTTGCTTATAGCTCCCCAGCTCAGCCGCCATGTGTTGGAGTTTACCCCAGTGAACGAGAGGGTCGCCTCTCTGCGCCTTCGGATTGGGGAGAGAGCTCTTGCTGTTGTTTGTGCCTACGGGCCAAATAGCAGTATAGAGTATCCGGCCTTCTTGGAGTCCCTGGGAGAGGTACTGAAGGGTGCTCAGACTGGGGACTCCATTGTGTTACTGGGGGACTTCAATGCTCACGTGGGCAATGACAGTGACACCTGGAGGGGCGTGGTTGGGAGGAATGGCCTCCCCGATCTGAACCCGAGTGGTGTTTTGTTATTGGACTTCTGTGCTAGTCACGGTTTGTCCATAACGAACACCATGTTCGAGCATAGGGGTGTCCATAAGTGCACGTGGCACCAGGACACCTTAGGTCGGAGGTCGATGATAGACTTTGTTGTGGTTTCATCTGATCTCCGGCCCTATGTCTTGGACACTCGGGTGAAGAGAGGAGCTGAGCTGTCAACTGATCACCACCTGGTGGTGAGTTGGATCTGCTGGTGGAGGAGGAAGCTGGACAGACCTGGCAGGCCCAAACGTATGGTGAGGGTCTGTTGGGAACGTCTGGCCGAGCACTCTGTTGGGGAGGTCTTTAACTCCCACCTCCAGGAGAGCTTTTCCCAGCTTCCAAGGGAGGCGGGGGACATTGAGTCTGAGTGGACCATGTTCTCTACCTCCATTGTGGACGCAGCTGTTCGGAACTGTGGCCGCAAGGTCTCTGGTGCCTGTCGTGGTGGCAATCCCCGAACCCGGTGGTGGACACCGGAAGTAAGGGATGCTGTCAAGCTGAAGAAGGAGTCCTATCGGGCCATGTTGACCTCTGGGACCCCTGAGGCAGCTGATGGGTATCGGCAGGCCAGGCGTGCTGCAGCTCGGGCAGTTACGGAGGCAAAAACTGGGAACTGGGAGGAGTTCGGGGAGGACATGGAGAAGGACTATCGGTTGGCCTCGAAGAAATTCTGGCAAACCATCCAGCGCCTCAGGAGGGGGAAGCAGTACTCTGCCAACACTGTTTACAGTGCGGGTGGGGAGCTGTTGACCTCGACTGGGGATATTGTTGGGCAGTGGAAGGAATACTTTTAAGGATCTCCTCAATCCCACCATCATGTCTTCCATTGAGGAGACTGAGGCTGATGACTCAGAGGTGGACTCGTCCATTACCCAAGCCGAAGTCACTGAGGTGGTTTGCAAGCTCCTCGGTGGCAAGGCACCGGGGGTGGATGAGATCCGCCCTGAGTATCTCAAGTCTCTGGATGTTGTGGGGCTGTCTTGGTTGACACGCCTCTGCAACATCGCGTGGCAGTTGGGGACAGTGCCTCTGGAGTGGCAGACTGGGGTGGTGGTCCCTCTTTTTAAGAAAGGGGACTGGAGAGTGTGCTCCAATTATAGGGGAATCACACTTCTCAGCCTCCCAGGGAAAGTTTACTCGAGGGTACTGGAGAGGAGAATTCGACCAATAGTCGAACCTCGGATCCAGGAGGAACAATGCGGTTTTCGTCCTGGTCGCGGAACACTGGACCAGCTCTATACCCTTCATAGGGTGCTCGAGGGTTCATGGGAGTTTGCCCAACCAGTCCACATGTGCTTTGTGGATCTGGAGAAGGCATTCGACCGTGTCCCCCATGGTATTCTATGGGGGGTGCTTCGGGAGCATGGGGTTCGGGGCTCTTTGCTAAGGGCTGTCCGGTCCCTGTACGAACGGAGCAGGAATCTGGTCCGCATTGCCGGCAGTAAGTCAGACCTGTTCCCAGTGCATGTTGGACTCCGGCAGGGCTGCCCTTTGTCACCGGTTCTGTTCATAATTTTTATGGACAGAATTTCTAGGCGCAGCCAGGGGCCGGAAGGAATCCTGTTTGGGAACCACAGGATTTCATCTCTGCTTTTTGCGGATGATGTTGTCCTGTTGGCAAGAAGGTCCTGGGTTCGAGCCCTGGGGCCGGCGAGGGCCTTTCTGTGTGGAGTTTGCATGTTCTCCCCGTGTCCGCATGGGTTTCCTCCGGGTGCTCCGGTTTCCCCCACAGTCCAAAGACATGCAGGTTAGGTTAACTGGTGACTCTAAATTGACCGTAGGTGTGAATGTGAGTGTGAATGGTTGTCTGTGTCTATGTGTCAGCCCTGCGATGACCTGGCGACTTGTCCAGGGTGTACCCCGCCTTTCGCCCGTAGTCAGCTGGGATAGGCTCCAGCTTGCCTGCGACCCTGTAGAACAGGATAAAGTGGCTAGAGATAATGAGATGAGAATGAGATGTTGTCCTGTTGGCTTCTTCAAGCCAGGACCTCCAGCATGCACTTGGGTGGTTTGCAGTCGAGTGTGAAGCGGCTGGGATGAGAATCAGCACCTCTAAGTCTGAGGCCATGGTTCTCGACCGGAAAAGGGTGGCTTGCCCTCTCCAGGTTGGTGGAGAAGTCCTGCCTCAAGTGGAAGAGTTTAAGTCTCTCGGGATCTTGTTCACGAGTGAGGGAAGGATGGAGCGTGAGATCGACAGGCGGATCGGTGCAGCCTCCGCAATGATGCGGTCGCTTTACTGGTCCGTTGTGGTGAAGAAGGAGCTGAGCCAAAAGGCGAAGCTCTCAATTTACTGGTCGATCTATGTTCCGACTCTCACCTATGGTCATGAGCTTTGGGTAATGACCGAAAGAACAAGATCGCGGATACAAGCGGCCGAAATGAGTTTCCTTCGCAGGGTGGCTGGGCGCTCCCTTAGAGATAGGGTGAGAAGCACAGTCACTCGGGAGGAGCTCGGAGTAGAGCCGCTGCTCCTCCACATCGAGAGGAACCAGCTGAGGTGGCTCGGGCATCTTTTTCGGATGCCTCCTGGACGCCTCCCTGGGGAGGTGTTCCAGGCATGTCCCCCCGGGAGGAGGCCCCGGGGAAGACCCAGGACACGCTGGAGGGACTATGTCTCTCGGCTGACCTGGGAATGCCTCGGTGTTCTTCCCGAGGAGCTGACCGAGGTGTCTGGGGAGAGGGAAGTTTGGGCTTCCATGCTTAGACTGCTGCCTCCGCGACCCGGTCCCGGATAAAGCGGAAGAAGACGAGACAATAATAATAATAGTAATAATAATAATAATAATAATGATGTATGGGCAATTCTGACGAGATATGGATGAACACACAGAGAAGGAAAAGACACAGGAGTGGGTAAAGAAAAGTAACCTGAAAGTGAGTACAGAGGCATTGGTATTTGCTGCACAGGAACAAGCGCTAAGAATGAATTACATTAAAAATAGAATCAACAAAATATCTATATCTCCACTTTGTAGATTATATGGTGCAAAAGGAGAGCATGTAAGTAATCTCTTCAGTGAATGTTCAAAGTTGTCACAAAAAATATATAAAAAGTGACATGACAATGAAGCAAGAATAGTTCATTGGAGATTATGCAAGAAATACAACCTACAGTGTTTCCATGTATAGTATGAACATGTGCCAGAGTCCTATATGGAGAATGAATGTGCACAGATACTGTGGGATATGAATATCTAGTGTGATAACATGATAGAAGCTAGACAACCGAACATAGTGCTTGTAAATAAACTTGAAAATAAATGCTACATTGTAGATATAGCTTGTCCTGATGATCACTGTATCCAGTGATCATCAGGACAAGCTATATCTACAATGTAGCATTTATTTTCATGAAAAAAGAACTTGAAAAGGTTGAAAGGCATCAAGATCTGTGCCAAGAAATCTCTAGACTATGGGAAATGAGGAACGTTGTTGTAGTCCCAATAGTGATTGGGGCTTTAGGTTCAATGATGAAGGCCCTAGAAAAATGGCTGGATAAGTTGGAATTGAAAATTAATGTAGCTCTCTGTAATGCTTCCCTGATTACAATGAATGCCGAATCACAGGCAGGCAGAATCAGGTTCAGTCTCAGTTTTATTTCCAAACTACAAGATTACACAAAACACTCTTTTCAGCAGTTTCACATTGATGTGCTGTGTGCCGCTGCATGGGCATGACATCAATCGGGGGGCACTCTGCTGCTCTCCCCTTTTATCTCCTTCTTACTGCACACAAAAACAAACACAGACAGCATATTAATTTACCACAGGTGCTTCCACTTTGCCACTCACCTTCCCCAGTCTCTCCCTCCCTTCACAAACCAGCGCTTGACCATGCTCTGGCTGCCACACTCTCTCCTACAGAAAACAACTTTGTGAGGCACACCAGGATATGAAGGAAGGTGCTTGAAACCTTAGTGGAGAAAGACTCAATGGACCTTTGGATGGTCCAACCATGGGTTGTGGCCTGCTTCTTTGGATAAATTATCAGTAAAAGATCTGCCAGTGTTTAAGAAATAATAATAATAATAATAATAATAATAATAATGTCCTCAACTCCTGTGATAAATCAAAATAAATGCCACAAAACATAATGGTTTGTTAAATGAAAATAATACTGAGTTGTGGTTGTAGTTGTTGTTGAGAAATGCCTAGTAATTGAGTACTCAGCTTTCAGTTTTGCTAATTTTTGGTGTCTGATTGCTCCAACATGATTAGCAAGATCATAAACGCCAGATGAGATAGCTGAGAAGTCTGATGAATACACAGAACAAGGAGCATAGTGCTGTCCCTTGTCACACTTGATAATCCATGGGTATTTCTGAGAATATTCCAGAAAGAACACTTGCATGCATTTTTTCTCTTTTTAGTTTGTGGTTTATTTGCTTCATTCTTTTCAGAATCATGAGACACTGACCCAGTGTCAGGGTTATTGTTAACCCTAACCCAAGTTCTGTTTAAGTCCCTAAGCAAAAGGATTATCATCATTTCAAATAGTCAGGTCTAAAAAATCCACTTATCATGTTATATTTATAGGCTGCTCTTGTAAATGAGACACATCCCAAGTGACAAACCAGCCCAGCATGTCTGATCAACACTGCTGCTTTACTGAATGTCTGATGTTCATAACTTCTCAAAGACTTAGGCCGAATCCCATTTCACCCCTTGGACCAACCCCTTGGCCCTTCCCCTCCATTTTGCGTGTTCACGTGAAGGGGTAGGGGTATCCCAATCCCAGTTAACGCGGAGGGGTAGGGGAAGGGGTAGGGCTTCTGTACCCCTCCAAACGGAGATTTTCCTGGAGCTGACTCCGAACGAAGGGGTTTGAGTGATTTCCCACAATGCCATGCGGATTTCAGTGAGATTTCATGCGGATTTCAGAAAGATGGCGGTTCCCGCGGCGAAAGATTGTCATAAATGTATTTTCTCCATTATTTACGTGTTTTAAGTTGTTATCCAGAGGAAACACGCCGCTTGATTCGCTTTCGAGCTGAGAATGAGCAGCGATTTCTGAAATCCAAGCTGCTGCTAAAAAGCTTTGGGAGTGAGTATTGTTTTCGGTTGCTTGACTGCGTACGTTTTGTTCTGTTATTCTCGCTTTTATTGTTTACATGAGTGTTCTGACACCTCATTCTGTCGGATGTGGTGCACAAAGCGCCAAAGATATCCCATTCAGTGGTGTTAGTTAACAAATCACACCCTGCCAGCAGAGATTTCTGGTTCTGCCTCTGGCTCTGACTGTAGCGGCTGGTCGCAGCCAATGACGCATTTGGTTGCGTTTTGCTAACGTAAATGCTGACGGAGGTACGCGATGACGTATGCGATCGTTGAAGGGCTATCCCAATACGTAGGGGTTGAATTTCAAGCCCTATCCCTTGTAGCTCAGTTTCAAGGGGAAGGGCCAAGGGGAAGGGGGAGGGGAAGGGGGAGGGGTAGGGGTAGAAATTAGAATTGGGATTGGGCCTTATTGTACAGAGTAAAAAAGGAAGTTGAATGTGGTATTGTTCATTTTCAAAATTATTAACATGCGGGCTTTCTTTTGTGTAGAGCATTAAAATCATTCACTCATTAAAGAAAGCCTCTGCTTTTAGCCCAGTTTTGTCAATTATGTCATGAATCATCATCAGGGGGATTTGTCTGACTATTAACAACATCAATTATATTATAACAATGCACAGGTACCATAATACCATAATGTAAATGACTACAATTAGTTTAATCACATAATTCCCTTATGTTGATCCTTGAGTATATTAGCATGGGAAGGATGGGGCAGAATAACTCCTGTGGGACTTGCCTCCAACCAATAACCTGACAAAAGTTTGAGAACCATAGTGATAGCAGACTCAAAGGGCCAAGAGTACCTGTTACAGAATGTCAACAAGCTGATATTAATATTCCACTCATGGGTAAGTGTTTAGCTTTGGAGGAGCCACTTATGACTTGAAGTGTGAGAGCATAGGAAGGTCGGTTCAGTGAAAAGGTGATATATGGTGACTCGGGATACATTCATTGCTTGTGAAGTGTCAAAGCCTGTGTGGTGAAGTGGCATAGAGATGTTGTCTTTGTGCAAGCAAAGAGACTTTAATCTGCTCAGTTATTATGATTATATGAACTATATACAGTGGTGCTTGAAAGTTTGTGGGCCCTTTAGAATTTTCTATATTTCTGCATAAATATGACCTAAATCATCATCAGATTTTCACACAAGTCCTAAAAGTAGATAAAGAGAACCCAGTTAAACAAATAAGACAAAAATATTATACTTGGTAATTTATTTATTGAGGAAAATGATCCAATATTAGGCGGCACGGTGGTGTAGTGGTTAGCGCTGTCGCCTCACAGCAAGAAGGTCCTGGGTTCGAGCCCCGGGGCCGGCGAGGGCCTTTCTGTGTGGAGTTTGCATGTTCTCCCCGTGTCCACGTGGGTTTCCTCCGGGTGCTCTGGTTTCCCCCACAGTCCAAAGACATGCAGGTTAGGTTAACTGGTGACTCTAAATTGACCGTAGGTGTGAATGTGAGTGTGAATGGTTGTCTGTGTCTATGTGTCAGCCCTGTGATGACCTGGCGACTTGTCCAGGGTGTACCCCGCCTTTCGCCCGTAGTCAGCTGGGATGGGCTCCAGCTTGCCTGCGACCCTGTAGAACAGGATAAAGTGGCTAGAGATAATGAGATGAGATGAGATCCAATATTACATATCTGTGGGTGGCAAAAGTATGTGAACCTTTGCTTTCAGTATCTGGTGTGACCCCCTTGTGCAGCAATAACTGCAACTAAACATTTCCAGTAACTGTTGACCAGTCCTGCACACTGGCTTGGAGGAATTTTAGCCCATTCTTCTGTACAGAACAGCTTCAACTCTGGGATGTTGGTGGGTTTCCTCACATGAACTGTTCGCTTCAGGTCCTTCCACAACATTTCGATTGGATTAAGGTCAGGACTTTGACTTGGCCATTCCAAAACATTAACTTTATTCTTCTTTAACCATTCTTTGGTAGAATGACTTGTGTGCTTAGGGTCGTTGTCTTGCTGCATGACCCACCTTCTCTTGAGATTCAGTTCATGGACAGATGTCCTGAAATTTTCCTTTAAAATTCGCTGGTATAAGTCAGAATTCATTGTTCCATGAATGATGGCAAGCCGTCCTGGCCCAGATGCAGCAAAACAGGCCCAAACCATGATACTACCACCACCATCTTTCACAGATGGGATAAGGTTCTTATGCTGGAATGCAGTGTTTTCCTTTCTCCAAACATAACGCTTCTCATTTAAACCAAAAAGTTCTATTTTGGTCTCATCCATCCACAATACATTTTTCCAATAGCCTTCTGGCTTGTCCACATGATCTTTAGCAAACTGCAGATGAGCAGCAATGTTCCTTTTGGAGAGGAGTGGCTTTCTCCTTACAACCCTGCCATGCACACCATTGTTGTTCAGTGTTCTCCTGATGGTGGACTCATGAACATGAACATTAGCCAATGTGAGAGAGGCCTTCAGTTGCTTAGAAGTTACCTTGGGGTCCTTTGTGACCTTGCCGACTATTACACGCCTTGCTCTTGGAGTGATCTTTGTTGGTCGACCACTCCTGGGGAGGGTAACAGTGGTCTTGAATTTCCTCCATTTGTACACAATCTGTCTGACTGTGGATTGGTGGAGTCCAAACTCTTTAGAGATGGTTTTGTAACCTTTTCCAGCCTGATGAGCGTCAACAACGCTTTTTCTGAGGTCCTCAGAAATCTCCTTTGTTCGTGCCATGATGCACTTCCACAAACATGTGTTGTGAAGATCAGACTTTGATAGATCCCTGTTCTTTAAATAAAACAGGGTGCCCACTCACACCTGATTGTCATCCCATTGATTGAAAACACCTGACTCTAATTTCACCTTCAAATTAACTGCTAATCCTAGACGTTCACATACTTTTGCCACTCACAGATATGTAATATTGGATCATTTTCCTCAATAAATAAATGACCAAGGATGATATTTTTGTCTCATTTGTTTAACTGGGTTCTCTTTATCTGCTTTTAGGACTTGTGTGAAAATCTGATGATGTTTTAGGTCATATTTATGCAGAAATATAGAAAATTCTAAAGGGTTCACAAACTTTCAAGCACCACTGTATTACTCAAAAAAAGATGGTTTTACTATTTGCATAGATGGAGAAACATTAAAAAGCAGGATATGGGAACCTGCACACCTGCTCATTCATGTCAAAACTTCAGTTACACATTGTTCACATTGATCATCAGAATGGTAATACGTCATCTCAGTGAATTTGAGTTTGACAGTGCTTTTAATGTCAGACAGACTGGTTGTTCATAAGATTTTTTTCTGAAATTGCTGATTCCACAACAGTCATCAGAGTACAAACTGTGTGGTGCCAGAAAGGAAAAAGAAGAAGAAGAAGAAGAAAATCCAGTAACTGAATTACAATCATTTGCAGGAGCGAAATGGAAGGAATTATAGCCTTTGGAATGGACATTGTAGTATTTTTTTCAGTTCTGTGAGAGGAAATATCTTTTTGTAAAGATAGGTCTGAGGAGAATGGCCCAACTGCCTTGAGATGACAGGAAGACTACAGAAACTCAAATAACCACTCTTAACATCTGTGATGAGCAGAAAAGCAGCTCAGAATGCACAGCAGATGGTTCATTACAGCAGAAGAACACATTGGTTTCCACTCCTATCAGCGATGAACAGGAATCTGAGGCTACACTGTGCACAGGATCACTGAACACATTCAATGCCAAACTAAACAAAGAAAACCAGAATGTCCATTCTAACGGATGTAATTCCTTCTATTTTGCTGTTGCAAATGACTGTAGTTCACTACAAAACACTCAAACTCACAGCTCCCATATCACTTAATGTCTTTAAACAAAAACTGCAACAAATCATAGTTGACTGTTGTACTTGCTCATGACTTTTTTCTTCCATTGTGTCATTATGTGTAGGTTATATTACATGGTATTTGTACTGCATGTATCATTTTGTGTGGACTGTGTTTAGTTATTCTCTTGGCCAGGTCATCACTGTAAATGAGAATTGCTTCTAAAGTTGATTTTACCTGATTAAATAAAGGTATAAATAAATGAATGAATGAATGAATGAATGAATGAATGAAGTCATCTAAGAAAGATAGTTAGAATACTGTTATTAAAAAACAATAACTATGAGTATGAATTATTTCACACCAAAGCCTGAGGCCTCCCTTCACCAGTCACTATGGTATATCTCAAACACACTTATACAAAATCGCCCATAAATATGTTTCTGAAAGCAGCTGTGCCTCAGAGGCAGAAATAAATTGTTGAAGTCATGCCTCAGAGATTGCATAATAAGGTTTCCATTATTTAAAAGCTGATGCACCTTGTTCTTTTACGTACACAGCAGAATGTTTAAACTTGCAATCTACAAACAGCTAATATCCAAAAAGTAGTTACCTAAAATTAACTAGAAATCTAACTAACAAGCTCATGCTAGAGATCCGAGTTAATGAATTGTCTATGTTTTGGAGCTAGTTAGTTTCTGCTAACACCATATAAATAAGAATCTATGATTCATACAGTGCATTACAAAGAAAATTACAAAGTTTGCCATGAAGACAAGCTAGCAAACAGCACTCAAAGGACTGTCACTAACTATGGGTTGAATGTGATGTTCGAAAAGTATTGGTGCAGCCGTGCTGCCTTGTAAGTGGTAATTTGCAACTTGTAATGACGTCTTCTCCCACCTCAGGAAATTTGATTTACAAAGTGGGAAAAAAAATGCCCGCCTCCACAAAAGTCAGTCTTCTGTTTGCCTTGTCAAAGCACGTAAGGCTCATTAAAAACTCCTTTAAGTGCACTTTTACATTTACAGGCCTGAGTGGCTATTGGTTCTGTCCTATTATAGTGAACGTCAGACATTAATGTAACATTTGGACTGAAATTATACACAGCACAGCAACAATAGCAGAGAATAGAAAATAATGATAACAAGAAGCTGATGGGCTAATATTAATGAAAGCCAATAATGTTGGTGATTACCTTCTCAAAATAGCAATTAAAATGGTCAATGTTATAGATTTAACTGAACATGGTGTCTGTATATTAACTGATCTAAAGCTAATTCTGCTGCAAGTGTGAGCGGCCATGTTGATTTGACATCACTCTGGAAAGGAAGAAGGAATTGGTCATTGTGAAGACTACCACAAATTTAAATTTCAAGCTGAACAGTGTTTTTATTGGCTTTTATCAGTTATATTTGGAGAATTACTAGTTGCAAGCTCTACCAGTTGGTGGTTTGACCAAAAGAAATCCATCCTGCCTTAAAGGTAGACTTGAACAAGCACATCCAAAGTACACCCCTGTGCTGAGGTGTTGCTAAATTGAACTTGTCCAAGGTCTTCTCATGTGTTTCATAAAATAATTTATTTTCTAATTTGAAAACAATTCTCTGAATTTGACTTTTGGACTGATTTTTGAACTTCACCACTGTGATCTGGACTGAATCTTCACCACTGTGATCTGGACTATAAATAAGTCTAGACCTATTCAATTGCTCTGTCTGCTCCTTAAGAAGTGTAGCTAGGTGTACTGTACTGCCAAATAAGCACTATTAAAATAATAATCACTTGTTCAAATAAGAACTATGGAGGATTTTGTGAAGTTATATTTCACTGTGAGTTTCACAAGCAAGGGGATTCCTAATAGAAATCTAAGAAGTGCACTCTTCTCTTTTTAAAAGACTAATACAATGAAGATGAAGATCTATAAGATTGGCTTGAGGTGGCACAGCGGTGTAGTGGTTAGCACTGTCGCCTCACAGCAAGAAGGTTCTGGGTTCCAGCCCAGTGTTCAACGAGTGCCTTTCTGTGTGGAGTCTGCATGTTCTCCCCATGTCTGTGTGGGTTTCCTCCAGGTGCTCTGGTTTCCCCCACAGTCCAAAGACATGCAGGGTAGGCTAATTAGTGGTTCTAGATTGACCATAGGTGTGAGTATGAGTGTGAATGGTTGTTTGTGTCTATGTGTCAGCCCTACGATGACCTGGTGACTTGTCCAGGGTGTACCCCACCTCTTGCCCATAGTCAGCTGGGATAGGCTCCAGCTTGCCCAGGATAAGCAGTTACGGATAATGGATGGATGGAAGTTTGGCTTGGGAAAAAGTTCAGACATTTCAGTCTTCCTCTGATGTTAGTGAAAAAAGCAATAAAAATGTCACTCTTATTTTGGTTGCTTTCATGTAGCTTTTCAAATTAGGATACAATGGCAGTGCTGTCATAATCTTACTTTGGTTTTGTCAAACACTGGAGACATGAGAGATCTCAGGAGGAACAAAGAACCTTTGAACACTGTGTGTGTGTGTGTGTGTGTGTGTGTGTGTGTGTGTGTGTGTATACATGTTTATTTCTCCAGCATCCCAAATGTGACAACACAGTTCATGGGGAGACATTTTGTTTCTCTCCATTATTTTGGAGTCCTTCAGTACTTATGATTTTCATTATTTTTGTCATTTGACCCTTTTTCAACTTCATTTTTTATTTATCTGTTTGTTAGTTCATACATTCATTCATTTAGTTGCTTATTCATTCATTGCTTTATGGTAATACAGAGCAACACAAGTGATTGATGCTGGTTTGATTGAAACAAATGCTTTTTTTTGCTGTTTATGCAAAATTAATTGTTTCAGTTTACCCCTGTTTCTGTCCAAGGGAATTCCTTAAGATATGTATTTGATTTATCTGTTGAAAAATGACACTGATCAGAAAAAATCGAGATGCAGCTCACATGGTTCCATATATCATGAAAAGTTTCTTCATAAAAATAATCTATTTGTTTATTATAATAATAAAAAAGGTATACTTTGAGGATGCTTATTTACAACCTCGATTCAAAAAAAGTAGGGACAAAAGTACAAATTGTAAATAAAAATGGAATGCAATAATTTACAAATCTCAAAAACTGATATTGTATTCACAGTAGAACATAGACAACATATCAAATGTCGAAAGTGAGACATTTTGAAATTTCATGACAAATATTGGCTCATTTGAAATTTCATGACAGCAACACATCTCAGAAAAGTTGGGACAGGGGCAATAAGAGGCTGGAAAAATTAAAGGTACAAAAAAGGAACAGCTGGAGGACCAAATTGCAACTCATTAGGTCAACTGGCAATAGGCCATTAACATGACTGGGTATAAAAAGAGCATCTTTGAGTGGCAGCGGCTCTCAGAAGTAAAGATGGGAAAAGGATCACCAATCCCCCTAATTCTGCACCGACAAATAGTGGAGCAATATCAGAAAGGAGTTCGACAGTTTAGAGTTTAGAGTTTATTTTATTTTTAAAAGGGACAGTGTACAAATGAAACATTATCCTTGTAGTAAGGACAGATGTCTGTACCAGGTTATAGCAGTACATGCTAATTTCCACCTGTAGTCCCTTGGCAGGTGGATGTAATAAAAGAGATAAATAAAATGTACAGGAAATGTCACCAAATCTGTCAATAGAATAATTTGTAGTGATTTAGACCAGTAGAATAGAAATGGATAGCCTCATAAAGCATACATAGCAGCATCATTTTTCACAATCACACACGCACACACACACACACACACACACACACCATAAGTTAAGCGAAATGTGCAAAGGAATGTGCAAGCCAGTACAAATATGCATTATCCCATCCCACTACCCCCTTTTTACATAGAGTATAAGTTTTACCACTCCAACCTCGAGAGAGAGAGAGAGAGAGAGAGAGAGAGAGCACAAGACATGCTCTCCAAACCACCAATAACTTCACATTTCAGTAGGTTATACCCTCCCACACCTAATGGTCATACACAAGCATAATAAGATAAAATAAGAATAAGAAAATCCCCCCCCCACACACACACACACATACACAGGACTCTCCCATCCCTCACAATCCCCACACACCCACAAACACACTAAAAAGTGCAAGATCTGCATACCCCCCCACACACACACATACCCCCCAGTACCCCCACCACACACACACACACACACACACACACACACACATACCATTCAATAAAATGCCCTAACTATCCTTTTCTATCCATGTATGCATAATTGAGTTGATAATATCCATTTCTTTGTCAAATGTGAAAAAGACTTAAAATTTGTACAGGATATTAATTCTGTTGGAAGGTTATTCCACTGATTTGTGGCTACAGAAGAAAAGGATGATTTACCAAATGTAGTCTTTCGTAGTGGGACACTACATTCCCCCCTCGACACTGACCTAGTGGTACGTGTTGATACCTCTGAGCACAAAGAAATAAATTGTTTCAAAGGTGGTGGTGCATCATTATGTATAATTTTAAAAAGCAGGCAGAGATTTGCATGCCTAATTAGATTTTCAAGACTCAATATGTTATATTTACGAAGCACAAGACAGTGGTGGTAAGAACGTTTCCTCCTGGCATGGATCTTTATGGCACTTTTGTAAATTGAGCTGAGGGGTCTTAATACCGTTTTGCAGGCTTGTGACCAACTTGTGATGCGAAAATGAGACATAATCATTGCATTTAAGTATAAACTAGATGCATCAGTAGTGAGAGTTGCGTATGTATCTGAAATTTGATAAATTGAACTTCAGTGTATTACTGAGTTTTTTTACATGAGATTTAAAACTAAGAGTTGGGTCAAGAGTGATGCCTAGGTATTTAAACTCCGTTATATTCTTTATGGCTTGCCCGTTGATTGTGATTTCAGGATAGTTTCTGATTTTGGTTTTGCTTGTAAAGAACATTGATACCGTTTTATCAGTGTTTAAGACAAGGCAGGAACTATGCAGCCATTCTACAACCCTTTTCATTTCATTTGAAAGTATAATTGCAATCTCAGATGCATTATTACCATGCACATACAATACAGTATCACCTGCATACATTACAATATTAACTCGGTCACATACAAGTGGGAGGTCGTTAACGTAAATACTAAACAGCAATGGCTCCAAAATAGACCCCTGTGGTACCCCCATTTCAGATGCCTTGGATGAGGAAAGTGCACTATTAATCCGCACACACTGGTAACAATCACTAAGATAAGATTTAATCCATTTTTGTGTGTCAACAGACAGATCGTAATTAACTAGTTTATTTATTAGTTTCTCGTGGTTGACTGTATCGAAAGCCTTGCGAAGATCAAGGAAGACTGCTCCCACCACCCCTCCTTGATCAAGATAATTTTTTATTTTCTCAATGAAATAGCAACAGGCAGTTTCTGTGGAGTGCTTTTTTGTCTCGTCTTGTCTTGTCTCGTCTTCTTCCGCTTATCCAGGACTGGGTCGCAGAGGCAGCAGTCTAAGCATGGAAGCCCAAACTTTCCTTTCCCCAGACACCTTGGCCAGCATCTCGGGAAGAACACCGAGGCGTTCCCAGGCCAGCCGAGAGACATAGTCCCTCCAGCGTGTCCTGGGTCTTCCCCGGGGCCTCCTCCCGGGGGGACATGCCTGAAACACCTCCCCAGGGAGGCGTCCAGGAGGCATCCGAAAAAGATGCCCGAGCCACCTCAGCTGATTCCTCTCGATGTGGAGGAGCAGCGGCTCTACTCCGAGCTCCTCCCGAGTGACTGTGCTTCTCACCCTATCTCTAAGGGAGCGCCCAGCCACCCTGCGAAGGAAACTCATTTCGGCCGCTTGTATCTGCGATCTTGTTCTTTTGGTCATTACCCAAAGCTCATGACCATAGGTGAGAGTTGGAACGTAGATCGACCGGTAAATTGAGAGCTTCGCCTTTTGGCTCAGCTCCTTCTTCACCACGACAGACCGGTAAAGCGACCGCATCACTGCGGAGGCTGCACCGATCCGCCTGTCGATCTCACGCTCCATCCTTCCCTCACTCGTGAACAAGATCCCGAGATACTTAAACTCCTCCACTTGAGGCAGGACTTCTCCACCAACCTGGAGAGGGCAAGCCACCCTTTTCCGGTCGAGAACCATGGCCTCAGACTTAGAGGTGCTGATTCTCATCCCAGCCGCTTCACACTCGACTGCAAACTGCCCCAGTGCATGCTGAAGGTCCTGGTTTGAAGAAGCCAACAGGACAACATCATCCGCAAAAAGCAGAGATGAAATCCTGTGGTTCCCAAACAGGATTCCTTCCGGCCCCTGGCTGCGCCTAGAAATTCTGTCCATAAAAATTACGAACAGAACCAGTGACAAAGGGCAGCCCTGCCGGAGTCCAACATGCACTGGGAACAGGTCTGACTTACTGCCGGCAATACGAAACAGACTCCTGCTCCGTTCGTACAGGGACCGGACAGCCCTTAGCAACGAGCCCCGAACCCCATACTCCCGAAGGACCCCCCACAGAATACCACAGGGGACACAGTCGAATGCCTTCTCCAGATCCACAAAGCACATGTGGACTGGTTGGGCAAACTCCCATGAACCCTCGAGCACCCTATGAAAGGTATAGAGCTGGTCCAGTGTTCCGCGACCAGGACGAAAACTGCATTGTTCCTCCTGGATCTGAGGTTTGACTATTGGTCGAATTCTCCTCTCCAGTACCCTGGAGTAAACTTTCCCTGGGAGGCTGAGAAGTGTGATTCCCCTATAATTGGAGCACACTCTCCAGTCCCCTTTCTTAAAAAGAGGGACCACCACCCCAGTCTGCCACTCCAGAGGCACTGTCCCCAACCACCACGCGACGTTGCAGAGGCATGTCAACCAAGACAGCCCCACAACATCCAGAGACTTGAGATACTCAGGGCGGATCTCATCCACCCCCGGTGCCTTGCCACCGAGGAGCTTGCAAACCACCTCAGTGACTTCGGCTTGGGTAATGGACGAGTCCACCTCTGAGTCATCAGCCTCAGTCTCCTCAGTGGAAGACATGATGGTGGGATTGAGGAGATCCTCAAAGTATTCCTTCCACCGCCCGACAATATCCCCAGTTGAGGTCAACAGCTCCCCACCCGCACTGTAAACAGTGTTGGCAGAGTACTGCTTCCCCCTCCTGAGGCGCCGGACGGTTTGCCAGAATTTCTTCAAGGCTGACCGATAGTCCTTCTCCATGGCCTCCCCGAACTCCTCCCAGTTCCGAGTTTTTGCCTCCGCAACTGCCCGAGCTGCAGCACGCCTGGCCTGCTGATACCCGCCAGCTGCCTCAGGAGTCCCGGAGGTCAACATGGCCTGATAGGACTCCTTCTTCAGCTTGACAGCATCCCTTACTTCCGGTGTCCACCACCGGGTTCGGGGATTGCCGCCACGACAGGCACCGGAGACCTTGCGGCCACAGCTCCGAACAGCTGTGTCCACAATGGAGGTAGAGAACATGGTCCACTCAGACTCAATGTCCCCCGCCTCCCTCGGAAGCTGTGAAAAGCTCTCCCGGAGGTGGGAGTTAAAGACCTCCCCAACAGAGTGCTCTGCCAGACGTTCCCAGCAGACCCTCACCATACTTTTGGGCCTGCCAGGTCTGTCCAGCTTCCTCCTCCGCCAGCGGATCCAACTTACCACCAGGTGGTGATCAGTTGACAGCTCAGCCCCTCTCTTCACCCAAGTGTCCAAGACATAGGGCCGGAGATCAGATGAAACGACTACAAAGTCGATCATCGACCTCCGACCTAAGGTGTCCTGGTGCCACGTGCACTTATGGACACCCCTATGCTCGAACATGGTGTTCGTTATGGACAAACCGTGACTAGCACAGAAGTCCAATAACAAAACACCACTCGGGTTCAGATCGGGGAGGCCGTTCCTCCCAACCACGCCCCTCCAGGTGTCACTGTCATCGCCCACGTGAGCATTGAAGTCCCCCAGTAGCACAATGGAGTCCCCAGTCTGAGCACCCCTCAGTACCTCTCCCAGGGACTCCAAGAAGGCCGGATACTCTATACTGCTATTTGGCCCATAGGCACAAACAACAGCAAGAGCCCTCTCCCCAATCCGAAGGCGCAGAGAGGCAACCCTCTCGTTCACTGGGATAAACTCCAACACATGGCGGCTGAGCTGGGGAGCTATAAGCAAGCCCACACCAGCCCGCCGCTGCTCACCACGGGCGACTCCAGAGAAATGGAAAGTCCAGCCCCTCTCGAGGAGCTGGGTTCCAGAGCCCAAGCTATGCGTGGAGGTGAGCCCGACTATCTCTAGCCGGTACCTCTCAACCTCCCACACAAGCTCAGGCTCTTTCCCCCCCAGCGAAGTGACATTCCATGTCCCAACAGCCAGCCGCTGTGTCCGGGGATCAGGTCATCAAGGCCCCTGCCTTCGACTGCCACCCAATCCACACTGCACCAATCCCCTACTGCTACCTCTGTGGGTGGTGAACCCACAGGAGGTCGGGCCCACGTCACCTCTTCGGGCTGAGCCCGGCCGGGCCCCATGGGCAAAGGCCTGGCCACCAAGCGCTCGCATACGAGCCCCAACCCCGGGCCTGGCTCCAGGGTGGGGCCCCAGCTGCGTCATTCCGGGCGATGTCATGGTCCTTGCTTTTTTCTCCATAGGGGTTTTTGGTGAACTGCTCTTGGTCTGGCCTGTCACCTAGGACCTGTCTGCCTTGGGAAACCCTGACAGGGGCATAATGCCCCCAACAACATAGCTCCTAGGATCATTCAAGCACACAAACCCCTCCACCACAATAAGGTGGCAGTTCTAGGAGGGGAGTGCTTTTTCCTGAAGTGCTTCAGGAAAAAGCACTGCTTCAGGAAAAAGGAGTGCTTTTTCCTGAAGCCAAATTGCATTGGATGTAAAAGCTATTATAATCAAGATGGTCCGTTAGTTGTTCAACAACTAGCCTTTCAAATATTTTTGAAAGGGCTGGGAGAATACTAATTGGTTGATAGTTGCATACTTCTTGTGCATTACCTGCTTTAAACACAGGTGTCACTATGGCATTTTTAAATACACTAGGGAAGATGCATTCATCAATAGATTGGTTTACCAATTTAGTCAAAGGGGTAATTATGCATTCTTTATGATTTTTTTTTTATCAAGGCAGTGTCCATTCCATAGATACGGTATCTTTTGCTTTACTATTTGTAAGTGTAGATAAAATCTTTGCAACCTTTGACTCATTTGTGGGTGCTAAGGTTAATGAGGTTAATGAGGATGTAGCACTAATGGGTATTTGTGATGTGCTTATTTTTCCAAATATCTGACCTAGCTGTTGCACAGAGTTTATAAAATAATCGTTAAAATGAGTTGCAACAGCCAAGCTATCATCTACAATACTATTGTTTATTTTGAGTTCTAATTTACCACACTTGCGATTTTCCTTTCCAAGAAGCTTGTCAATGTGTTTCCATAGTTTTTTTTGCTATTTCCTTTTGCATCTCTTATGATGTCAAGGAAAAAAAATGCTTTTGCCTTTCTGAGCTGTGTTACAACTTTATTTCTTAAACTTTTAAAAATTAAATTATCGGTAGCCAACCTTGATTTTAAAAACGTTTTTAAGGCGGCATCTCTTTTCTTCATTAGGTCCCAGAGGTCACTGTTAAACCAGGGGAGATTTTGTTTTGATTGTGGTTTCTGTGTCAGTGTTTTAGTGTGTTTAAGTAATATATCTTTATAGGCTGTTACCAAGTCATTGCATGAATGTTCACATGATTTACTTCCAATAATTTCATTCCATTGTACCTGCTTTAGGTCATGCTCAACTAATTTTAGATTTTTATTTGGAATGGAGGATATAGTGTTGTGACTTGTAGAGTTGAGATTCCTGTACCTTGACTTAGTTAACTTCCTGGCAGTCAGTGTAAGATTGTGATCTGACAGACCAGTGACTAAGTTATAAGTTTTAATAATCCTATCTTGTTTATTGGTAAAAACTAAGTCTAATAATGTTTGTGACGATTTCGTAATTCTTGTGGGTTTACTAATCATTTCTGTCAGCTGAAAGGCACTGGCAATGCTCTTTATTTTCTTCCTGTGTGCATTATCAAGCCAGTTTAGGTTAAAGTCACCCATTAGCAGGATTTCTTTCCCTTCAAGTTGTTTAAGAACAGAGAAAATGCTGTCAAAGAAATCATTTGAAGCATTTGGTGGTCGATAAACTGCAAGTATAATGAAAGACATTTCAGGTGACAGTGAGACACTAACCCTTACACACTCAAGATTTTCAACATGAATGTCTATTTGCTTGCATTGTATTTTCTCCCTTACATAAATCAAAACCCCACCACCCTCTCTTCCCCTTATTCCTATCTCTTCTAAACGTCTTATAGCCTGGAACATTAAATACAGCTATGGGAGTTGCTGGAGTTAGCCATGTTTCAGAGAGACACAGATAGTCCAAATTTGAGTCCGTCAGCAAATGCTCAAGTTGTTCAGTTTTTGAGATGATGCTGCGTATGTTTAAATGTCCGCCAACATGTTTAGATGCCCTTAGGTTTTGTTTTCTTATTCCATATTACAGCGGCGTGGTTTACAGTCTCAAACAGTTTGTTTTGTTTTTGCTTTAAAGCTGCGGCGGTTGTTCGCAAAGTGTTATGTTTACATGAGGAAAGTTCCGAAGTCTGTATGAGATCAGCATTATCCACAGTGTTTGTAGCATTGATGCTGTTACCTCATAACCCAGCGAGAGGATTGTCTGGGCTCGTCGTTGATGTTACCACACATCCATGGATGTGATGAAGTGTCTGTCTAAAATCACCATTTATCACATTGTTTGTTGAAGCGTTGTTGTTGTTGTTGTTGTTAGGCCTACCTCGTAACCCGGCGAGAGGAGTGCTCATTGATGTTACCGTTGGTCCATGGCCTTCACCCACGGAAGTGGTCGCCATTGTTGTTATCGCACATCCATAGACTACTTGAAGTGTAGGTCCTAGACTGTCCACCTGTTGCGGTTCCGCTGGCACTACCAGTCCAGGATTCAGATGAATATTTCCACATAACAGCAAAAATAAACAGAGCACAATGGAGTAGCTCTGCTTAGCTGGCACCAGGGTCGCGTTCTGCCTACACCGTTTAACATTCCGCTCACACCGAGCTTGTCCATTTGCAAGGACGTTGGAGTATAGGATGTATTCACTCCATGAAGTCAACGGGAGGCTAGCCACATAATTTCCAGGAGTTGTAACGAGTGGAGATGAGCGTCCACAAGCAGCAGACCAGTTTCCCCACGTTTGTGTAACCATGAGGAACAGAACCAAAATGACCAAACGCAAGTACTCACTGATTTTTGAGTTTTTGCAGGATAATTTCTGTAATGTCCAGTTTTTAGAATCATTTTGGTGATCAGGCGGTTTCCCAGATAGTTTTAGGAAAGGTGAAGCGGCAGTACCTGCCAGCCTACCGCAACTACCGTCCGCCATGTTTTCCCTACCATCCGCCAATAATGTAAAATTGCAAAGAGTTTGAACATATCATCATCTACAGTGCATAATATCATCAAAAGATTCAGAGAATCTGGAAGAATCTCTGTGCATAAGGGTCAAGGCCGGAAAACCATACTGGTTGCCCGTGATCTTCGGGCCCTTAGACGGCACTGCATCACATACAGGCATGCTTCTGTATTGGAAATCACAAAATGGGCTCAGGAATATTTCCAGAGAAGATTATCTGTGAACACAATTCACCATGCCATCCGCCGTTGCCAGCTAAAACTCTATAGTTCAAAGAAGATGCTATATCTAAACATGATCCAGAAGTGCAGACGTCTTCTCTGGGCCAAGGCTCATTTAAAATGGACTGTGGCAAAGTGGAAAACTGTTCTGTGGTCAGACGAATCAAAATTTGAAGTTCTTTATGGAAATCAGGGATGCCGTGTCATTCGGACTAAAGAGGAGAAGGACGACCCAAGTTGTTATCAGCGCTCAGTTCAGAAGCCTGCATCTCTGATGGTGTGGGGTTGCATTAGTGCGTGTGGCATGGGCAGCTTGCACATCTGGAAAGACACCATCAATGCTGAAAGGTATATCCAGGTTCTAGAGCAACATATGCTCCCATCCAGATGATGACTCTTTCAGGGAAGACCTTGCATTTTCCAACATGACAATGCCAAACCACATACTGCATCAATTACATCATCATGGCTGCGTAGAAGAAGGGTCCGGGTACTGAACTGGCCAGCCTGCCGTCCAGATCTTTCACCCATAGAAAACATTTGGCGCATCATAAAACGGAAGATACGACAAAAAAGACCTAAGACAGTTGAGCAACTAGAATCCTACATTAGACAAGAATGGGTTAACATTCCTATCCCTAAACTTGAGCAATTTCTTTCCTCAGTCCCCAGACGTTTACAGACTGTTGTAAAGAGAAAAGGGGATGTCTCACAGTGGTAAACATGGCCTTGTCCCAACTTTTTTGAGATGTGGTGTTGTCATGAAATTTAAAATCACCTAATTTTTCTCTTTAAATGATACATTTTCTCAGTTTAAACATTTGGTCTGTCATCTATGTTCTATTCTGAATAAAATATGGAATTTTGAAACTTCCACATCATTGCATTCCGTTTTTATTTACAATTTGTACTTTGTCCCAACTTTTTTGGAATTGGGGTTGTACCCTAAACCAAAAAACAGCTTTGTTTCTTTGGTCAGTGGATCAAAAAAACACACACACACACACACACACACACACACACACACACAGAGATAACCAAGTTTGAAACACAAATAGTTATCTACTAGTAGATATACACAAGTAGTTATCTCTTATCTATTGTTCTGTTTATCACCAAAACAACTTCCCAACTGGGTAAAAAGCTTCTCACTTAAAGGAGTTAAAGCCTATTTGTCTCGAGTGCTGAAGAAAATTTCAAAATGAAATCACAAAGACATTTTGGGAAATCAGAGATGAAGGACTGTCTGTACAAGCCCTTAATACAACCTGTATTAAACCAATGTGTTCCAGACTTAGTTACTAGGGGTGTAACCAGGGATCGATTTAGTGAAATGCAAGCGCATGGAAGAAATGTGCACTCTATGTAGACTGATTTAATCACAAACAATCCCAAATATCAATATTTGCTTCGAAAAGCCCCCAATTGAAGATACTTTTTTTTTTTAACTAAAAACATTACATTGTTGTGGCACATACAGTAAGTAAAACAATCTAAAGATGGCATTCCAAATAAAAAAAAAACTCAACTAAACTTTGTCACTCCTAGGAAATGTGAATGCAGCAGTATGAAAGATCCCTACTATAACCATCACTGAGATCAACAAGCTGATATACATCACAGCAACAGTGATTCTGGAAATGCTTGGTTATAAGATGAACACAAGGTGAACATAAGGTGCAAAATCCACCATAGAAGAGAAGGTTAGAGGCTAAGATCAAGGCAACCAGGAGAGAAGTTAGCCAGCTATCAGAACTCCAGAAAGATATGACAAGGAAAGGGCTACCTAAGAAATACAGCATGCTATCCATATGTGAGGCCTGAGAGACTGCCAAACAAAGATTCACAGCCCTGGCTACCCGTCTAAGGAGGTACACAAGCAAAGATGAAGCTAGGAGAATAAATAGGATGTTCTCCACTCAACCATCAAAGGTGTACACCCAGTGGCAGGGTAATAACAACATGGTTCCAAATCCACCAAGGCTGGAGACTGAACAATACAAGAAAGGGATATGGGAGAAGGAAAAATCACATAAAGACAGTACTTACAGTCCCCGTCAATACTAATGATGGGGGACTCTTCAGTGTTGTTGGGTGCACCACTCCTCAGCTCACAGTTGAAGTCTCTGCTCACACAGAAGCTTGTCATTGGCTATGTGGTGCCTCCAGGCAGGAAGGTTGGCCGTTAGGTTATGCCAATCATTCTCCAGGTCAAAGATCTTGATGTCCTCCTTAATATAGTCCTTCCACCTTTTCTTTGGTTGGCCGCGCAGTCTATTTCCAGGAGCTAACTCACTGAAGAGAAGCTGCTTCAGCAGTCAGTAGTCTGGCATCCTACAAACGTGGCCAAGCCACCTTAAGCGATTGCCACGGATCATGGTCTCTATGGTTGTGGAGCTAGCCCTTCTCAGCACTTCGACGTTGGTCACCTTGTGCCGCCACTTGATCTTAAGGATTTGTCTTAGTGATCTTTGATGAAACATGTCTAGTAGGTGCACATGATACGTGAGTGTGCACCACGTTTCACTACTGTAAAGTAAACATGGTAAGACCAGAGCTTTGTATACTGTGACTTTTGTGGCAAGCAAAAGACCTTTACAGTTCCAACATCTGGTGGTTAGTGAGTGGAAAGCAGCTGCTCCCCTGGCGAGTCGTCTTTTGATTTCAGCATCAGGAGAGGCATCTTCAGAAAGTTCTCCACCAAGGTATGTGAAGCTGTGCACCTGGACAAGTTTGTGATTATCTATGGTGATGGGGGGGGTCATCACATTGGTAGTGCATCATTTCTGTTTTTGATCTACTGATGGTGAGTCCCCAGTCATTGCAGGCAGCGTTGAGGATCTCTGCTACACTTTGAAGCAACTCTGCTGTTTTGGCACAGAAGGCAACATCATCAGCGTAAGAGAAGTCATCCAGTCTGGTGGTCTTGGCTGATTTGGTCTTCAGGTGCCTAAGGTTGAACAGCTCACCATCAAGCTTGTACTTGATGTCTACACTGTTAAAAATTTACTGTAAAATTTACAGTAAATTACTGGCAGCAGAGTAGCCAGTATTTTACTGTAAAATTTACAGTAACAAAAAAACCCTACTGTAAATTGTGGAACAGTATGTTACTGTAATTTTTACAGTACATTTTTACAGCAATTTTTACAGTTTTACAGCAATTGTTTACAGTGTATCCCAACATTCTCCATGGATTTATGAGCATGGTGCACAATGAAGGAGAAGAAAAGGATGAACAATGTAGGGGCCAGTATGCACCCTTGCCTTACTCCTGACAAGATCTCAAAAGATGGTGTCATTTCACCATCCACCAGTACTTGCACTACCATCCCATTGTGGAAGCTGCTAATGATGTTTACTAGCTTAGCTGGTATCCTGACTTGCAGCAGCACTTGCCAGACTATGTCCCTGTCCACAGTGTCAAACACTTTAACTAGATCCACAAAGATGAAGTGAAGTTCTTGATGCTGTTCATGGCATTTTTCCAACAACTGTCCGAGAGCAAACATCATGTCTGTCATGGAATGACCAGGTTGGAAACTACACTGTGCCTCTGGTATGTATGGAGCAATCCAAGGCCATATTCAGTTTAGAATAACTTGGGTGTATATTTTACCAAAACAGCCAGAAGTTTTCACAGGTGTAACAGCATTTCTTTTTGAAAAGCTTGATGATTATGCCATTCTTGAAGTCACTGGGGACACGCTCTTCTTCCCAGATAATCAGAAGAAGCTTGTGGAGTTTACTAATAAGTTGTGGACTCCCTGCTTTGAGGACTTTGCTAGAGATGCTGTCTGGACCCAGTGCTTTCCCTGACTTAAGTTGTCTAAGTGCATTCTCAACCTCAGTGAGTGTTGGCGCCAGCTCGAGTTCATGTATGATCTCGGCTTGAGAGATGTCATCTAGGACAGATATACAGTGCTCAGTGTAAATGAGTACACCCCATTTGAAAAGTAACATTTTAAACAATATCTCAGTGAACACAAACAATTTCCAAAATGTTGACAAGACAAAATTTAATATAACATCTGTTTAACTTATAACGGGAAAAAGTAAGGTTAATAATATAACTTAGATTACACATTTTTTCAGTTTTACTCAAATTAGGGTGGTGCAAAAATGCGTACACCCCACAACAAAAACTACTACATCTAGTACTTTGTATGGCCTCCATGATTTTTAATGACAGCACCAAGTCTTCTAGGCATGGAATGAACAAGTTGGCGACATTTTGCAACATCAATCTTTTTCCATTCTTCAACAATGACCTCTTTTAGTGACTGGATGCTGGATGGAGAGTGATGCTCAACTTGTCTCTTCAGAATTCCCCATAGGTGTTCGATTGGGTTCAGATCAGGAGACATACTTGGCCACTGAATCACTTTCACCCTGTTCTTCTTCAGAAATCCAACAGTGGCCTTAGATGTGTGTTTAGTCATGTTGGAAAAGTGCACAACAACCAAGGGTACGGAGTGATGGTAGCATCTTCTCTTTCAGTATAGAGCAATATGTCTGTGAATTCATTATGCCATCAGTAAAATGCAGCTCCCCGACACCAGCAGCACTCATGCAGCCCCACATAAGGACACTGCCACCACCATGTTTCACTGTAGGCACCATGCATTTTTCTTTGTATTCCTCACCTTTGCGACACCATACAGTTTTGAAGCCATCAGCTCCAAAAACATTTATCTTGGTCTCATCACTCCAGAGTATAGAGTCCCAGTAGTCTTCATCTTTGTTAGCATGGGCCCTGGCAAACTCTAGGCGGGCTTTTTTGTGCCTGGGCTTTAGGAGAGGCCTCTTTCATGGACGGCATCCATGCATGCCATTCCTCTGCAGTGTACGCCGTATTGTGTCACGGGAAATAGTCACCCCAGTTTGGCTTTCTACTTCTTTAGATAGATAACTGCAGTGAACTTGCATGCCAATTTTCTTCAACCCTTCTCATCAGAAGACGCTCCTGTCGAGGTGTTAACTTCCGTGGATGACCTGAATGTCTCTGTGAGATGGTTGCAGTTCCATCTTTCTTAAATTTTTGTACCACTTTTTCTACAGTATTCTGACTGATAAGTAAAGCTTTGCTGATCTTCTTGTAGCCTTCACCTTTGTGGTGTAAAGAAATTATTTTCTTTGGGGAATTCTGAAGAGACAAGTTGAGCATCACTCTCCATCCAGCATCCAGTCACTAAAAGAGGTCATTGTTGAAGAATGGAAAAAGATTGATGTTGCAAAATGTCGCCAACTTGTTCATTCCATGCCTAGAAGACTTGGTGCTGTCATTAAAAATTATGGAGGCCATACAAAGTACTAGATGTAGTAGTTTTTGTTGTGGGGTGTACTCATTTTTGCACCACCCTAATTTGAGTAAAACTGAAAAAAATGTGTAATCTAAGTTTATATTATTAACCTTACTTTCACGTTATGTTAAACAGATGTTATATTAAACTTTGTCTTGTCAACATTTTAGAAATTCTTTGTGTTCATTGAGATATTGTTTAAAATGTTACTTTTCAAAGGGGGTGTACTCATTTACGCTGAGCACTGTATCTGCTGTCCCATGTTGGTTGAGGAGGGTGCTGAAGTACTCTCTCCACCTAACCAAGATATCTTGCTTTTTTTCTGAGATGAGCTCCATCTGCTGCATTGACTGGGCTGGTGCCACCAGACTTCCATTGAGGAAGCAATCTAACAGCTTCAAAGAAGCTTCTGGAGTCATGGTGCTGCGCATGGGACTCGATCTCGGCAGCTCTGTCAAGCCACCACTGATTTTGCATGTGGCAGAGTTCATGTTGACAGAGGTTACGGGCTTTCCGGTAATGCTGGCGATTGTGAAGTGTTACATTTTGAAGCAGAGCTCTGAAGCATTCCCGTTTCCATTCCAGCAGCAGTTGAATTGTAGCACTGTTCTCATCAAACCAGTCCCGGTGTCTCTTGGTTTGTAGACCAAGGGTTTTCTTGGTGGCGTTGTACAGGGTAGACTTGGTTTGATACCAGAGACCCTCCAGGTTGTCAGAGTCAATATCTGGCATCTTTGGGTTGATGGCGGCCTCAAACTCCTGTCTGACCCCAGGTAGGTTTAGGCGTGCAGTATTTAGGCGGAGAAATGTTTTCTTGCATCTGCATTGGGTAAAGATGTGAAAATGCAAATTGAGCCTAGCACAAACCATCCTGTGGTTGGTCCAACAGTCTGCACTGTGACAGACACTTGAGTCTGCTAGGTCGCTCTGGTAATGCTGTCTGACGATGATGTAGTTGATCATGTGCCATCTCTGTGAGCAAGGGTGTTTCCAGGTGCCCTTATGGATATCATGGTGTGAGAACAGGGTGTTTGAGATTGCAAGACCAAATCTTGTGCAGAGTTCTAGTAGTGTTGGGCATTTTCCTCACCAAGGATGTGCAGCCTGATTACGTTTGGCCAGGCATTGGTATTGACTTAGACAACCTTTATTGTCATTCAGTATGCAACAAGTGTACACAGAACGAAATTTCATTGCAGTTTGGCTCAGCATAGAATTAAATATGAAGTGTATTAAATTATGCAGCAGCAAACATATTATAAAGTGCAATAGTATAAAGTGACCTGTGGAATTAGGAAATCTCATCTCATCTCATTATCTCTAGCCGCTTTATCCTTCTACAGGGTCGCAGGCAAGCTGGAGCCTATCCCAGCTGACTACGGGCAAAAGGCGGGGTACACCCTGGACAAGTCGCCAGGTCATCACAGGGCTGACACATAGACACAGACAACCGGAATTAGGAAATGTTCAAGTTATAAATAGAAGTTTAGAGTTTGGATTTGGATTTGGAGTTCAGCAGTCTGGTGACCTGGGGAAAAATCTGTTACAGAACCTGGTGGTCCTGCACCAAATGCTGCAGAACCTCTTTCCAGAGGCCAGGAGGGAGAACAGTCCATAGTGAGAGTGCGAGGGGTCACTGATGATGTTTCTGGCTTGAGACATGCAGTGCCTAGGTGCAATATCCTGAATGGAGGGAAGAGAAGTCCCAATGATTTTCTTTGCTGTCCTCACCACTCTCCTCACAGTCTTCCAGTCAGAGGCACTGCAGCCTCCACACCACACAGAGATGAAGCTGGTTAGAACACTCTCTATGGTGCTTCTGTAGAATGTAGTGAGGATGGGCGGGGGCAGGTGGGCTCTCCTCATCCTATGCAGGAAGTGCAGATGCTGTTGTGCCTTCTTGACCAGTGATGTGGTGTTCACAGACCAGGTGAAGTTGTCTGTGATGTGCACCCCCAGGAGTTTGATACCAACTCTTGTGTTAAAGTTGCCCAGGAAGGAGAGCCTGTCAGTCGGTGGCATGTCTGCAAATACTGAGGTTAGCTACTCATAGAAAAGTGTCTTATCCTCCATTGGTCTCTTAAAGGTTGGTGTGTAGACACTGATAATGGTAGCATGACAGTTTTTAGTCAGCAGGATATGCATGGTGACTATTCGTCAGTTGATAGCTTCCCAAGAAACTACTGCTGGTCTGAGGTGGGATTTCATCACAATCGCAACACCCTCCTGCTTCGGCTGGTTGCTGTCCCTTCCTGAGTAGAGGAATGTGTAATCACCCTTGGTGAATTCACCTGTACTAGGGATGTGACACTCACTTAGACCTGCGATATCAACATGCAGTCTTTGTAGCTCAGATGCAATAAGAGCTGAACGTCGCTCAGGAGTGTGACGTTTGGATGAGGAGGTATCAGACATGGTTCTTATGTTCCAAGATGCAATCTTGATTTGAGAGATGTGTTTGCGATGGCTTTTGGGACTTTCAGGTGTGTGGGGGGGGTCCCATAGGCTTTGACCCTGCCCCATCATTCCTGCAGTGGTGCTTCCCATTCACTCGATGCTGTAGCGATGTTGTAATTGAAGAGTCTTTAGTGGGTTTGAAAAAGTTTGCTGCAGTAAGGGTGCTGACCTTGCTGCTGTTGGCAAGTAGGCTGCCCAACTTCTGTACTTGCACCCCTCTTCCAGAAACACAAGGAGTGGACTCACAGGGAGACACAAATCACCAGGTGTGGTACTGGAGAAAAGTGGCCAAAGGTGATATTCACCATTTGAGTCAGAGAGCTGAACCTTGGCTTGGTCTGACTCAGGCAGGCTGGCTGTTCCGACTTCAGATATGTTGGTGTCTCTATGCCCTAAGGTAGCTTGCCCAGTACCTTTTCTCCATAATGGACCTAAATTGTTCATCAGACCCCTCCTCCAAGACCAAGTCCGGCAAGGTTGAACCTGCTGGAGGCCCTACTGGACCTCTGCTGGTATAAGCTCTCGAGCTCATAGGGGCACACAAGGTGCTACACCACAACGAGGTCACAGTCCAGAGTAGCAGAAAGGTATGACAAGGAAAGGGCTACATAAGAAATACATCATGCTATCCATACAGTGGTATGCAAAAGTTTGGGCACCCCTGGTCAAAATTGCTGTTACTGTGAACAGTTAAGCAAGTTGAAGATGAAATGATCTCCAAAAGGCATTAAGTTAAAGATGACTCCTTCCCTTTATAGTTTAAGCAAAAACATTTTTTTTTTTAATTTTCATCTTTTACATTTTCAAAATGACAAAAAAGGAAAAGGGCCCGAAGCAAAAGTTTGGGCATCCTGCATGGTTAGTACCTAGTAACAACCCCTTTGGCAAGTATCACAGCTTGTAAACACTTTTTGTAGCCAGCTAATAATCTTTCAGTTCTTACCTGGGGGATTTTCACACACTCATCCTTGCAAAAGGCTTCCAGTTCTACAAGTTTCTTGGGGTGTCTTGCATGCACTACTCTTTTGAGATCTATCCACAGATTTTCAATGATGTTTAGGTCAGGGGACTGTGAGGGCCATGGCAAAACCTTCAGCTTGTGCCTCTTGAGGTATTCCATTGTAGATTTTGAGGTGTGTTTTGGATCGTCTTATTGTAGGACCCATCCTCTTTTTAACTTCAACTTTTTTACAGATGGTGTGATGTTTGCTTCCAGAATTTGCTGGTATTTATTCAAATCCATGCTTCCCTCGACCAACAAAATGTGCCCTGTGCCACTGGCTGCAACACAACCCCAAAGCATGATCGATCCACACCCATGCTTCAGAGTTGTAGAGGTGTTCTTTTCCTGGAATTGGCACCCTTTTTTCTCCAAACATACCTTTGCACATTGCGGCCAAAAAGTTCTATCTTGATTTCATCAGTCCACAGGACTTGTTTCCAAAATGCATCAGGCTTATTTAGATGTTCATTTGCAAACTTCAGATGCTGAATGTTGTGGCTAGGATGCAGGAAAGGTTTTCTTCTGATGACTCTTCCATGAAGGTCATATTTTTCAGGTGTTGCTGCATAGTAGAATAGTGCACCACCACTCCAGGGTCTGCTAAATCTTTCTGAAGGTCTTTTGCAGTTAAACAGGGGTTTTTATTTGCCTTTCTAGCAATCCAATGAGCAGTTCTTTCAGAAAGTTTTCTTCATCTTCCAGACCTCACCTTGATCTCCACTGTTTCTGTTAACTGCCATTTCTTAATAACATTACAGTCTGAGGAAACAGCTACCTGAAAACACTTTGCTACATTCTTGTAGCCTTCTCCTGCTTTGTGAGCATCAATTATTTTATTATTCAGAATGGAGGGAGTTGCTTAGAGGAGCCCATGGCTGTTGATTTTAGGGACAAGTTTGAGGAGTCAGAGAATTTATACAGCTTCGAAATCTGCATCATCTGACCTTTCCTAATGAAGAATTTGAACAAGCCACAGCTCAATAAGTTAATTAAGGTCTGGAACCTTGATAAAAGTTACCTGAGAACTCAAATGTATTGGGGTGCCCAAAGTTTTGCATGGTGTTCCTTTTCTTTTTTCACCCTCCAATTGTACAAAACAAAAATAATACACAAATCTTGCAGAAAACACTGAAAAGAAATGTGTCATCTTTACCTTTATGCCTTTTGGTGATCAGTTCATCTTCTGCTCACTTAACTATTCACAGTAACAGACATTTTCAGTAAGGGTGCCCAAACTTTTGCATGCCACTGTATGTGAGGCCTGAGAGACTGCCAAACAAAGACTTACAACCCTGGCTACCCATCTAAGATGGTACACAAGCAAAGCTGAAGCCAGGAGAATAAATAGGATGTTCTCCACTCAACCATCAAAGGTGTACACCCAGTGGCAGGGTAATAACAAGATGGTTCCAAATCCACCAAGACTGGAGACTGAACAATACTAGAAAGGGATATGGGAGAAGGACAAATCACATAAAGACAGTGCTCAGTGGACAATAGATGTGAAAGCCAAATACATCCAATAAATCAAAGTAAGAGTCTCAAAAATGAAGAACTGGACAGCACCAGGCCCATATGGCTTACGCCTACTGGCTAAAGAAGCTAACCTCACTACATGAGTGGTTGGCAGCACAGATGAACCAGCTGCTAGTGGTTGGAACTCACTTGGAATGGCTGACTGAAGGTCAGACAGTCCTGATCCTGAAGGACCCAAAGAAGGTAGCAGTCCCATCCAACTACTGCCCGATAACCTGCCTCTGCACAACATGGAAGCTCTTGTCAAGCATCATAGCAGATCAGATGAGTTGGCACATTATTCAATACATGAGCAAGGCCCAGAAAGGAATTGGTAGGAACACCAGAGAAGCAAAACATCAGCTACTGGTAGACAGTGCAGTAGCTCAAGGCTGCAGAACCAGGTATACCAATCTGTGCACCATCTCGATTGACTACAAGAAAGCATATGATTTAATGCCCTACACATGGATCCTGGAATGCTTGAAACTGTACAACATCAAAATAACTCTCAGAACTTTCATCAATAACTCAACAAGGCTGTGGAAAACAACCCTAGAGGCCAACTTCAAGCCAATAACACAGGTCACCATCAAATGCAGAATATACCAAGGAGATGCCCTGTCCCTGCTGCTGTTCTGCATAGGACTGAACCCCCTCTGCCAGATCATCACCAAAAGCAGCTATGGATACAGACTGCGAAATGGACCAACCATCAGTCACCTCCTCCACATAGATGAAATCAAGCTATATGCCAGGTCTGAGCAAGACGTTGACTCACTGATCCACACCACCAGGATCAACACCAATGACATCAGAATGTCATTCAGACTAGATAAGTGTGCCCAGATGGTAACAAGGAAAGGGAAAGCAGTCAGAACTGAGGGGATAATGCTATCAGATGGCATAATAGGAGACAGGGAAGACAGATTGGAAGACAGTACCTTGGAATGGCAATCATGGCAACCATGAAAAGGCTGCTAGGAAAGCAGCAACAGCCAAATACCTATGGAGGGTAAGGCAAGTTCTGAGAAATCAGCTGAATGGGAAGTACAAGGTCTGGGCCATCAACATCTATGCCCTGCCGGTCATCAGATACCCTGCTGGCACAATAAGCTGGCCAAAGGAGAAGATAGAGGCCACTGACATCAGGACTAGAAAACTCCTGACATTGCATGAAGGCTTTAACCCCAAGTCCAGCATCCTGAGGCTGGACACTAAGAGGAATGAAGGAGGCCAAGGACAAGTGAGCATCAGAGCCACTATCCAGGATGAAACAACAAAGATCCATGAGTACATCAGGGAGATGGCCATGAATGATGAGGTGCTTACTAAATACCTCAGGCAGCAGAAACCTGAGAAGGAAGTGCAAAAGAAACCATCATGGAAAGACAAACCACTGCACGGGATGTACCAACGACAGATAGAAGAAATGGCTGATATTGAAAAATCCTACCAGTGGCTATATAAAGCTGGACTGGAAGACTGCACAAAGGCATTAATCATAGCTGCACAGGAACAGGCCCTCCACACAATAAAGGCCAGGGTCAACCACACAAGGCACACTCCAAAAAATTGAAAACTGAATTTGAGGAGAAAATTACTTCATACAAGTGAAATTATCTTGCTGCATGGACAGATCTTTTTACTTGATAAGACATCTTAGAATAAGTTGGTTGCAGTCTAGAACTAGGTTTAATAATCTCAGAATTGGTGTCTTGTATTCTTCTAATAGGAAATGCGAGATCATTTCAACTATATTCAAGATATTTTCACTTGCTAAGATATCATTTTTTGCAGTGCAGGACCCCAGGTGCAGACGGTGCAAAGGTGTCCCCAAGACAATCGAGCACATAACAGCAGGGTGTACAATGCTAGCAGGAAGAGCATACATGGAACGCCATTACCAAGTGGCTAGCATAGTGTGCAGAAACATCTGTGCTGAGTATGGACTGGAAGTCCCAAGGTCAAAGAGGAACACACCTCCGAAGGTGGTTGAGAAAAATCAAGCTAAGATCCTTTGGGACTTCCAGATACAAACAGACAAACTGGTAATGGCTAACCAACCAGACATGGTAGTGGTGGACAAATGGGAGAACAAGGCTGTGGTGATAGATGTGGCAATACCAAGTGAAAATAATATCAGGAAGAAGTAACTTGAGAAGCTAGAGAAGTATCAAGGGCTGAAAGAAGAGCTAGAAAATATGTGGAAGATGAAGACAACAGTGGTCTTTGTGGTGATAGGAGCCTTTGGTGCAGTGACCCCCAAACTGGGATAGTGGCTCCAACAGATCCCAGGAACAAGATCCGAGATCTATGCTCAGAAAAGCATAGTCCTAGGAACAGCTAAGATATTGCGCAGAATCCACAAACTCCCAGGCCTTTGGTCAAGGACCCGAGCATGATAATACTGCCCAAAAAGAGGGATGAGTGGGGATTGTTTTTTCAAAGAATTGAATTAGATTGCTCAAAACTGGGTGGCAACTGAGGTGGCCAGGTATTATTTAGGGGAGGCACACTTTGGTAAACCCACCCCTGGGTGTAACAACTCACAACATTGAAATTAAATACATTTTTGACATGGTGGTAACTTGATATAATTACCTGAACATCTGAGGTTTCCATTTTCATTTGATTAAACCATTCAACATAAAAGTACTACAACTGAAACTCAGTAATGACAATGCATGATCCATTCTGACTCTGAGCAGCATATAATGAAACAAAAGCTGTGCATTAGAAGGGAACAAAACTAAACATGGTTAAGCTGTTACTGGTGTATTATTGTAATGATTGTAATGATATTATGGTGGATTATTATAATGCTTATTGTTATTCTTATTCTGTTATTAGTAAGCTGCACTGTTAGTCATATCGCTCTCTGTTGCCTGGGATGTGTTGTTGAATTCTGCATTGTTGAGAGTTTACTGTGCGTGTGCTCATGTGTGTGTTTTGCTTTACATTTTTGTCTCATTTTAATGAAGGGTGATGACATGATCTCTGTTGCATCTCCTGATTAGAGCTAAAGAGGAAGCTATTTTTCAGAAGAGGGAATGAGAGGTTAATTAAGTTTAAATGTTTATCACAGTTCATTTAATATAGGTGGTATTTTATAATGAATAGCCTACTTTGTTATGCAGTAAGTGAAATGTATTGTTCAATACACAGATGCATATCAGATTGAGAGCATGTACACTTATAGCTACAGTTTACACAAAACAGCTTCACAGAAGTATATGTAAATTTTTATCTTTAATGGGTGAGCCATATGCAAGAGTGGCAAGAAAAATTCCCTGAGATGACACAACAAAGAAACCTCTTGCAGAAACGGACTCCAACTTCCTTTGGGTGACACTAGATAGTAGCAGTATTACAGTAGACAGTCATATAAAAGGCCAACAGAACTACATTATCCCTTTTCCACCAACAGGGAACAGAATTCCGTTCTGGTTTACACACCAAATTTTGAACCGTTCAGAGCATTTTGACCAAAAATAAATTGGTTTGAACCCGAAAAGTTGGTTCCCAGATTAAAACAAAATATAGTTGTTTTTTTCCAGCATGGAGCATGATGACATAAGTGGGTGTGTCATTAGTCTGGAGAGGAAGCAGAGTGCAGCAATGGAGAGCACAATGGAAAAGGATAAATCTTCAGAAAAAATGGAATGGAAACAAAGCTCTGCAATAACAAAAGAACAAAAGCTCGCAGATAATCAATGCACTTTGCCATCTTGCTACTACTGTTTACACCTGTTGTGCATTGGGTAATATTCTTTGTTCATGAAGCATCCTTGATTACAATGGCTGCACTTAAAACTGGTGAAAATATGGGCCGGTTCACCAGCTCGCACCAAGGTTCAAAGAATCCTGAATGGAACTGGGTCAAAAACCTATTCCTTGTTGGTCAAAAAGGGGTACATGTGTAGTTTAAAATTATTTTGAACACTCAATCTTTTCTAACCTTTTCAGAAGCCCTGAAACTCAAGTTGTCAAAAAAATAAATAAATAAAGATTGAAGTGCGGTGTCATCATATTAATTTTGTAATAATAGTTATTTCAATATATTACATCATTATTCTGAGTAAACATCTCACCATTTAGACTTAATAATGCATCATTAACTGAGTTATCTCTTTATTTTGAAATAGTATATCATTATTTTTCCTTAACATGTACAGTAGCACCACACACACACACACACACACAAACACACACACCCTCGCCAGACACTTTATAAGGAACTTGTTTTTAAGATTCCTGTTCTTGGCTGGCAGGAGTGGAACCCAATGTGGTCTTCTGCTGTTGCATGTTGAGATGCTTTTCTGCTCACCACAGTTGTAAATAATGATCATATCAGTTACTATATCCTTCCTAGCAGCTCTCACCAATCTGGCCATTTTCCTCTGACCTCTCTCATCAACAAGGCGTTTTTGGGACAGAACTGTCACTCACTCAATGTGTTTTGTATTTCATACCATTCTGTGTAAACTCTAGAGACTGTTGTGTGTGAAACCCCCAGGAGATCAGCAGTTTCTGAAATACACAAACCAGTCCATCTGGCACCAACACCCATGCCACAGTGAAAGTCACAGAGATCACAAATTTTCCCATTCTGATGTTTGAAGTGAACATTAACTGAAGCTCTTGATTTGTATCTGCATGATTTTATGCATTGTGCTGCTGTCAAGGGATTGAACTGCATTAAACAGCAGGTGGATGTGTGGTCCGAATAAAGTAGCTGGTGAGTATATATATATATATATATATATATATATATATATATATATATATATATGTGTGTGTGTGGGATGGTACACATTAATAAATAAATCTTACATTAGAAGACATTTTTATTGAATATTGCATACTTTTGATTCCATATACTGTTTCTCATGCAGTTAATAAGTGTGCTTTTAATGATATATCTGTGGCAGCAGGGGCATGGTCTAGTGTCAGTTTGTGAATGGAGGGAGGGGCAAGAGAATGTGAGTGGCAAAGTCAATGCACCTGTTTTCAATTAACGTTTTGTGTGTGTTTGTTTGTTTGTTTGTTGCAGTGACTGTGGAGGATAGAAAAGGAGGGAGAGAGCAGAGAGAAGTTCCCCAGGGCCATATTCTGAGTTTCTTTCTGAATTTGCAGATTTTATCTCAGATCTGGTTATTTCCTTAGACAAAGCTTTAGTTGTAGGAGATTTTAATATTCACTTCGATAACCCAGAAGACCCTTTAAAAACAGCATTTGTGTCCATTTTAGATTCAGTAGGGATTAATCAGAATGTCATAGGACTGACCCATAATGGTGATCACACCCTTGATCTAATATTAACATTCAGATTAAACGTAGACAATATAGTCATACTTCCACAGTCTGAAGTTATCTCAGATCATTAACTCATCTCATTCAAACTATGTCTGAGTAATAATATATGCACCTCACCATGCTTAAACGTACATTCACATCAACTACTGCACAGAGCTTTATAAATGATCTCCCATAGTTATCAACTTTGATTGGGTCACTGTCAGCCCCTGCAGAACTTGATCAGGCAACTGAATGCTTAGAGTCAACATTCCGCCATACCTTAGATAATGTAGCTCTTCTAAAAAGGAAAATGGTCAGAGACAAAAAATTAGCACCCTGGTATAATGATGACACTCGCACATTAAAACAGACCACTCGAAAATTGGAACGTAAATGGCGTCAAACAAAATTGGTAGTGTTCAAATTAGCATGGAAGAAGAGCTTCCTGAAGTATAGAAAAGCTCTTAGTGGTGCGAGATCAACATATCTCTCCTCCCTAATAGAAGATAACAAAAATAATCTTAGATTCCTATTTAATACTGTAGCAAAATTAACCAGGAATAAGTCCACTATAGACACATGCACACCTGCAGTATGTAGTAGCAACGACTTCATGAATTTTTTTAATGACAAAATTGAGAATATCCGACAAAAAATTCAAACTACTAATTTAAGGTCAGACAATGAAAGTGACCTTGTAGTTAACTATATAACTGTATCAGATCATCAGTTAGAATGTTTTACTCCCCTTAAAGAAACTGAATTACTTTCATTAATCTCTGCATCAAAAGCCTCAACTTACGTACTAGATCCCTTACCTACACGTCTATTCAAACAGATAATACCTGAAGTAATTAAACAACTTCTAAAAATAATAAATTCTTCTCTTATGATTGGCTATGTACCCAAATCCTTTAAACTAGCAGTTATCAAACCCCTGATTAAAAAAAACCTGACCTTGATCCCTGTCAGCTGTCCAATTATCGGCCAATATCAAACCTCCCCTTTATCTCCAAGATCCTTGAAAAAGCTGTGGCACAACAGTTATGCTCATATTTACATAGGAATAACATCCATGAAATGTATCAGTCAGGATTTAGACCTCATCATAGCACAGAGACAGCACTGGTTAAAGTAGTAAACGACCTACTGTTGGCGTCTGATCAGGGCTGTATCTCGCTACTTGTGTTGCTTGACCTTAGTGCAGCATTTGATACCATTGGTCATTCCATTCTTCTGGATAGACTAGAAAATGTTGTGGGAGTTAAGGGAATGGCCCTTTCCTGGCTCAGGTCTTATTTAACTGATTGTTATCAGTATGTTGATATAAATGGTAATATTTCTAGACGTACTGAGGTAAAGTTTGGTGTTCCACAAGGTTCTGTCTTGGGTCCACTGCTTTTTTCTCTATATATGTTACCTCTGGGTGATATTATTCGTAAACATTGTATTAGTTTCCACTGTTATGCTGATGACACACAGTTGTATGTCTCTGCAAAACCTGATGAGAAACAACAGCTTTATAGAATTGAGGAATGTGTCAAGGACATTAGACACTGGATGCTTATTAATTTCCTTCTGCTTAACTCTGACAAGACTGAACTACTTGTACTAGGACCACATACAGCTAGAAGTAAGTTTTCTGATTACACAGTGACTCTGGATGGCCTTTCTGTTTCTTCATGTGCAGCAGTAAAAGACCTCAGAGTGATTATTGACCCCAGTCTTTCATTCGAAACTCACATCGATAACGTCACCTGGATAGCTTTCTTTCATCTCAGAAATACTGCAAAGATAAGAAATTTAATGTCATTGCATGATGTGGAAAAACTAGTCCATGCTTTCGTTACCTCCAGGTTGGATTATTGTAATGCCTTACTGTCTGGATGTTCCAATAAGTGCATAAACAAGCTCCAGTTAGTTCAAAATGCAGCAGCAAGAGTCCTTACTAGAACTAGAAAATATGACCACATCATGCCTGTCTTATCCACACTGCATTGGCTCCCAGTCAAATTTCGTATTGATTATAAAATACTACTATTGACCTTTAAAGCACTAAATGGTCTCTCACCACAGTACCTGAGTGAACTTCTGCTCCTCTATGACCTGCCACATCTACTTAGATCAAAAGGTGCAGGCTATCTGCTGGTACCGCGTATAGTGAAGGCTACATCAGGGGGCAGAGCCTTTTCTTACAAAGCTCCACAGTTATGGAACAGCCTTCCAAGTAATGTTTGGGAATCAGACACAGTCTCAGCATTTAAGTCTAGGCTGAAAACATATCGGTTTAGTCAAGCCTTTTGTTAATGGTGTTTATGAGGTAAAGGTGTAGATCTAGAGGGTCCTCAGACATAGTGTTTTGGTAAACTGGGATGTATGGATGCTGTCAGTCCCCACTCGCTTGCTCACTCGAGTTTGTTGACGGTGTAGTGGCTGTCTGCTTTATGTCCCAGGGCTCCCTCATGCCTGTGTTACCTTCTGGCTCTCCCCTTTTAGTTATGCTGTCATAGTTAGTTGCCGGAGTCCCTGCTTGTACTCGGTGCAATATGTATACTGTTCCTACTTATTCAGGTGACATTGGGCATACCTAACAACCTGCGTTTTCTTCCCCCCCCCCAAATCTGTCCCTCTGAGAAACATGGAGTCAACAGGAAATCTTTTGGTGGAGACGGTGGAGACCTCGACTGGCTATCGTAGCCTGCAGGGAATCGGCTGTCAGACTTTCTGTCGCATGTCCCAGACCCGGTGAAATGTAACTGAATTGTCTTGGCCAGCCCCAAGGGTCCCATCTGCATCTCATCATTGCTGAGGAGTGTGCTCCCATCACCCAATCAAGCATCCAGCCAGAGCAGGTCATGATATATTTTTAACCATATTAACATGCCATTGTGTGTTATGCCTGATGTAAAGACTCTCGTCTCTGTGAGCCTACCGCACAGATTTAATACTTGCCATTTTTAGGGCATACCTAAAAACGTGTTTTCTTTCTCTCTCCCCCCCCATCTGTCCCTCTGAGTTACATGTTGATCCTGGGATTGAGATGCTGGCCTCTTCTGCCCCTCGGACCTGCTTGATCCATCCTGGTGCCCTGTGTCTGGTCGGAGTTTTATTGCCCCACTCCTGTGAAGGACGGCCCCATGAGGACAGTTGAGGGTTATACCTGTTAAAACTGTTAATATTATAGTCAGGCTGTCTGTTGTTGCCCAAATGAGGATGGGTTCCCTTTTGAGTCTGGTTCCTCTCGAGGTTTCTTCCTCATGTCGTCTGAGGGAGTTTTTCCTTGCCACCGTCGCCGCAGGCTTGCTCATTGGGGATAGATTAGGGATAAAATTAGCTCATGTTTTAAGTCGTTCAAATTCTGTAAAGCTGCTTTGCGACAATGTTTATTGTTAAAAGCGCTGTACAAATAAACTTGATTTGATTTGATTTGATGTTGGTCCTGGGATTGAGATGCTGACCTCTTCTGCCCCTCAGACCTGCTTGATCCATCCTGGTGCCCTGTGTCTGGTCGGAGTTTTATCACATCGCTCCTGTGAAGGACGGCCCCATGAGGACAGTTGAGGGTTATACCTGGAGGATGCTCTGGACTCTTACAGTAATGCTTTTATGGCTGAGGACTACAGTTGACTTGCTAACTTTAGGACTGCAGTTGTCATGAACAGTTTTGCACTCAAGTTTCCATCAATGAAGAGTTATAACATCAATGAAACTGTCTTCATGTTAAAACTGTTAATATTATAGTCATGCTGTCTGTTGTTGCCCAAATGAGGATGGGTTCCCTTTTGAGTCTGGTTCCTCTCTAGGTTTCTTCCTCGTGTCGTCTGAGGGAGTTTTTCCTTGCCACCGTCGCCACAGGCTTGTTCATTGGGGATAGATTAGGGACAAAATTAGCTCATGTTTTAAGTCGTTCAAATTCTGTAAAGCTGCTTTGCGACAATGTTTATTGTTAATAGCGCTATACAAATAAACTTGACTTGACTTGACTTGAGAAGGAATCTCCCCAGACCAAAACACAGCTGTGCGTTTGTGTACATGTGTCTGTGTATGGCTAAACAGACATTAAAGCTGAAAAGTGAAAGAAAAATTAAAGTGTGTGTGAATGTCATCTCTCACCTGCCATGCTACTGTACTCCATCCACATCAGGGACTTATTACAGTAGTGCCAAACCCTGGGACAACATCGCCAGCACTTCCGGACACTGACGTTGGAGGAGGTCAGCTGACCATTCACATTCAGCCAACAGCTCCGGGACACCTGCCAGCAGTGGCTGAGGGCAGACAACTGCGATGCCGATGGTACATCAATCACTTGACAAGACACTAGAACAGTTTATCACTTGACTTCTGGAAGGAACAGCAGAGTTGATCCAGTGTCATTGCCTGGCATTGCTGGAGCAAGCCATCGAGTTGGCGGAGAAACATTTCGTGGCGGTTCTGATGGCAGGTGGACAGGTCGCCACTTCTCGTTTGTTCTGTCTCTCACTCTTTCCCCCCTCCACCTCCTTTCCCCTTCCCCACCCTGTTTCCCCACCGCGGATGCGTGGGCCGGCTCCTCCCCAGCTGGCCCATTGCACCCATGGTGTCCTCCCATCTCCCTCTTCCATGTCTGTGTCTTCTCCCCCTCAGGTGAGTGACACCTACAGTGGTGCTTGAAAGTTTGTGAACCCTTTAGAATTTTCTATATTTCTGCATAAATATGACCTAAAACATCATCAGATTTTCACACAAGTCCAAAAAGTAGATAAAGAGAACCCAGTTAAACAAATGAGACAAAAATATTATACTTGCTCATTTATTTATTGAGGAAAATGATCCAGTATTACATATCTGTGAGTGGCAAAAGTATGTGAACCTTTGCTTTCAGTATCTGGTGTGACGCCCTTGTGCAGCAATAACTGCAACTAAACATTTCCGGTAACTGTTGATCAGTCCTGCACACTGGCTTGGAGGAATTTTAGCCCATTTCTCCATACAGAACAGCTTCAACTCTGGGATGTTGGTGGGTTTCCTCACATGAACTGCTCGCTTCAGGTCCTTCCACAACATTTCGATTGGATTAAGGTCAGGACTTTGACTTGGCCATTCCAAAACATTAACTTTATTCTTCTTTAAACATTCTTTTGTAGAACAATTTGTGTGCTTAGGGTTGTTGTCTTGCTGCATGACCCACCTTCTCTTGAGATTCAGTTCATGGACAGATGTCCTGACATTTTCCTTTGGAATTCGCTGGTATAATTCAGAATTCATTGGTCCATCAATGATGGCAAGCCATCCTGGCCCAGATGCAGCAAAACAGGCCCAAACCATGATACTACCACCACCATGTTTCACAGATGGGATAAGGTTTTTATGCTGGAATGCAGTGTTTTTCCTTCTCCAAACATAACGCTTCTCATTTAAACCAAAAAGGTCTATGTTGGTCTCATCCATCCACAAAACATTTTCCCAATAGCCTTCTGGCTTGTCCACGTGATCTTTAGCAAACTGCAGATGAGCAGCAATGTTCTTTTTGGAGAGCAGTGGATTTCTCCTTGCAACCCTGCCATGCACACCATTGTTGTTCAGTGTTCTCCTGATGGTGGACTCATGAACATTAATGTTAGCCAATGTGAGAGAGGCCTTCAGTTGCTTAGAAGTTACCCTGGGGTCCTTTGTGACCTCGCCGACTATTACACGCCTTGCTCTTGGAGTGATCTTTGTTGGTCGACCACTCCTGGGGAGGGTAACAATGGTCTTGAATTTCCTCCATTTGTATGCAATCTGTCTGACTGTGGATTGGTGGAGTCCAAACTCTTTAGAGATGGTTTTGACACCTTTTCCAGCCTGATGAGCATCAGCAACGCTTTTTCTGAGGTCCTCAGAAATCTCCTTTGTTCGTGCCATGATACACTTCCACAAACATGTTTTGTGAAGATCAGACTTTGATAGATCCCTGTTCTTTAAATAAAACAGGGTGCCCACTCACACCTGATTGTCATCCCATTGATTGAAAACACCTGACTCTAATTTCACCTTCAAATGAACTGCTAATCCTAAAGGTTCACATACTTTTGCCACTCACAGATATGTAATACTGGATCATTTTCTTCAATAAATAAATGACCAAGTATAATATTTTGTCTCATTTGTTTAACTGGGTTCTCTTTATCTACTTTTAGGACTTGTGTGAAAATCTGACGATGTTTTAGGTCATATTTATGCAGAAATATAGAAAATTCTAAAGGGTTCACAAACTTTCAAGCACCACTGTATAACACCGGTGCAGAAGGAAAGCCTGGGCTGGTGTGCTGGTTCTGCAGGGAGCTGGGGCATCTCCAGAGTTAGTGGTCTACAATGGAGGTGGGAGCTGTGGTTCGGATCCCCAGCCCTAATCAAGACCCCCTTCGAGATAATTTGTATGGATCTCATCAGGCCATTAGATCAGTCAGCACAAGGATTTTGCTTTATTTTAGTTCTGGTGGACGATGCAACGTCATATCTGGAAGCAGTGCCGTTCCACAACATCTCTGCACACAGTATTGTGGAAGAGCTCTTCTGTGTCATCTCCTGGGTTGGGATTCTGAAAGGAATCTTGACAGACAAAAGCACTATGTTTATGTCACACACACTGCGTGAACTCATCTCATCTCATCTCATCTCATCTCTAGCCGCTTTATCCTTCTACAGGGTCGCAGGCAAGCTGGAGCCTATCCCAGCTGACTATGGGTGAAAGGTGGGGTACACCCTGGACAAGTCGCCAGGTCATCACAGGGCTGACACATAGACACAGACAACCATTCACACTCACATTCACACCTACGGTCAATTTAGAGTCACCAGTTAACCTAACCTGCATGTCTTTGGACTGTGGGGGAAACCGGAGCACCCGGAGGAAACCCACGCGGACACGGGGAGAACATGCAAACTCCACACAGAAAGGCCCTCGCCGGCCCCGGGGCTGTGAGGCGACAGCGCTAACCACTACACCACCGTGCCGCCCCACTGCGTGAACTGTATGAGTAATTGGGAATTAAATCTATCCCCACCAGTATCTATCACCCCCAAACTGATGGTTTGGTGGAGAGTTTTAATCAAACACTTAAAAATTTAATTTGGAAATTTGGAAGTGAAGATGCATGTAATTGGGATAAATGACTTGACCCCCTATTATTCGCAGTATGAGTGGTCCCGCAAGCCTCCACAGGATTTTCACTGTTTGAATTATTATATGGGGGAAAGCTGCATGGCATTTAAGACTTGCAGTGGGAAAATTGGGAGGAGGGACCTTCACCTAGTAAGAATGGAATTCAATATGTTCTCAACCTGCGTGCAAAGCTCCACACCCTCACACACTTAACCCAGGAGAACTTGCAGCAGGCACAAGAATGTCAAGCCTGGCTGTATGACAGGGGCGTGCGCCTTAGAGAGTTCACACTGGGAAACAAAGTACTTATGTTATTGCCCATGTTGAGCTCCAAATTAGTCATCAAGTGGCAAGGGCCCTTCAAGATCACACAGTGAATTGGGGATATCAACTATGAGGTAACGCAAATGGATAGGGACAGGGCCCTGCAAATATACTACCTCAAACTATTAAAACATTAGAATGTGGGGGTCCCTGTGGCATTGGCATCAGTAGTTCAGGAGAAGGTGGAGCTGAGGTTGGAGATAAAATCAACCAAAACAACAACCCAGACCACTCCAGTCCCTTGTGGAGACCACCTCTCACCAGCCCAACTCACAGAGGTTACCAAGTTGCAAAAGGAATTTTCTGACATGTTCTCGCCCCTTCCTGGCCACACCCACCTCATAGAACACCACATTGAAATGCCCCCGGGGATGGTGGTGCATAGCTGCCCTTACCACTTACCCAAACACAAAAAAAGGTGGTTTGGGATGAACTCAAGGCCATGCTCAACATGGATATAATCAAGGAGTCACACAGTGACTGGAGCAGCCCAGTGGTCCTGGTACCCAAGACTGACAGGTCTGTCCAGTTCTGTGTAGACTATAGAAAAGTCAATGCTGTGTCTAAATTCAAAGCATACCCAATGCTTCGCATTGATGAGATGCTCAATCAGTTAGGTGATGCTCCCTTTTATTCAACACTGGATTTAATGAAGGAATATTGACAGAACCCCTTGACTCCTTTATCCCAAGACAAAATGGCCTTTTCCACACTGTTTGGATTACACCAATTTGTCACACTTCCTTTGGGGCTCCTGTTACATTCCAGCAACTCATGGACAAGATCCTCCATCCCCATGCCACCTATGTGGCAGCATATCTCAGTGACATTATTTTGTACAGCAATGATTGGCCATGGCAGCTTGAACACCTTAAGGCTATCCTAGAGTCACTGAGGCATGCAGGTCTCACAGCTAACCCCAAATAGTGTGCAAATGGGTGGGTGGAAGTATGGTATCTGGGTTTCCACTTGGATCATGGGCAGGTGCATCCCCAAATTGACAAGATTGCACTGATTGCGGCCTGCCTGAGGCCCAAGACCAAAAAGGGGGTGAGACAGGTCCTGGGGCTGGCTGGCTACTATCGTAGGTTCATACCTAATTATTCGGACATCACCAGGCCGCTGGCTGATCTCACTAAAAAGGGAGCACCAGATCCAGTCCAGTGAAGAGAGCAGTGCCAACAGGCTTTAACTAAGATAAAAGTTGCACTGTGTGGGGGACCACTTTTATACTAACCTGACTTCTCTCTCCCCTTTATTTTGCAGACGGATGCATTGGACAGAGGTCTGGGGGCCGTTTTGTCCAAGAAGGTAGAGGGCGAGGAATGTCCTATGCTGTACATCAGCTGCAAGCTGTCAATGTGTGAATATAAGTACAGCACCATAGTAAAGGAGTGCCTGGCCATCAAGTGGGTGGTCCTCACCCTCCAATACTTCTGGTCCTTTATGACCCACCACGTCTACTTACTGTAGATCAAAAGGTGCAGGCTATCTGCTGGTACCTCATGTAGTGAAGGCTACATCAGGGGGCAGAGCCTTTTCTTCCAAAGCCCATTGGGGATAGATTAAGGATAAAATTAGCTCATGTCTTATTTGTATAGCGCTTTTAACAATAAACATTGTCACAAAGCAGCTTTACAGAATTTGAATGACTTAAAACATGAGCTAATTTTATCCCTAATCTATTCCCAATGAGCAAGCCTGTGGTGACAGTTGCAAGGAAAAACTCCCTCAGATGACATGAGGAAGAAACCTCGAGAGGAACCAGATTCAAAAGGGAACCCATCCTCATTTGGGCAACAACAGACAACATGACTATAACATTAACAGTTTTAACATGAAGTCAGTTTTGTTGATGTTATATCTCTTCATTGATGGAAATTTGAGTGCAAAACTGTTCATGACAACTGCAGTCCTAAAGTTAGCAAGTCAACTGTAGTCCTCAGCCATAAAAGCATTACTGTAAGTGCCCAGAGCATCTTCCAAGTGTGACTTCCAACTGTCCATATGGGGCTATCCTCCGCAGAAGCGATGTGATGAGACTCCAACCAGACATAGGGCATCAGGATGGATCAGGCAGGTCCGAGGAGCAGAAGAGGTCAGCACCTCAATCCCAGGATTGACATGTAACTCAGAGGGACAGATTTGGGGAGGGGGAGAGAAAACACAGGTTGTTAGGTATGCCCAATGTCACCTGAATAAGTAGGAACAGTATACATTTTGCACTGAGTACAAGCAGGGACTCCAGCATAACTAAATATGACAGCATAACTAAAAGGGGAGAGGCAGAAGGTAACACAGGCATGAGGGAGCCCCAGGACATAAAGCAGAAACCACTACACCATCAACAAACTTGAGTGAGCAAGCGAGTGGGGGACTGACAGCATCCATACATTCCAGTTTACCAAAACACTCTGTCTGAGGACCCTCCAGATCTACTCCTTTACCTCATAAACAACATTAACAAAAGGCTTGATTAAACAGATATATTTCAGCCTAGACTTAAATGCTGAGACTGTGTCTGATTCCCAAATACTACTTGGAAGGCTGTTCCATAACTGTGGGACTTTGGTAGAAAAGGCTCTGCCCCCTGACGTAGCCTTCGCTATAGGAGGTATAACCAGGACTTATTCCTGGTTCATTTTGCTACAGTATTAAATAGAAATCTTGGATTATTTTTGTTATCTTCTATTAGGGAGGAGAGAGATGTTGATCTAGCAGTACTGAGAGCTTTTCTGTACATCAGGAAGCTCTCCTTCCACTATAATTTGAACACTACCAATTTTGTTCGACACCATTTATGTTCCAATTTTCGAGTGGTCTGTTTTAAAGTGCAAGTGTCATCATTATACCTGGGTGCTAATTTTTTTTTTTTGTCTCTGATCATTTTCCTTTTAAGAGGAGCTACATTATCTAAAATATAGCGGAACGTTGACTCTAAGCATTCAGTTGCATGATCAAGTTCTGCAGGGGAAGACAGTGACCCAATCAAAGTTGATAACTCTGGGAGGTTATTTATAAAGCTCTGTGCAGTTGTTGACGTGAATGTACATTTAATACAGTAGCGTGGTGAGGTGCATATATTATTACTCAGACATATTTTGAATGAGATGAGATAATGATCTGAGATAACTTCAGACTGTCAAAATGTGACTATATTCTCTACGTTTAACCAGAATGTTAGTATTAGATCAAGTGTGTGACCACCATTATGGGTCAGTCCTATGACATTCTGATTAACCCCTACTGAATGTAAAATGGACACAAATGCTGTTTCACTCTTTAAGTATGTAATATATGCTTATAGCCAGGCAAACCATATTTAATGTGTAACTTGATAGAAGTGGAGCATTAATGTTACTCTGTCTCCACTCTGGAGACTGCTGACTCTAGCTCTCTCACCCAGGAGAGGGAGTGCGGCATGTATTGTTTACGTCAGAGTTGACGTTGATGTAACAGAACTATATACACATTAGCTACATAGCTTTACGTCACCTGTCTCGTCATTTTTATCACATGAAAAAACGTAATGTAGGAATAAGACACATGTCCTGACCCCTCACTCTCACACAAAGTTAACACTACATTAGCTAACTTAATGTTTCATCCATTGTAACATTAAGTTATCTGATGCAGTGAGGTAATGTGCTAATATGCTTGCACGCCTAGCTAGGGGGTAAATAAACGGCAAGCCAATGAAACCGGTGTCCTGAAACATACTGTATACAGATGGTTAGCAAACATGTTTAGCTAGTATTCACTTAGCTTACCTTTCTTTATGCTTCCTATCCAAGTGCCGGTAAAAATTAGACGTGGTCCCAGCCATCTCCATTAGTGTTGCTTTACAAAACTTACATGTTGCGCTGTGTTTTCTTTTGGTTGTAGTTGTGCACAAAAACTCTTTGTGGTTCAGGTAACCAAGTTTTATTACAGACGATTTGGCTGACATCTTCATATGGCCTTGTGGCAGCGGGGGCATGGTCAAGAGCCGGTCTGTGACAGGAGGGTGGAGTCAGGGAAGGTAAGTGGCAGAATCACTATACCTGACGGCAATTAACCTGTGTTTGTATGTGTCTTCCCAGTGACCGCGCCCTATTTAAGGAGGGAGAGCGTGAGCAGAGGAGCTCATCCCTGGATGAGAAGCTGGTGTGTGTGTGTGTGTGTGTGTTAGAAGCATATAGATTGTCAAAGCTGAAAAGTGTGACAATAAAGCCTCTGTTACACCTGATCTCTGTCCTGCTGTCCTCTGTGCTCCACCCACACGTAGTGAACCCTTACGTGGGTGGAGCACAGAGGACGGCAGGACAGAGATCAGGTGTAACAGAGGCTTTATTGTCACACTTTTCAGCATTGACAATCTATATGCTTCTAACACACACATAAACCAGCGTCTTGTCCAGGGATGAGCTCCTCTGCTCTCGCTCTCCCTCCTTAAATAGGGCACGGTCACTGGGAAGACACACACAAACACAGGTTAATTGCCCTCAGGTGTAGTGATTCTGCCACTTACCTTCCCTGACTCCACCCTCCAGTCACAGACCGGTGCTTGACCATGCCCCCGCTGCCACATACCCCCACCGCCCGACTCAGGCCGGGCGGCCGTCTGGCCTGCAGCCGACTCCCCCCCCCCTTGACGGGAGAGGAAGTCCGCCACGACCATCTGCACCCCCGGCCTGTGGACCACCTTGAAATTGAAGGGTTGGAGTGCCAGATACCAACGGGTGATCCGCGCATTGGCATCTTTCATGCGGTGGAGCCACTGGAGAGGCGCGTGGTCCTAACAGAGGGTGAAAGGGTGCCCCAGCAGGTAGTAACGGAGGGCGAGGACCGCCCACTTGATCGCCAGACACTCCTTCTCGATCGTGCTGTAGCGCCCCTCACGCACTGACAGCTTCCTGCTAATGTACAGGATGGGGCAGTCCTCCCCCCCACCTCCTGGGACACAACCGCCCCCAGCCCTCTGTCCAACACATCAGTCTGCAACACAAAGGGGAGAGAAAAGTCAGGGGAGTGGAAAAGTGGCCCCCCACACAGTGCAGCCTTCACTTCAGAAAAAGCCCGCTGGCATTGCTCTGTCCACTGGACCTGATCTGGTGCCCCTTTTTAGTGAGGTCAGTCAGTGGGCTGGTGACGTCCGAATAATTAGGGATAAACCTACAGTCGATCGAGCAACTCATCAATACGAGGCATCGGGTATGCATCGAATTTAGACACCGCATTGACTTTCCTATAGTCCACACAGAACCGGACCGACCCGTCGGCCTTGGGTACCAAGACCACCGGGCTGCTCCAGTCACTGTGGGACTCCTCGACGATGCCCATTTCGAGCATGGTCTCCAGTTCTTCCCGAAACACCTTTTTTTTTGTGTTCGGGTAACCTGTAAGGGCGGCTACGCACTACTACCCCCGGGGGTGTCTCTATGTGGTGCTCTATGAGGTTGGTGCGACCGGGCAGGGGCAAGAACACATCCAAAAACTCGGTCTGCAACTGGGCAACCTCCGTGAGGTGGGTCAGGGAGAGGTGGTCTCCACAGGGGACTGGAGAGGTGCGTGATGCCAATGCCCTCTTTTGAACCTCCAGTCCCAGCTCTGCCTTCTCCAGAACCACCAACACCAACACCACGGGGACCTCCTCATTCCAGAGTTTAAGCAGGTTGAGGTGGTAAATTTGTAGTGCCCCACCCCGTCCATTCGCCTCACCTCATAGTCGACGTCCCCGACTCGCCGTGTGACCGCAAAGGGCCCTTGCCACTTGTTGATCAATTTGGAGCTCGACGTGGGCAACAGTACGAGTACTTTATCTCCCTGGGTGAACTCCCTAAGGCGCGTACCCTTGTTGTACAGGCGGGCTTGCCGTTCCTGGGCCTGCCGCAAATTCTCCTGAGTTAGGTGGGTGAGTGTGTGGAGTTTTGCGCGCAGGTCCATAACGTATTGAATTTCATTTTTGCTTTGTGAAGGTCCCTCCTCCCAATTTTCCCGCAGCACGTCTAGGATGCCGCGCGGCTTGCGCCAATATAATAATTCGAACGGGGAGAACCCCGTGGAGGCTTGGGGAACCTCTCGCACTGAGAACAACAAGGGTTCGAGCCACTTATCCTAATCACATGCGTCCTCACTTACGAATTTTTTAATGATATTTTTGAGGGTGCGATTGAACCGTTCCACTAAACAGTCCGTTTGTGGGTGATACACACTGGTGCGGATCGGCTTAATCCCCAATAACCCATACAGTTTGCGTAGTGTCCGTGACATGAATGTAGCGCCTTGATCAGTCAGAATCTCTTTCGGGATTCCGACTCGGGAGATAACGCGGAAGAGTGCCTCCGCAATACTGCGTGCTGAGATATTGCACAGAGGCACTGCTTCCGGGTATCGCGTTGCATAGTCCACCAGAACTAATATAAAACGGTACCCTTGTGCTGACCGATGTAATGGCCTGAGGAGATCCATCCCAATTCTCTCAAACGGGGTCTCGATCAATGGAAGAGGGCGCAAAGGCGCTTTTGGAATGGACGCTGGATTTACTAACTGGCATTCGGGGCATGCCGTACACCACCTACGAACATCGCCGCGAATCCCCGGCCAATAGAATTGGGCCATTATTCGGGCTAGTGTCTTATCCTGCCCTAAGTGTCCAGCCATGGGATTAAAGTGAGCCACCTGGAATACCAATTCCCGGTGGCTCTTCGGAATCAAAAGCTGCGTGACTCGCTCTTTAGTTTGAGTGTCCTGCGTCACTCAGTATAACCTATCCTTCATAATTGCGAAGTAGGGGAAGGACGGGGTGGCGTTCGGCTGGAGCGTTTGACCATCGATTACTCTCACTTGGTCAAATGCATGTCGCAGAGTCTCGTCTCGTAATTGTTCTAATAGGAAATCCACGAGGGATTCCCCAATAGAGAGAGGAGGAGCCGGCAGCTCCTCACTCTGACGTGGAGATGACGTAGATGGCTCTGTGACAGCTGCTCCTACCAAAGCGACACCGGGACCTCCCCCTGTCAAATGGCAGGACCCACTCTTTACTAAGCGTGTTATTAACCCCTGAAATCCCGGCCAATCAGTCCCCAAAATTAAAGAGTGGGTAAGGCGAGGATTAGCCGCCGCCTTCACTATAAATTTTTCCCCTCTGAAAAAGATGTGGACCAACACCAAAGGGTAGCTGTGAACATCCCCATGCACACACAACACCTTCACCCCCTGTGCTCCCCCCAATGCCTCGTTTTGAACCAGGCTTTGGCGAATTGAGGTCTGATTATAACCCAAATCCACCAACGCCTGATATGTAGCCCCTTGGATACTCACCGGTATGCGATACTCTCCGGCCTGATTGAGGGCAGCCTCCGGCACTTCCGGGATCCTAACCACCGCACCCACTTCCACTGCCGTGCACTGTTGTTGAAGGTGGCCCAGCTCCCCGCAGCGCCAGCAAACTGGCCCGGGCTTTCCCTCTGCACCGGTGTTTTGGGGCTCACTCACCTGTGGGGGGGGAGAGACAGACACAGAAGGGAGAAATGGGAGGGCACCGCGGGTGCGGCAGGCCAGCTGGGGTGGCGCCGGCCCCCGTCTCCGCGGTGGGGGAATGGGGCGAGGACGGGACACAGAAGGAGGGGGAGAGAGAGGGAGAGAGAGAAGAGGAGAGAAGAGTAGACGCCATCTGCTGTCCTGCCACCGGAACAGCCGCCAAATGATCCTCCGCCAGCTCGACTGCCTGATCCAGCGATGCCGGGCGGTGGCACTGGACCCACTCCGCGGTTCCTGCAGGTAAGCGAGCGATGAACTGTTCCAGCACCACCTGGTCGATGACTCCCTCGGCGTCGCGGTTGTCAGCCCTCAGCCACCGCCAGCAGGCGTCCCGGAGCTGCTGGCCGAACGCGAACGGCCGGCCGACTTCCTCCAAGCGCAGAGTGCAGAAGCTCTGGTGCTGTTGCTCTGGCGTGCGCCCCATGCGCTGGAGGACGGCCCGGCGGAGGTCCGCATAGGGCAGCCAGCGGTCGGCGGGGAGCTGTAGCGCGGCCAGCTGTGCCTCTCTCATTAGGAGGGGAAGGAGGCGCACCGAGCACTGCTCCATCGGCCACCCTGAGGCTTCTGTGACCTGTTCGAATAGCGTGATGAACGCCTCGGGGTCGTCCTGCTGGCCCATCTTGGTGACGGTGAGGGGAGACGGGCCCACGGCCGGAGCGCTGGTGGACCCGGCCGACGCGAGGAGGTGCCGGAACGCCTCGCGGTCTTCCTGCTGGGCCAGCACTAGGGCTTCGAAGCGCCGCTCTTGTTCCTTCCGGAGGGTGATGAGCACCTGGTGCTGGCTTTGCTGGGCCGTGGTGAGGGCGTGGACCAGGTCGGCGAATGGGGAGGACTCCATGGGGCTGATTGGTTGGTGCTCCACTCTGGATCCCGGGTTTCGGCACCACTGTAAGGGTTCACTACGTGTGGGTGGAGCACAGAGGATGGCAGGACAGAGATCAGGTGTAACAGAGGCTTTATTGTCACACTTTTCAGCATTGACAATCTATATGCTTCTAACACACACACACACCAGCGTCTCGTCCAGGGATGAGCTCCTCTGCTCTCGCTCTCCCCCCTTAAATAGGGCGCGGTCACTGGGAAGACACACACAAACACAGGTTAATTGCCGTCAGGTGCAGTGATTCTGCCACTTACCTTCCCTGACTCCGCCCTCCTGTCACAGACCGGCGCTTGACCACGCCCCGCTGCCACAGGCCTCTTCTCCTGTCACTCACATGCATGTTTGTGGGGGATGGGAGGGGTGACAGCCGTTAATGGTGACAACAATTTCAAATGATAAATGAGTGAAGTTATTGGGTGTACTCGAAGCAATACGATTTATGCAAAATCACAGCAATTATATTAACAAGTAAATCCAAAAATGCACAGGCAATTTATTGATATCCCCACAGTTGTGGTCTTGACTGGTCTTGAAATAAAATCCTGAGTCCGCTTTGTCCGAGACCAAGACAAGACAAAGTAAAAATGCAGTCGATTCTGAGACCTTCAAAAAGTGGTCTCGAGACCGGTCTTGAGACCAAGACCGATCTCGAGTACTATAACCTCAAGAAAACCAAGAAGTTCCAATGTATACTTAAGAATCTGATCTTTTTGCTCTATAAGCTAAACTGCAACAATTCCAAACAAAAGATTATATGCTTTTTATGCCTGGCATTTTGACAGATGACAGTGTCATATATATATAATTTCTGTCAATCCCATCTTTGCCCAAGGGGTCCTGCAGGGCTGAGGAAAGATATCCAGATTTTTCATGCATGATAATTCATTACTCTGTTTTTTTATTTATTTATTTTTACAGCATGGGCATCTGCTATATCTGCATAACAAAAACAGACAACCAAACAAACATAAATACAGACATTTTGAAATGACTAGCACAGATTTAGTGAGCTGTCTCATTCCTCTTAGCTGGTCATTTTTACTTTTGTCACCAAGAGAAGGTGATTATTTGGTTGACATGGCATCTAGGTAAACAGCTCATGTATTCTGATATTTTATTTATTTCAAATATTAATGAATGAATGAATGAATGAATTAATTAATTAATTTATTTATTTATTTATTTATTTTGGTGTGCATTAGATATTGTAACTATGCACATGAGGGAAACAGAAAAGTAAATAAATAGCAAATGTGAAAAATTCAGTTCACTTTAATTTAGGGTTGTACATTGCCAATATCACAGGACAGTTTATTTCTTTTAAATAGGATCTTATTCAGTTTGTGGTGTAAATCCTATAACTTTATAAAAGAAGTAATAATAATAGGCGGCACAGGGGTGTAGTGGTTAGCACTGTCGCCTCACAGCAAGAAGGTCCTGAGTTCGAGCCCAGTGGCCAATGAGGGCCTTTCTGTGTGGAGCTTGCATGTTCTCCCCATGTCTGTGTGGGTTTCTTCTGTGTGCTCTGGTTTCCCCCACAGTCCAAAGATATGCAGGTTAGGCTAATTGGTATCTCTAAATTGACCATGAGTGTGAATGGTTGTTTGTCTCTGTGTGTCAGCCCTGTGATGACCTGGTAGCTTGTCCAGGGTGTACCCTGCCTCTTGCCCATAGTCAGCTGGGATAGGCTCCAGCTTGCCTGGGACCTTGTATAGGACAAATGGCTACAGATAATGGATGGATGGATGATAATAATATAGAAGGCACTCTTTTTAAGTTAGCCAACTTTCTCTAGAGTGTCCTCTCTTCCAGGAACTTTTCCCATTAGCAAATGCAAAAGTGTCTTGTTTTTTGTGTTTTAGACAAACTCTGGGATAACTTTCAACAGCAGGATGCCATCAAAGTGCAGTTTAAAGGCTGGCAGCCAATTACTTTGGATAAATTGTTTGTTAAACTGCACCCTCTTTGCAAAGAAAGCAAATTAATGAGATCATCATGACTAGGACTATTTAAGACTTGACATATCAACATATTTTGTTACCACTGGATATTAATTTGAATGCTTGCCTCCTTCTCATTTGCCTTCAATGTTCTCTGCTTTATTAGTCCCTATTTTATTGTGGGTGATTTAGACTGGGCCTGAAGGCAAGAGTGTGAAAGGTTTCTTCCTTTAAGTGCCATTTTAAGAAAAATCCAGCAACAGGGCTCCATGCAAATTATTTTAATCTGAATGCAGCACCATTCTGCATAATCCTGAATATGACTACATGCTGATGTAGCTCTTGAACTTAAGCCCTTAACTTAGGGAGTTTTCACACCTAGTAGCCATGTCCGAATCAAATATGATACAGTACTTTTTTTTTTTTTTTTGGGGGGGGGTCTCTTTACACGCAATTAAACAAAGTAAATAAAAGAAAAAAAAAGTGGCAGAGCTGAAAACACACACATAAAATGCCTTTATAAGTTGGTCAGTAATACAATGATTAAAAAAGTAAACAAGCTTTACCAAGTGCTCATAGAAATCATAAAAATCACCCGAGCTGTACCAAATAAATTGAGAGATAATTCTAATTATAACTATTTTGGGTGGCACGGAGGTGTACTGTTGCCTCACAGCAAGGCGGTTCTGGATTTAAACCCCACGGCCAGCGGGGGCCTTTCTGTGTAAAGTTCAATTCAATTCAATTCAATTCAATTCAATTCAATGCCTTTATTGTCATTATACGTCAAGTACAACGAAATTATGCTGCTACTCCAACTCGGTACTCAATACCATCAATAAATAGTAAAATAATAAAATAAATAGAACAATAAAACAATGAAAAACAACAACATCTATAAAGAATGCAATCAAGAATAAAAAGTACAATGTGAAGAGTTCATAAGTGAGAGGGTGGCTTAGGCAGTTGTCATTTCTGTTTGTTTAGGTATGTTATAGCATATGGGAAGAAACTGTTTATGAATCTAGTGGTTCTGGATTTGATGGACCTATAACGCCTGCCAGAGGGCAACAGTTCAAACAGATGGTGACCTAGGTGAGAATTGTCCTTAATGATAGTTGTGCTCTGGAGAGAATATGGGAGTGTGCGATGTCTGACAGAGAGGGAAGGGGGCAGCCGATGATTTTCTCTGCTGTCTTTATGATTCTTTCCAGAGCTTTCTTATTGGCAGCAGAGCACCCCGCGAACCACACAGAGATGCAGTATGTCAGGATGCTTTCTATTGTCGACCTGTAGAAAGACACCAACAGCTTCTGACACAGATCGTTTTTCCTGAGTATTCTCAGGAAGTGAAGACATTGTTGAGCTTTCTTTACAGTTACCTGTGTGTTTAGTGACCATGTTGTGTTGTCTGTGATGTGGATGCCCAGAAGTTTGAATGAGTTCACTGTTTCCACACACGTTATTAATGAGGAGAGGCTGATGGTTTATGTTGTGTTTCCTGAAGTCTATTATCAGTTCTTTTGTTTTTGTGGCATTGAGGATGAGGTTGTTTGCAAAGCACCACTCGTACAGGCACAGGACTTCTTGCCTGTAGGCGGACTCATCGCTGCCTGTAATGAGTCCAACCACAGTAGTGTCATCTGCAAATTTAAAGAAAGAAATGGAGGGAGATGAAGATGTACAGTCATATGTGTATAGTGAATAGAGGAGGGGACTCAGCACACAGCCCTGAGGTGAGCCGGTGCTGAGTGCAATTGAAGATGAAATGTGAGGGCCGACTCTGACGGACTGGGGACAGTTAGTCAGAAAGTCTTTGATCCAGCTACAGATGGATGGAGGGAAGCCAAGGATCAGCAGTTTACGAATCAGGATGTCTGGGATGATGGTGTTAAAAGCAGAAGAGTAATCCACAAAAAGCATCCTGACATAACTGTTCTTGTGTTCCAGGTGTTCCAAGGCAGTGTGGAGAATAATGGAAATGGCATCATCTGTGGACCGGTTAGTTCTGTAAGCAAAATGATATGGGTCCAGGGATGAAGGGAAGTATGGTAGGTTTTAATGTGTTTTAGCACCAGTCTTTCAAAACACTTCATTATGAGAGGGGTAAGGGCCACTGGTCTGTAGTCTGCTAAACTGTTTGCAGATGATTTCTTTGGAACAGGGATGATTATTGCTGACTTTAGAGAAGGGGGGACGGTATCCTGGGAGAGAGATAGATTGAAGATGTTGGTGAAGACAGGAGCAAGTTCATTGCAGCATGCTTTGAGTACCTTCCCTGGTACCCTGTCAGGGCCAGCAGCCTTCCTGGAGTTCACCATTTTAAAGACCTGCCTCACCTCATGCTGTTCAACGGTGAAGGCGGGTGTTGTGGTGTCCAGGAGTGTTGTGGAGGCGGAGCTTCTGGTCTCAAAGCGGGCAAAGAAGTTATTTAGCTCCTCTGCCAGCAGGGCTCCGTCTGCTGCTGTAGCTGCTGTATGGCTGCCTCTGTAGTTAGTAAGATGTTGTACCTTCTGCCATACTCTTCTCGGATTGTTATCCGCGACCAGATCTTCAATCTTATCTTTACAGTTGTGTTCAAAATAATAGCAGTGTGTTTAAAAATGTGAGTAAAGCTCAAAATCCTTATAATAGTTTTTATTTCCATGCATTGGGAACACTGCACATTATATTCTACATCAAAACATGAAGAAAAATGTATCAATATTTTAATTACTTTACAGAAAATGAAGAAAAATGAACATTGGGCTGTTAAAAAAATAGAAGTGTCTGCATTTTTCATTACAAACTCCAAATATTTACTGTATAAACTGAAAAAATCTTAAGGATTTAGTATTCCTGTGAATCACTAAACTAATATTTAGTTGTATAACCACTGTTTCTGAGAACTTCTGGCACCTGTGAACAGGTATTCCAGCCCAGGATGATTTGACAACATTCCACAATTCCTCTGCATTTCTTGGTTTTGCCTCAGAAACAACATTTTTGATGTCACCCCACAAGTTTTCTATCGGATTAAGGTCCGGGGATTGGGCTGGCCACTCCATAACTTTCATTTTGTTGGTCTTGAACCCTGATGCTGCTCGCTTACTGGTGTGTTTGGGGTCGTTGTCTTGTTGAAACACCCATTTCAAGGGCATTTCCTCTTCAGCATAAGGCAACATGACCTCTTCAAGTATTTTGATATATGCAAACTGATCCATGATCCCTGGTATGCGATAAATGGGCCCAACATCATAGTAAGAGAAACATCCCCATATCATGATGCTTGCACCACCATGCTTCACTGTCTTCAGAGTGTACTGTGGCTTGAATTCAGTGTTTGGGGGTCATCTGAAAAACTGTCTGCGGCTCTTGTACCCAAAAAGAACAATTTTACTTTCATCAGTCCACAAAATGTTTTTCCATTTCTCTTTAGGCCAGTCGATGTGTTCTTTGGCAAATTGTATCCTTTTCAGCACGTCTTTTTTTTAACAGTGGAACTTTGCGGGAGCTTCTTGCTGATAGATTAGCTTCACACAGGCATCTTCTAATTGTCACAGTACTCACAGGTAACTTCAGACCATCTTTGATCACCCTGGAGCTGATCATTGGCTGAGTCTTTGCCATTCTGGCTATTCTTTGAGCCATTCGAATGGTAGTCTTCTGTTTTCTTCCACGTCTCTCTGGCTTTGCTGTCCATTTTAAAGCACTGGAGATCATTTTAGCTGGGCAGCCCATCATTTTCTGCACTTCTTTACAGTATACGTTTTACCTCTCCAATCAACGTTTTAATCAAAGCACACTGTTCTTCTGTACAATGTCTGGAACAACCCATGTTTCTCATGTTTTCAGAGAGAAATGGATGTACAACATGTGCTGGCTTCATCCTTAAATTAGGGCCACTTGATTGACATCTGTTTTTTCACAGAATGAATGACCTCACTAATTAAACTCCACACTGCTATTATTTTGAACACGTCCCTTTCACTTAATTATTCGATTACACAGACTCAGAAGCATGCATATCATGAATGTTGGGTCTGTTGGTTTTCTATTGCCGCTTTTCCACTACAAACGCGGCTAAGTTAGGCTGAGCCGTGCCGTGCTGAGTCGAGCTGAGTGGGGCTGTTGGAGTTGCATTTCGACTACAACCGCGCTGAACCGTGCTGGCTGGAAGTGGGTGGACACATTGGGTGGAGTTAGCGAAAGTGGGTGGAAGTCACGTGATGTCGTTAAGCGGCGCAAACAGTGACATCAGTGATCTTTTAAGCGGTAGTCTCACGACCTGGACAGTAAACAATAAACATGGAGGACATGGAGTCGTTAGTGTTGCTGGTCTTGGTGCTGTGGCTTGTTGTCACCGACAATGCCAACAGATACTGGCAAGAGCGTATAGATGAGGCAAGGCGCATAAGGCTTCAGAAATTCTCGTAATTTGTAATTCTTCTTCTTCCGGGTTTACGGTGTTTACAGATCCCAGCATGCTTGCGGGGCATGTGTGGGCATGTGAGGACACTCCTCCTCACCAATCAGTGCACAGGGGAGTGTCTGCTCACACCCCCAGCCTCACTCAGCTCGGTTTGGCTCGCTTCAGCCCTACTCCAAAACCGTGCGAGTTTTGGGTGCTAAGCTGGGCTGAAGCGAGCCGAGTCATGCTGTTCTAAGGTAGTCGAAACGCGAGCCGTGTTGGGCTGAAGTGAGCTGAAGCAAGCTGAAGTGAGCTGAAAAAGGGTAGTGGAAAAGGGCCATATGACTCTACTACACCTATTGGTAAATTATTTGCCATGTAGTAATATAATTTCCACCAAAAACAGTGATTGATCTGGTTAGTCATGTTGGACTGCTATTATTTTGAACACAAGTGTATATGCAAGCTTAGCCGTCCTAATCCCCCTCCTCAAATCAGCCCTAGCAATGGTGTAAAGTGCTCTGTCCCCTGATCTGAAGGCTCTGTCCTGTGCTATGAGGAATTGGTGGACTTGCGACGTCATCCATGGTTTTTGATTTGGAAATACCTGGATTCGTTTATTTACAGTTACATTGTCAATGAATGTGTTAATATAGAAAAGAACAGTTTCTGTGTACTCCTGAAGATCCAGATTTTCAAACAGGGACCATTCAGTATTTGAGAAACAGTCTTGGAGTTGTTCGAGTGCATTGTCGGGCCATGTTGTGATGGCTTTAATGCAGGGCTTAGCTGTCCTCCTAAGAGAGGTGTAAGCAGGGAGGAGGAGCAGAGAGAGATGATCTGAGAGGCCCAGATGGGGGAGAACCACTGTTCTGTAGGCATGCTTTAAGTTGCAATAAACATGGTCAAGAATATTGTTTCCCCTGGTAGCACAATTCACATATTGAGTGAATTTAGGGAGTACTGACTTTAAGCTCACCTGATTAAAGTCCCCTGCAATCACATGGACCCCCTCAGGGTGCTGTTTCTGCTGCTTGCTGATGAGCTGGTGAAGGTGGGCAAGTCCAGCACTAGCATTAGCATCAGGGGCGATGTAAACAGCAGTCAGAATGACAACACTTATCTCTCTCAGCAGGTAAAAGGGCCTGCACAACACTGACAGAGACTCCAGATCCCGGGAGCAGTGACAGTCAATAATACGGCTCTGTGTACACCAGTTATTATTCACATACACACTTAGCCCCCCTCCTCTGCTCTTACCAGTGTCGCTGGATCCATCCTGTCTGTGTAGCGTCCTGTCGGCTAGCTCAACTGCAGTGTCCGGGATGGAAGAGTTGAGCCATGTCTCTGTAAAGATCATGGCATTTATATTCCGTAAGGTGTTATTAGCGGCTAGAAGAAGCTCCAGTTCACCGATCTTGTGAGTGATGGACCTGGCGTTTGAGAGAAAGAGGCTGGGAATTGGTGGTTTGTGCGGGTCTTTCCGTAGCCTAGCACGGATGCCCGCCCTGTAGCCCTGCTTCTGCTTCCTCTCTCTCCAGCGTCTGCGTCGATTTTCCGGGATGGTAATCCACGGGGAGCCCGGCGCTCTAGCGATAGTGGTAGGGATACTGTGGGTCCACTGGAATGACGTCGTTATTGCCCTA